>NC_029774.3:12683915-12720154 GCF_000817695.3 Arachis duranensis | reverse complement strand
CTATAGATAGTTATTCCAATCAAATTTTGGTTCAATATTGTTTTGTAATTCTTGTGAATGATTTAATTCAGTTTTGATTATATGTTTTCCCTTGCTCCCAAACCTTATATCGCAGCCACTAGCTAGTGCATATGGACTTGCTAAGCATAGGGACGGTCGTTGGGAGTGGGCAATTGCTCCTGGTGTCTCACCATCTCCAAGATATCAGCATGCAGCGGTGGGATTTACTTTGCCTTTTCTTTTTGTAATTGTATTCTATTAGTCTTATTTGATTACATATTCCAAGCATCATAGTTTGTTTGATTTGATTATTATAGGTATTTGTTAATGCAAGGCTCCACGTGTCTGGTGGGGCTCTTGGTGGAGGACGGATGGTAGAAGACTCATCAAGTGTTGCAGGTATTTGTTTGTGGTAACCACCACCACCATAACTCAAAAAATAAAAAAGAAAAAAAAAACTAGTTGCTTTTCTTGTCTTACCTTACTGTATATCCTTTTTCTTGATACGTAATGTATTTTTCATTTTTTGACACAGTTCCGTTTTTTTCGTGGTGAAAATAAAGAGAATAAATTCTGTAAATCTAGAGGATCTGTCATTAGCAATAACAAACTTTTTTGGAGTTAAATTATTGTTGTGGTAGTTACTGTTTGTAGGGTAGCTTGCAGATGCCTAGTTTCTGCTGTAACCTTTAGTTAATTTTTATCAATGGGATGTTTTTAAGTACTCAACATGAAAGCAAGGTTTGTTGTTATACCAATAATTGAAAGATATAGAATTTTATTGTAAAGTTTTCCCCCCTTGTTGATAGTGTTGGACACTGCCGCTGGTGTATGGTGTGATACAAAATCTGTTGTTACCAGCCCAAGAACAGGTAAATTCAGTGCTGATGCAGCTGGTGGTGATGCCTCAGTTGAGTTGACACGGCGTTGCAGACATGCAGCTGCTGCTATTGGTGACCTAATTTATATTTATGGTGGATTACGTGGTGGTAAGTCATGAATCTGAGTTCTTGAGGATTTGTCTTGATGAAGTTCATGTGTTATCTTTTTTATGCAAATGACAGTTTGGTTATAGTAGTTTCATTACATCAGCCTGATTTCTGATGATAATGTAGTTACTTTCTTTTTCTTTGATTTACTTGTATTACGTTGCTTGGTAATGATTGGATTAATTTTTTGGGTTTCTGAGTGGACTTGAAACAGTCTGGACATTTGAATCTTGGCTGTGTCTTGAGTTATTTAGACTTGGCATATGTATCGAATGTTAATGTTTTGTTCATGAAAACTTTTTGTTGGAGCTAGAAGAATTGAGATATTGAAACTCATGGAATAGCTCAATTATAGCTATATACCCTTAGATTTTTTTTTTTTATTTAGGTGCATGATTAGTTGTTTTTGAGGATCAATTGAGTTGAGTTGAGTTGAGTTGAGTCGAGTCCATTTACATTGTTAAGAGAAACTTGGAGTATTACTGTTCAAATGGGTTTGGTATTTGTTCAGGCTAGTGACTAGAACAACCATGTTAGAATTCCAGGACTTAGTTGCTGAATTCTAACTTCTTTTTTCAAATTATTTTTCATTGTTGGTCTAACAGAACAATATTATTTTGACTGTTGTAATTGGTGCATCCATGTTGATCTTGCAAGCTGAAAGTGTCTGTTCTCATACTGTGGGTTTCATCCTGAGGCGAGTAACTAATTGTTTGCTTCATGCATATGACTGACCATAGTGTATTGTATTTTTGCTGCAGGGGTCTTGCTGGATGACCTACTTGTTGCTGAAGATCTTGCTGCTGCTGAAACAACACCTGCTGCTTCACATGCTGCTGCGGCAGCAGCTGCATCTAATGCACAAGTTGGACGATTACCTGGAAGATATGGATTTGTTGATGACAGGACAAGGCAAACAACGCTGGAAGCAGCACCTGATGGTTCAGTTGTTTTGGGTAACCCGGTTGCTGCCCCTGTAAATGGTGACATGTACAGTGATATCAGCACTGAAAATGCCATGCTTCAGGGACCTAGGTTTGAAAGCTTTAATCATCTCAGTTTGTGAAAGTTTTTATATATCACTTTTCTGGCTTTATCATTCAAGTGATGAACAGGCGAACTACCAAAGGAGTTGAGTATCTGGTTGAAGCATCAGCTGCAGAAGCAGAAGCTATCAGTGCCACGCTGGCAGCGGCAAAAGCACGGCAGGAGAATGGAGAAGTTGAGTTGCCTGACAGAGATCGTACAGCTGAGGCTACCCCTAGTGGCAAACAAATATCTTCTCTGATTAAGCCTGATTCTGCAGGAGCAAATAACATCACTCCTGGTGGAGTTAGACTGCATCACAGAGCTGTGAGTAATACATTTTGATGAGGAAAAAATATGTATGTCAAATCTTACCTGAAGTATTTAAGTTCATCTCCTGTTCTCTGAAAAATTTCCAGGTGGTGGTTGCTGCTGAGACTGGTGGAGCATTAGGTGGCATGGTTAGACAGCTTTCCATTGATCAGTTTGAAAATGAAGGCAGACGGGTTAGTTATGGGACTCCAGAAAGTGCAACTGCTGCTAGAAAATTATTAGATCGGCAGATGTCTATCAACAGTGTCCCAAAGAAGGTATAAGCTTTTCTATGAGAGTATGATGTTTTTATCAATATGTCATGTTTGGGTCTAGAGCTGAAACCGCACTCCTAAAACCCTACTGTGAATGTTGTTATTTCCCGTTCATTTGGCCTTCCTTTTGTTGTCATTGTCTACCCTCGGTCTCTATCACGCGCATTCTATTCATGGCAAAATTCTGAATGTGATCGGTTGAATTTTACCTACTCATGTTGCCTTTATCATACCTAATTTGTTGCAACACCAAGCATGTGGCTTTCATATTATGTTTAGATTTTTTTATGGATAGAGTTTCTTGACATCCTTTGTAGGTCATAGCACATCTGTTGAAGCCCCGTGGCTGGAAACCACCAGTTCGCCGGCAGTTTTTCTTAGATTGCAATGAACTTGCGGATCTTTGTGATAGTGCAGAGCGTATATTTTCAAGTGAACCAACTGTCTTACAACTTAGGGCACCAATTAAAATATTTGGTGATTTACATGGGCAATTCGGGGATCTTATGCGGCTCTTTGATGAGTATGGAGCTCCGTCAACTGCTGGTGACATAGCGTAAGTCTTTAGTTCCCATAGATGGTTTTGTTGCCTGTTAAGTAGTTCCTGTGTGCTTCAAATATTGTACCAGGCTAATGTTTTCTTTGATAATTTAAAGCCCATTGGTGCATTGGTTATCACGGTCTTAAAGCATGTTTGTCAATGTCTTAAGATGTCAGATCCACAACCTTCTGTGTAATTATTTATATTGGTTGGCTTGCTACACATCTGTGAAGTCTAACTAAGAGCAAGTCTTTATTTTTTGTACATTTGATGCATTGTTGAGATCTTATCTTTATGCCCAAGTTCGTATGATGGATTTCTCAACACTTCCAATTTATAGACTTCTTAAATCTTGACCTAAATTGTGCTTTTGTACATGTTTTCCCATATTGGAATGACAATAGGATACAAATCCCTTTTTGAGTTCGCATTTAGTTTTAATTTTTTTTATATTTATCTTAAACCCTAAACCCTAATGGGATTTTTCCTATGCTCCTATTAGTCTCAATTGGATGGCATAGCTTACTATTGACTGCATTGGTTTATACATTTATCGCATATTGTCTATGATTTTTTTTTTTAATGTTGTATTGTAATGCAAGATTTATAATTCCATTTTCTCTCTAATTTTGTGTAAATTATTATCAGATATATCGATTATCTATTTCTTGGAGATTATGTTGATAGGGGCCAACACAGCTTGGAAACTATAACCCTTTTGCTTGCTCTGAAGGTATACTCTGTATACTAGGTTGTCTTCTTTTGGTGTTTATGAATATAAAACTCGGTGCTACACAGTTTCATTCCTAAAAATGAGAATTTTACAGGTTGAGTATCCTAGCAATGTACATTTGATACGCGGAAATCATGAAGCTGCAGATATTAATGCCCTTTTTGGTTTCCGGATTGAGTGCATTGAGCGAATGGTAATGAATTTCTTCTGCAGGACGATGATTTTTCATTATTATTTGATACCTCAACTAACATTTTATTTTTCTGATCAGGGTGAGAGAGATGGTATTTGGGCATGGCATCGGATAAACCGTCTGTTTAATTGGCTTCCTCTGGCTGCTCTAATTGAGAAAAAAATTATTTGCATGCATGGGGGTATTGGTCGCTCAATAAATCATTTGGAACAGATTCAAAATATTCAGCGTCCAATTACGATGGAAGCAGGATCGATTGTACTTATGGATCTGTTGTGGTTAGTTTGTGTACTTTTACATGTTTATGACACTTCAGTTGGCATCCCTTTTTACTAATGACAGCATGAAATGTTTCTCTAGGTCTGATCCTACAGAGAATGATAGTGTGGAAGGGCTGCGGCCAAATGCTAGAGGTCCGGGTTTAGTTACTTTTGGGGTGAGTGCTAACTTCTATTTGATGAAATTGTTGATGTATTTTTATTAGTTTCCTGGACAATAACATAGAAAATAACAATTTATAAGTTTATGCGGGTTTTATGTGATGGAATTTGATCAATATGCTGAGATATCAATTATTTCCCTGTTCTAGAAATCCATTTTGGTGATGCTGGATTTTGGAGCAGCCTTTTAAATCAATTGTTCAATAGCTTATTATGTCTTGGAACTTTTTTAATTGTAATCTGGTCTTGTTTTGAAACTATGCATAGTTATATTCACTTAAATTTGAAAAGTCAATTTAACTTATTAGTTCAGTTTATTTGTGCTGTAGTTCAAAGTTGCTGTTATTGTGGTACTGTCCATCTACTCACTACCAATTGCTGGTGCAATTGTTTATGGCAGCATGGCATTCCCTCTAGTTTGAATGTTGCCACTTTTATGAAGTGGGATGTTATTTCTAGCCTTGTAGCTGTAGGCACCTTTGTGCATTATGCTGTCCTCATTTTTTAAGCTTCTACCTTGAGAAGTTTAGATTGCATATATGCTATCATGTTCATCTAAATGAGATTTGCTATTGTAGCCGGACCGTGTGATGGAATTTTGCAACAACAATGATCTTCAGCTGATTGTTCGAGCACATGAATGTGTTATGGATGGCTTTGAGCGCTTTGCCCAGGGGCATCTGATCACTCTTTTTTCAGCTACAAACTACTGTGGTATATGTTGCTGACTGCTACATTGCATCTTTCCTGCTATCATTTTATCCTCTAAATCTTAAGTTTTTAACATTTACTTGCGGCATAGGTACTGCAAATAATGCTGGGGCAATATTAGTTTTAGGTAGAGATCTTGTGGTGGTTCCTAAATTGATCCACCCATTACCACCTGCAATTTCTTCACCCGAAACATCACCGGAGCGTCATATTGAAGATACGTGGATGCAGGTATTCCTTCAAATATTTTTGGTTAAATGGTTGGCGCACTCTTGATGCTTTGTAATATTGCAATATCAAATATATGCAATCTTCTATTTGAGTTGATTAAAATGTTGGTTAAAAAATGGGCAGGAATTGAATGCCATGTTTAGCCTTAACTGCTTGTGCTGTCGTGTGGTTTCTGGTGTACTGTACTGTACATAGCACCGTGCCAATTATGGGGTACCCGAGCTCGTGGTCTCAAACCCTGCAGAAAGCATGAAGGCGTTCGTATGTACACTCAATCAGCATTCATCACCCCTTTCTGTGATTAGAAGAAACCACGATGGCCACACAGCTTTGTCCATTTTGACTGGGATAGTGGTTATCCGGGTTCACCCACTGTTGTAAATTGAGGCTTAGGTACAGAATCAAGGTCAGTATTGTCATGGATTTTGTCGGTGTTGCCTATTTTTGTCACCAAGAGGACTGGAAGGTTTTCTAATTTTTTTTTTTTCTTTTCCTGTGATGGTGAGATATATCAGAAATATTTCTTGGGGGTCGCGTCTTGTATCATAGGTATGGCTTATCCATACTCTGTACAATTAATTTTTGTGTGAAACTCAGGAATATGTGAATTTTGGTTATAGAATTTTAATATTCTTGTGCTCCAAAATGGCTTTTGCGGTATGAATTTTTTGTCCTCGATAGCGAAATAGATCCAATTGTTGGAATTTTTTGTAACTTATTATCGTACGAGGAAATCCCCGTTTTAGTTTCGATGGATAGGGTTTCATTGGAGGCTGAGCATTGAATTTTTTTGTTTTTTTGTTTTTTATATTTTTTTAATATAGAATGAGGATTAACTTAAATGCAGCTACTGGAAAATAAGAATTTCGTTCAACCGGAAAATGGTGAGAGATGCTGTTTTATTTAATGTTGTAAAATAAATAAATAAAAAAGATATAATAAATATAAAATAAAAAAGTGTAAATAGAAGATTCTAGTATTATTAGTATTTACTACTATAATTATCTCACAATAATAATAGAAGTAACTTATCTATTTACTAGTATTATATATATTGTAACTTAAGAATTTAAAGAGAAAAATAGAGAATTGTATATGAAAGGAGAAAGAATATTTTATTGTTGTTGTGTGTTTGTTTTAGATTGATGCTTCTTTTATTTATACACACAAATGGTCATTATTTTTTAATTTTTATTAAATTCATTCTCTCTTAAGAATTGACATCTATATATGTAGACATGTAGTGATCCTTATCACAATATTTAATACTTTTTCAGAATTTTAATTTTTTTAATACTTTTTCAGAATTTTAATTTCAAAAATTAAAATTGAATATTGATAGAAATTTTAGGAAGTAAGAATTAATTGGATGTTTCGTAATTCGTATAGCACATTAGCACACATATAACACTTCATGATGTGCGAATAATTGAATATAACACTTTTTTTTTTTAGAAAAAAGTCATTAAAATATGTATATAAATAGCAATTGTTTTTTATGTGGGTCAACGCCATTTAGTGTGCTTATAGTATTTTTATTATTATTTTGGTATATTTAGTTGCTTATGATGTATTTGTGACTTATAAAAAAATTGTTTGGAATTACATACTAGATTATGGTAAATTAGTATATCTTGATGGATAATGTTTGAAAATAAGATTTTGGATGACATTTTATTCGATTTAATCTCGATGTTATGGTAGAATTATTTAATAGTTTTTGTTTTTCGGCTTTTCAAGATATCTTTTAATGCAATAAGCAAAAGACTAATCCAATGCATATGATTGCTTAGCGGGTTCCAAAATATCTGGACTATTAAATAGGTTTAGTAACATAATATATTTTTTAAGTTTTTTAATAATTAATTATTTTTATTTAATTTTATTTATTAATTAACCATTTATATATTATTTAATTTTAAAATTTATTCTATATTTTATAAATTATTATTTTATTCTCATGATATATTTATTTTTCAAATTCTATCATTAAGTTCTATAAAGATTAATCTTAAAATCAATTTTATTTTGATTTGAAAATCTTAGATTTATCTCTTTCAATCTTAATATTACTAATTTCATAATCTAATCTATCATCAATTTGTTTCTCAATTATCTAATTCTATAATTGTAATCGTTTACGAATCTCCTGCCATTGTGATTATCAATTTGTTGTAGTGACGATCATTATTTATAAATTGGCAGGTATGCAATATTCACAGTTGCAAAAATCACAATATGCAAAAAATCAATCGATTTTTTTAATTGGTTAGTGAACAGAAGTCCTCCCTTTTACGTTGTTCAGAAAACAATCGATTTTTATTTTCAGCTAATTGATTGGTTCGTAAGAAAATATTTTTTTATTTTTTTTATTCTAAAAGTCGATTGATTAGTTGAAAAGTTTTGTTTTTTTAATAGGAGTTGATTGTTTTTTTTTTTTGAGAAAAAGTCAGTTTTGGAGTAATTGAATCAATTTTATTACCCATTCAATTGATTGTAGGAATAAATCAATTGATTGGATTTATACGTTCCAATTGATTGGAAGAAACATGTACTTGATTGGAATGTAAATGCACTTTTTATAACCGTTAACAAAAAAATGGGTGTCCAAATGATAAATTGTGTGACCTCAACGAAAATTTCGATTAATTACTAGTGATTACTCTCTTCAATGAGAATATATATCTAAAACATAAAAAATACATAAGTCAATTACACATTATGTATGTATGTTGCTAATTAAAAAAATATAAATAAAAAATTAGAAAAAAAAACTTACAAATTTCAAATCAACAGTATGCTTTCATAAAATTATAAACATATTGTTGCATCTTGTTTAAATCTATGTTGTTGAAAATATCTACCTACAAAATATAATGAGTATGAGTAAATGTTAGGATATGATCCAATTAATAGTTTTTCAAAGTACATACATAAATTATAATAAAAAATATAATTTTATGATTTTTTTTGTGTGTGACTAGTTTAAAAATGTGTATTATTTTTTAGATTGTAAAATATTACAATCAATTAGTTTCCTTAACAATCGATTGACCAAGAAATATTGAAATAGATGTAACATATAATTTTTGTTGTTTCAATCGATTTTGTTAAAAATCAATTGATTATTTTCTCTATTAAATCGATTAATACTAGTTTCCAGTTATTTGACATACATTATTACTTAACAATCGATTGATGTCAAATTAAATCGATTGGATTAACGACAAACAGAATTTTCTCATTGTTTACTCATCGAACTTATCAAAACAACGAAAAACATCATGAACTTGAAAGTTTAGAAATCAAATTAGTAATGGAAGTTATATTTTTGTTGTTGTTTTTAATTTTTAACGATACAGTTATGAAAACATAAATGATGATTAATAGAATAATAATTTATAAAATAAAGAGTAAATTTTAAAATTAAATAAGGACTATTTGATAATTATTAAAAACTTAAAAAAACATAGTTTGTGACTAGAATCTTTAATACTTCAAATGTTTTGGGACTATCGAATTATTTGCCTACTCAATAGTTTGATTATGAATTCTATTAGGATATTATTGGTGAGTGGTGAGTTCTTTTATCGTGTTGATTCATTATAATGAGTAGCTGATCAATGACAAAAAAATATAAAAGATAGTGATCTATATGGTGGTCCAAAATCAAATGACATGCACATTAAGAGTTTTTTTATTCTGGAATTTTTGAAGAAAAATGTTCAGTAAAAGAAATTGTTAAGAGACAATTTAACAAGAAAATACACACATGATCCACAAAGATAATATTAAGATATCAACAAATGACTAAAGTATCCAAGATATCCATGAAGATACTTATTTCTCTATCTTGGAAAAATTGTCTCATTCCTCAAGCTCAGAAAAATCTCATTATGACCTAAGAAACAACATTAGTAATATAAAATAACATTAATTTCAAATAGATTAAATGATTAATTTTGATCTTAGCTTCAGGATAATGTTGCAACAGGAGATAATTCAAATTTGTCTCTTGCATATAGAATTTTTTGGTTCAAGTTACAATAGTATTGTCTTCTCTTAATTGTTGCATGAATTTGGTGTAACACCTTTAGATATTCTGTAATTTCATCTTGTTAGAGATGATATTAAGTTGGTATCTAATAGCTCACAAAAACAAGCTATAACTGATTATGGTTGAATAATTTGTTGATAATATTTGTTTTTGTAACTTTTAGGGGTGAGCACGGGTCGGTTTGGTTCGGGTTCAAAATAAAATTAGAACCGAACCGATCAAAAGATAATTGGTTCGGTTTGGTTCAGATTTGCATTTTTTTATGTTTGTATCCGAACCAAACCAAACCGATTAAAAGTGGATTGGTTCGGTTCGGGTAGCGGGTACCCGATGACTTTGAAATTCATAAAAAAAAATAACAAATTTTTATGTTAAAAACTCAACAAATAAAATAAACATGTAACATCAACAAAAATAATACAAACATATTAAACACTAAATACATTAAAAATTAAACTCATCAAAATCCAAACATATTAATAGTGAATAATCTTGTCTAATGAAAATATAAAAGTGCAATAGAAATATTAAAAGTTAAATACAAAAGTCTAGTGGATAATCTTTGAAAAAAGTTAAAACCAAAATACAGTAAAATCTAAACATTAGAAGCTCAATACAAAAGTGCAATAGAAATATTTGTCTAGTTTTCAAAGTCTTCACTCCATAATCCTTCACTCCATCAACCAAGCATATTTAAGAGAGGAGTTGTGACCTTCAAAAAATTAGCATATAATTAGCTAATGTCAATATATAAAATTGATTAATTAAAAGTAATTCAACAAATAAATAATTAGTGAAAAATGTTAACCTCAAATTGTCGTAAACAACATCAACTCCAATGGCTTGATTAGATATTGTTAAAGTTGAAAGCTCTACATTAACAGTAATTAAATTATTATTAGAGACTCAACAATAACAACAATTACATAATAATTTAAAGAAATATAATTTAAAAATAGTTACCTAATTCAAGTTTTTCTTGGTCCTCAAGTTCTTGCTTTAAGTCATACATCTTCTCTTGAGTCTTCAACCAATTTTTTGAGCAAATTAGAGACTCAACAGTAGAAGGACTTAATGAGCTTCTAAATTGGCCAAGCACACGACCACTAGTACAATTTCCACCAACTCAGAAGACACGGTAGAGACGGGAATAGCCAACAAATCCCTAGCTATGTGAGTAAGAGCATAATACTTCATTGATTTTCATCAACAATTAGATTTAATATGTGAGCACAACACCTCATATGCATGAACTCCCCATTTAACAATGTTGACCCATTCCAATCACCCATGCCTCTAAGTAAATACAAAATTGCAACACCATTAGCACTAGCATTGTCAACAGTTACACAACATGTCTTTCTAATACCCCACTCTTGCAAGCACTGTTCTAAGGCTCTCCCTATAGTTTCATCCTTATGATCAGTAATCAAACCAAAATTCAAAATTTTTTTATGCAATGTCCAAGACTCATCAATATAATGCGTAGTCACACACATATAATTCAAATTCTGAATTGAGGTCTAAGTCTCGGTAGTAAGGGAAACTATTTGGAGATTTTCAGATAACAATGTTCTCAACTTCTCTTTCTCATATCTAAACAAAGCCATACAATCTCTAGCAATTGTCCAATGGGAGGGAACCTTAAACCTAGGTTGTGCTTTACTCATAAATTGTCTAAAGCCTTGAGCCTCAACAAATTTAAAAGGAAGTTCATCAACAATTATTATATTTGCAAGAGCAAGACGAGTTTCCTCTTGATTAAAATCAACAAGCTTCATAGTGACTGCATTAGGGTCATCCTCAAATTGGCTCCCAAGTGCAATAGTTTTCTGGTCCTTTTCAGCTTGCTTATGAGGGTTTTTAGTGCAAATTCTTAAATGTTTATGCAAGTT
Organism: Arachis duranensis; assembly: GCF_000817695.3. Lineage (NCBI taxonomy): Eukaryota > Viridiplantae > Streptophyta > Magnoliopsida > Fabales > Fabaceae > Arachis > Arachis duranensis. Next base: position 12,708,751 of record NC_029774.3, on the reverse strand, counting down.
TGTTGTACAATGACTAGAACTATTGCATGCATGTTTTTTTTACAATAGTTGTAGCAAGCTTCATTAGGAGAACTTTTAGTAAAGGCGCCCAAACAGTACTAGGTGCTCTACTGGGTTTACGTTTTACCTCTTTTGGAGGCTTGCCAGTAGTTCCAGCAGCTTCGGTTTGTGTTTCTGATGAAGGATTTGAGGCAGGCAATGCTGGGGGAGCTGGACTTTGCGATGTTCCACCAGAAAGACCATCGTTCTCAGCAGCGGGAGTGACTGCACTTGGAGAAGTACTTCCAACAACCGAATCACTTTTAGAGTTAGTTTTCCCCATTTTTTTGAATATGCAAAATACATAAAATAAGAGAAGTCATGTATTTGTTACTAACCAATTAGTACAATTAAAACTTGAAAGATCTTAGTGTAGAGTATTTATTAACATTGCAAGCAATATGTCCCCAAAATGGAAGTTTAACAAATTGTGGCTATTTTAACAAATTTTTGAGTGACCCAAAAGCTTGATATGCTTATTGTTCTTCATCTTATCATTTCCTTGTGTTGGAATGCATTACTTTTAATTTTTGAGTTATGTTGCTCATAAGAAATTTTTAAAGGCATGGCCACTATTTAAACATGCAAATTCACCATTTCTATGACATAGAGCATTTGATTACTAACTTTATTTTGTTGTGTTTGCTCATTATTACTATTACTGCTTTTTTTTTTCACACACACATATATACATCATCATCATAGTCATCATCATTGTCATCATCATCATAGTCACCTCTATTTTGCTTTGGTAATTTTTCTCAGTGTAGCTCTATATCTTAACTTTCAAGTGCTACTTGAACCTTCTCAGTCGAATATCTATAACTCGAGTAAAGATCATAATTTGACAGCACCTAATTCCTTCTGATGGATACTACTTTACTCTATATCTTATGATTCAATACAAAATTCAAATTATACATATTACAGACACCGGTTTAAATTAATCAAATCAACTCAATTAACAAGATAAAATCACATATTAGTGAAATTGCATGATAGATAAAAAAATAAATAAATACATACACAAATAGGAATACAAATATCATAATAATTGCACTCTATCATCACTTGCTACATTCTTAATGCCACCTTGCCTTCAGCGTAATGTTTGGTTTCAACTTCAAATTCTAAGGGGGTTTTTAGTTTTTAGTGAACATCAATTATCAAACTCTAAGGGTTTGGTCTCTGTTATAAATATCTGCTACAATGAATTATAATAGTAACTGTATAGCAATTAGCATAATATTTTTGAAGTTAAAAATTAAAATTAGCTTATAGAAGATCCTCAGTTCAAAATCAAATCTATCTTTTACATAAAAGCAAGATTCTATTAATATTTAAAAATTGAACAGCACGATTGCTTCAGAGTGATCAAGATTGCTTTATTCAACAACAACTAAGAATGTATAAGTTCAAAAATTGAACAGAAAATAAAACAATTAACAGTTTAACGTATAACATTCTCCAAAAATTATAGACTAATTTGAATGAGTGACCGGAGAAGACGACGCTGGAGCCTGGAGGAAGCTGGTTGCTGAAGAGGGAACGACTGACTGAAGATGAAGCTGGCTGCTGGAGAGGGAACCGTGAACAACGATGCTGACAGAGATACCGGCTGAGACACCAATGACCGAGAGAAAGTTGGTTGCTACGTCGCTGCCGCTACCAGGAAGACGATACACCAGATGGTCCCACAGACGAGGTGGAGAAGACGATGCGCCTGACGCCTAATGGAGAAGACGATGAAGATTGGAGAAGCTGGTTGCGCGGTAGGAGGAAGCTCTGCGCCTCTGCCTCTGTTAGGGTTTTTAATTTCTGAGTTTACTCCATGTTTTGGTTGCGCCGTTAGTGAGAATGAGATAGTATTAGGGTTATCAGGTTATGTGTTTTCAAAGTCATATATATAATTAATTAATTAATTATGATCGGGTATACGAGTTGGTTCGGGTTCCGCGCCCCCAAAACTGATACCCGAACCAATCATCAGCAAATGTCATCAGTTTGGTTCGGGTTGGACCCGATTACCCGTCGGTTCCTAAACCAATTTAATTGGTTCGATTCGGGTCCGGGTGGGTAATCGGGTACCAGCTACCCGTGCTCACCCCTAGTAACTTTAGTTAGAATGATAGAAAAGTTTGTTTTGGTTAGAGGTTAAAACTAGCAATAGTAATTACCTCATAACCATAGTTAATTTATTTACCATATTGAGTTAGGTTTTAATAAAGTTAATTTTCTAATAGCTATAAATAGTGGATAACAATATGTACTCTATAGTACTCTGTGATTTTCTTTTAATTTTAGGTTTTGTATTTGTTCATATGACAAATTCACTTTTTCTGAGTCTTCTTCTTCCACTTCAATTTTATTTTCTTCAATAAAATCAGATCCAAATCACAATTTTATCACATTCTTCGTAGTGATTTTTTCTTTTTCTTTAACTCCAAAAAATCATAAATTCTCCACCATACTTGTTTAGCTTGATGAAAAAAATTTGACTATCTCATTATATGCCTTGAATATCCACTTATCAAAATATTATAACTTTCTTTTGCTTTTGGATGTAAGACAAACCTACAACATCTTTTATAAAATTTTTGCTATCCAAATATTTTTTTATCTTTTTTTTGTTAAATCTTTTTAGTTGCTCGAGAGCATTATAATCATGAATAATCTTACAAACTTTATCATTGATTTTCTTTTCGAAAATGAAGCATTGAGAAGAGTAGTGACCAACTCGATTACACTTGCTGTAAGTGTTTCTCTTTGCTGAATATTCACATGATAAAGAGGATTATTATTTTTGGAAGAGGTGGCCTTTTGGTTCTTTTTGAAAATAGGTTCGGTTCTTTTGTCTTTGGAAGAAGCTTCAAAATCATTTTTGAAAATAGATTTTCCTATGAAGTACAGACACTTTGTTGAGATGTTGTGTATGTGTGTTAGACACATTTCGAACACGACACTCGTCCGACAGGCGTGTTTGCTGTGTTTAATTGTGTCTTAATATAAAATAAAATTTTTTTTCCAGACACACCTAAATACCATCATGTGTTAGCATGTCCAGCCTTATTCTTAACATGTATTTTTGAAATGAATTTAGAAAATAAAAAAATACATTAAAAACAATTAAAAAATTATTTTAATATCATTAAAATATTAAAATATTATTGTAATTTATCTAAAAAAATTTATATTTTATATATATGTCGTATCCCATGTCTTATAAAATTTTAAAATCCGAATGTCTATGTGTTTCTTGTCCCTTGTCGTATCGTGTCTTGTGTCCGTGTCAGTATCCGTGTATTATAGGGATTTTTTTTCGTATTCATAACCTCAGATTTTATAAATAGAGACCTTTAACTAGCAAGAATTTTATCCAAGTTTTCAGATCTTTGAGCAAATTTTGCTAAGTCTTTGTTTAAACTCTTGATACTCTCATGCAATCTTTTATTTTCAACAATGAGATCAATTGATGCATCAACCGAAAGCTTCAATTTAAGTTCTTCTAGTTCAATTTTCAAAAGCTCATTTTCTTGCTTTAAAACACTAGAAGATTCGGCCATGATCAATTGCTCTTTGAGCTAATTGTTTTCTAATTTCAAAGCTTCATTTTCTTTCTTGCATTTAGCATATTTATCAAAAAAGTTTTTTGAAATTAACAATTAAATAATCAATGATAATATACAATTCATTGGATAATAGTTCAACAAAATTTACCTCGTTAAAATCATGCTGATTAGCCATGAGACAAACATGAGTTTCATGATCAGATTTATCTTCTTCATCATCCTTTCTAAGTCATTCTATGAGGCCATCAATATTTTTTTTATGGACATTCTGCGTTGTAGTGTCTTACTTCATTGCAATGATGACAAATAACTTTGTAATCTTTGCATGATGAACATATGCCTCTATCCTTTTGTTTCATCAGCTTTCTCAATCTTCTGATAACGAATTCCATCTCATTATTGGATAAGCTGTCTTCAGATTCTTCTTCTTTTGATGTAATTTTTGACTTAAATGCCACTTCTATTTTCTTGTTATCATTGCTAAAATGTGTAGATTCATAGGCTAGAAGTTTTTCTTTCAATTCATCGTAAGAAATTTTGTTGAGATCATTAGCTTCAGATATAGCAGTGTTCATGGTCTTCCAATGCTTGGTAAAATTTTTTAAGATCTTCTTGACAAGCTCTACTTCAAAGAAGTATTTTCCCATTGCATCAAGGTTATTGATGATGATGGAGAACCTCTCAAATAATGCATTAATTGATTCATTTTCCATCTTGAAAACCATTTTAAATTTCTTCATAAACATGTCAACACGGGTTTCTCTGACTTGTTCGATTCTCTCATGTGTGAGCTGCAACTTGTTCCGTATTTCTTTTGTTGTTTTGCACCTTGAGACTTTTATGAATTCTTCAAAGCTGATGGTGCAATGCATCATATTGATAGTTGCAGTGTTTAGCTCCACTTTCTTCTTTTCTTCAATCGCCCATTCGAAATCTTCCTTTAGAACAACATTGCCTTCAGCGTTGCGTTTGGTAGGAACATCTGGGCCATTCACAATGAACTTCCAAATGTTGAAGTCTGTTGATTGTTCGAAAATTCTCATCCTTTCTTTCCAATAAGAATAGTTAGTTCCATTAAAGAAACGAGACCTATAGCATGATTGTCCTTCGGTTAGCGTATAAGCCACAAAGATTACCATGAATCTTTTACTCCAGGCAGTTAAGCTTGCTCCTTGAGCCTAAACTCTGATGCCAATTAAAGGTTCTTAAGTGAGTTGAGAAAGGGGGTTGAATCAAAGAACCACTTTATCGTTTATGCAACGGAACTAATAAATTAGGAGATTATTTTGGTTTTGTCTCTTTCTAAGTATGTAATAACAAAGATACAGGAAGAAGATAACATAGTAATATATCTTGATTCAAACTCTAAGTGCAATGAGACTTACATCCAATCTCCATCATGTATCATCGTGGAATTTCCACTATAATCAAGAATGATTACAAACATCAATTTCAAGAGACTCACACTCTTGTAATACACCTAAGCTATCCCAAGCTTAGTAACTCCTAAGTGTTAACCCAACCTAGTTAAAAAAAAACCAAATACACCCTAATTCCAGCACACTTTCGAAATCAAAACTTAAACAAACAAAAGATTAAATAGCTTTTGTGTGATTAACTCTCTTTGCCTTTTGACTCTCTTAATGTAAGCTTAAATCTAGACAATAAAAAAATATGAATACACTCAAAAATAAGAAAACAAAGACTGTGTATATGATTTGAATTATGCATGAATTGATTGCCTTCTTCTTTGGATGAATCATCATATATAAAGCTTAAAATCTCATCTTCAAGGAATTATATTGTCAGATACGAAAAAAGCAACTTAGATTGAGCTAATTAAGAAGCTACCTTTAGTGTGTGAATTTTATTATAGTTGATTTTATCACAAATTCATGATATAGTAACTAATTTTATTTTAAATATTTTTTTGGCTAGAAAAATTTTCAAAACTGGCGAATTGGTAGTGAAACAGAAGAAGTTACTGGGGTCTTATTTGAAAAGGAACAACCAAATCAGGTTGGGAGCTATAAAAGATCTATTGCACAAAGTTGTTTTAAAAAAATTGCTGAAATTTCTGAAATCAAACACCACCACCAAGAGAAATTGACATTTTTAAAGGGTGAACTTGAAAATGTGAAAAAAGAGATTCATGGATTATGGAATTTGATAAAAATACTGTTTCAATCGTTTGAATATAGAATTAACACAGAAGAAATCGAAGTTTTGTTATAAATTATCCAATACTCTCCAATTAATATAAATAGTGCACCTGAATTAACTCAGTTCCAAACATAAATATGATAAGTTATTAATTATTGTTATTTATGTCAATTAAAATTGAAATGCTATTGGATATGTGGCTGTAGGGGTGGCAACATGTACCCTACCTGCGGGTATCTAATCCGACCCCATCCGATTGGGTAAGGTTGTTAACTCGATCCGTAGCGGGTAGGGTAGGGTGCGGGTTGAACTTCAACCCTACCCGACCAACCCACACCCTATATATATTTATATAAAAATATGTTTTAAGTAGATGTTGAATCAAAGATTTTTCACTAAATGTAAAAGATTCTTAGCCATTAAAAAAAGATCATTAATTGATAATTTAATATTTTATTTACATAAAAGTCAATTCTATTTTAAATTATCATGAAGTTATATAATAATTTTGCATTTTTTTTGTAACCCGCAAGTAGGGTCGTCAGGTATCCGCGGGTTGAAAATGGATAGGGTTAAAGTTGGGATATTCTCAACCCGCGAGTAGAGTTAGGGTTGGCTTTAAACCCTACCCTACCCTACCCATTGCCACCCCTATCTGGCTGGATGTAAAAATTATTATGTGATATGCATAGGTGAAATTTTAATTAGGTTGGAGTTGATTGACATGTTAAAGGTTGTGGCTTTAATTTTGCATTCTATACTATGGTGATAGCAATGCAAGGCCACAATGGATGTAACAATGTATACATCTATGGTGTGTTGTGTTCTTCATTTATAAGAATTTACTGATTGGTTTGTTTTACATCATCGTATCATGCTTATACATCATTATAATTATCTTTTTAATAATATTTTTATATAATTATGTAAAATAATCTTGAGAATGTTAACAGACATTAGGATGGTTATGATGAAGGATTTTTTTTACATATTATGGCTGGTACCTGGTAAATAGCAAAGATGGCTCACTGATAGTAACTCTAGCTAGGTGTTTTTTTTTCCAAAACTAGATTTTATTAATTCAATAAAATGAATAGTCCATTTGGACTTGCAACAAAGGATAAATAGAAAATTCTCAACTAAAAGGATAAATATTTAGTTAATCTCCTGAAACTTTAATAAAGAAAAGAGAAAAGAAAGTCATTAACTTGATGTGAACAAAAAATACCAACTAAAGAAAACGAATCGTTGCTTCGACAGCTGCTGCTCTGTTTGGCTAACAAACTTTTGGGGGGACGATGATTTAACTTCGAATACCTTCAAATTTCTAACTTTTCAAATATTCCAGGTAAAGAATGCTACAAATTGGAGTTTTTTTTGTGCATCACTTCCTCTATTAATCTGATTCTGAACCCACAACCACCATCTCCATGGTTCCAGTTGTTGCAATGGAAATGGAAGGTCATTCATTCTCCAAGCAATTTCTGAGTTTGGGCAAAAAAGAAGGCCATGAACAGTGGACTTATCACTCGCCATACACCGAGGGCATAAGGGAGACACCGAATGGATCTTGGTAATGTAACCTCTCCTTTACTGGTAGCTCTGCATGCATCACTTTTCACAAAAAGACTTAATTTTTGGTTGGCATTTTAGGTTCCAAATCGAAGACCAAATCTTTTTTACTCTGCACTGCTCTGGTAGGAATTTAGTTGGGACATGGTAAAATTGGAATGCCAGCAAATACCCTGAAGCAACGGAATAGTTTTCATTCCTCTCCCTAGGCCAGGTAACACGATCCTCACCTTGATGAATTGTTGTGCTTAAAATTGCTTGTGCCACTGTTGATTCTTTGTTGTGATCATTGCTTGATTTCAATTCCCATCTAGTAATATAATATCCGATACCCATTCTGGTTTAAGGCCTATTGTGTTATTCAAACGAATGTCAATAGGGTTAATTTCATTAAGCCAGTTATCTTCACAGACCTTAACCAAATTACCTCACCCTATTTTCCAAAAAAATGCCTTTTTCCAAAACCTTTCTACCCTCAAGAAAGTTTTTTCAGCCGGGTTAATGCCTGGTCCTGCTCTCAAAAAAGACGAGAATCTAAAATATTTACTCTTAAAAACCTTGTGAATTAAGGACAACGTCTTGCAATAGTCGCCACGCTTACTTTTCCAACATTGCCAAGTTAAAAGCACTTAGATCTTTGAAGTTCAAACCTCCCTCACTCTTCGGTCTACAAGCAATTTTTCAACTTATCCATTGCATCCTTTTCTCATTATTCTTTTGTCCCCACCAAAACTGCATAGTTGCCTTCTGAATCTCCTCTAAGAGGGTTTCCGGTAGCTTAAAGCAACTTAGTGTATAGATTGGAATCGCCACAGCAACTGCTTTAATTAGAACTTCTCTACCACTAGTGGAAAGAATATTCCTCTTCCAATTTTGGAGCTTCTGCGCAACCTTATCTTTCATGTAGTTAAAGGTTTTTTTCTTGGATCGGTTGATCACAGCTGAGAGGCGAAGGTACTTGTTTTGGCAGCCTACATGTGGAACTAAGAGTAGACCATCCAACTGATCCCGAACAGTAGAAGGGGTATTCTTGCTAAAAAAAAAATAGAAGACTTGTCCATAGACTTCTAGACGTCGTTCTCCTCTGTGGAGCAAACGGGATAGACCTTCTGCACAAAACAAAAATAGATAGGGGGAGAGGGGATCGCCTTGACGTAACCCTCTACATAGTTTGAAGAAACCATGAGGTTGACCTTCCACAGTAATGGAATAAGAAACCGTCTCCACATACTCTCTGATCCAATCAATCCACTTCTTGTAAAAACCCATTTTGTTCAAAACAATCCATACAAAACTCCACTCAACTCTGTCATATGCTTTACTCATATCCAGCTTTAATGCTAATTCATAATCACCATAAGTCTTATTCTTCAGGAAGTACATGAATTTGTGAACAATCAAAATATTGTCACTAATTAATCTCCCTCTAATGAAGGAATTTTGAGTGTCGCTAATAATCCTATTCATAAAGTTTTGCAATCTGTGTACTAGGATTTTAGAGAGTATTTTATAGAAGACACTACCCAAGCTGATTGGTCTGACCTGCTTCATAGAGCAAGCATTTCTAACTTTTGGAATAAGACAAATATTCGTATGATTGCATTGAAAGCTTTTAGCATTTTACCTCCTGAAAAAAAGCTCTTGACTACAAATATCACATCCTTTCTAATTAGCTCCCAATAGAACTGAAAAAACTTAGCCGTAAAACCATCATCCTTGGGAGCTGAGAAAGGATTGATAGAGAAGGTTGTTGATTTAATCTCCTTCTCTGTTACTGGATTAAGAAAATGGTTAGTAGTGTCATCAATTTTTGTGCCTATTTTCTGAAGAACTTCAGTTGGATCCATTGGGTTAGCTATTGTAAAAAGCTTAACAAAATAATCTTGCGCAACTGCCACAATACCAACCTAGTCCGACGCCACATTACCTTCATTGTCTACTAGTTCTTGGATTTTGTTCCTGCGGCATCTTAACTGAAATTTAGAGTGAAATAATTTTGTATTTTTATCACCCCAATTCAGCCACTACACCTTGGATTTTTCCTTCCAAAAACGCTCCTCTTGTTCCAAGTTTTCCACTAATTCAGCCTCCAAAATTTGGACAGTAGTGCTATCCGCGCGCCACTCTTTTTGCCTTCTCTTCATCCAACCTCACTTACAAGTTTTGAATCTGAAATTTTGAATTAGGAGCTGCTGATTTTTGCCAATCCACCAGCTTATGCCTGCAGCTTTTTAATTTCGCAGCCAGTTTGAACATAGGAGAGACAACAACATTTAGGTCCCAAGCTTGTTTAACAATTGTAGAAACCTCCTCTCTAACACACCAGCACTCTTGGAATCTGAATCTTCTTTTGGTTCTTCGAATTTCTCTCTCTGAGCTAATTAGTAATGGGCAGTGATCTGATCCGATATCATCTAAATGAGCAACATAAGCATTCGGATATGCTGTCCTCCAGTTCTCAGATGCTAAAGCTCTATCCAACCTTCTCTGAATGAAATTCCTTCCAAACTGTCTGTTGCACCATGTAAATTTCTTTCCTTCATACCCCAGATCTACCAAATTACCCTTATTAATAAAGTCAGTAAAGCTCTGAATAGATGAGGCCGATTTCATCCTTCCCCCCTCCTTCTCATGGTGATCGTTAATTGCGTTAAAGTCTTACACCACTACTAGATTTTCGCCTGTGGATTCTCTAATTTGCAAAATTGTAACAAATTATTCTGCCCTAGCTGCCTCGTCCGTGTGTAAATAAACTGCTATGACATCCCAAACCTTCATTTTTTGCTGATCTTCCCAAGTGAAATGTATAAAGAATGAATCATGTGCCAAAATCTGCAGTTTCACCTCCAAGCAACCATTAATCCTCCTCCCGCAAGACCAACCAGCTCAACACAAAACAGCAACTGAAAACCAGCTCCTTTAATCACTCTCTCCACTGTCGAAGTAATATTTTTAGTTTTATAGAGAAATAATACTTCGGGGGAATGGGATTTTGTAATCCCTTTGTGTTGTGAGCTGTCAGGGGTTTTCCCGAACCCCAACAGTTCCACGTTACCATCTTCATGGCTATTCGGATGCCCTTTGAAGGGTGGCACTCTCCCTCATTAGCACCAGCATCTATCTTCTGACAAATCCTTTTCTAACCTATTTCATCCTTCTCCTCCTGGGATCTTCTTTTCCTTCCTGTAATGTCAATGGTTTTTATCCTGGCTAATTGTTTCAGTTTGGATCTCCTCTGAATGCACTATTTTCTATAGTTGCTGCCTTCGTTAAATACAAAGCATTCATTACTCCGTTCTCCCCCTTATTTTCCCTGAATATTGTTGACAACTCCCAACAGGATCATTGGTTTTACTACTCTCATCATCAAGATTCAGTAGTGGGTCCTTCCTATTGGGAGAGTTAATTACCAATTCCTTATTGTTTTTCCTCTGATTTTTCTCCTCCGTAGATAAGTTGGCCATACCTTTAAGCAAACTCACCGGTGTTGGCTTTTTATCTCTTATCCATGTTCAATCTTCAACTACAGAATTAGGAATAATGGTATCGTTCAAGTTCTGCTCCCGCCTTCCACCCTGTTCTGACCTTAGCCACCCTCCCCATCCTTCCTCATCCACCTCTCCTTTCAAAGAGTCCTCCAGCTGTTTTTGACAGCCTCCTGTTTCGTGGCCTAAGTGTCCACAATAATTACAAAATACAACAATGCGTTCATACTTGAGTGTTACCTCGATTATCTTCTTGTTAGGGCCAGCCCTTTAGTAATTCTGCGCAAGGGTTTGGTGATATCAAGATTAATTTGAGCCTTGATTATTCTGTTTTCCTTCCTTCTCTCTTGGAAAATATCCACGTATAGAATCTCCCCCATATTTCCTCCTATCTTCCGGCGAATCTCTTTTGCTTTATAATGTTCCGGAACCCCACAGTTGGATTCATATAGGTACCTAAGAAAATTCTACATCATCTATTAGCACATCTTCCTTCCACCTTCTCAAGTTTAGAATATAAAATTTTGAAGAGCCATGGAGCTCCTTTTTCAATCCTTACCATATCAATCTCCTCATCAAAATAGAATTGAAAGAGTTAACCTCCATGGTTCGTGACCCTAAACCCTACTGGTTGTCTCCATATCACCTGCATTGCTGCCTCTAGAGTACCTTCGAAGAAGGGTCAATCAGCAAGTAACCTTCCAAGGAGACTCCTAGAGCATCTCTCAACACCAGATTGAATGTCTTCTTCCCCCACTCTCACTACATCCTCCTCTTCCTCCATATTTTTCTGCTGTCCTTCTCTCTAAGTTGCAATATTTGCTGTCATATTGGATCTAATTAACACCTGAATTGTTGATAGGTTGACACTGTGTTCTGTGAAATTAGGATTACTGACGTAGGATAAAATATTGTCATTCTGTAGTTTATTAGTAGTATTTTTTAAGTGGTTTCATATATTTTGATAGAAAATATTTATTTGGATTTGATGAATATCCAAAATGATGATAACCCAAATACTTTTGGTTAACTAAAAGTATATTGTTTGAGCATGTTTTTTTTTTATCAATGTTATGTTTTATATTATAATTTAAAGAATATATATCATATTATGAATTTAGTGTTATTTTATCATATTTGACTAATTTAATTTAAAATGTATTATTACATGAATAATTATAATACTAAGAAAGTTATTTAAGTATAATTAAATGCTAGTTATTAAAAGAAAATTAAAATATATATCGTTAATATATGTATAAAAAGGACAAGAGGAAGGAAAATGGTGTGGTTTGTGAAAGATATGTAAATTTAGAGTAATTGTTTAATATTTAGGTATTTTTATTAAATAGAATTATCTTTAATTACAATATTAGTTTTTTTATTAATTTTATTAATGTTCTAAACATTTGTTGATAAAAATAATAGGGCTATGCTACACATCTAAGTATTTTTTCATCCAAGTTTTATCCAAGTAGGTCCAACACCAATAAAAACCACTCTCATTAAAAAAGCGTCATTACACGCGCTTTATTTTCTTCTCCTCCCCCGCGCTTTTTCTTCTTTTTCTTCTTTTTCAAATTCACGTATACATCCTCCTCCTCGCGCACACAGATTCTTCTTCTGCTTCTCCATCTCCTCCTCTCTTCTCTTCTTCTTCTTTTTCTTCTCCTCTTTCGTTATCGTCATTACCAACACCACCAACATTTTGCTAATGGATTATTTTTTCAATTGAATTGAATGGAATGCAATTGCTAAATTGAATTGAATGGACGCAGGTGTTCTAGATCTAAATTGAATTGAATTGATAATTTTTAAATTGTAGACAGAGGTGTTTCGAATTTGATTTTATATAATGGATTATGTTTCGTTCATTAAATACTATAAAATTGTTTTACCATGAGTACGTGTTCAGTTCATTATGCAGAAAGCTGTTTTTGAATTTGATTTTATATAATGGATTATGTTTCGTTTATTTAGTACTATATAATTGTTTCACCATAAGTATGTGTTCGGTTCATTATGCAGAAAGCTATTCGAATTTGAATTTATATAATGGATAATGTTCCATTCATTCAGTACTATACAACTGTTTCATCATAATAACATGTTCGGTTCATTTCTATTCTGCACAATTCAAAACTATTCCTCCTCACTTTTTACTACTTCTTTACTAGGGAGAGAAAAAAGAAAAGACAAAAAATACAGCAACAACAACAAAAGAATGACAATAAGGAGAAAATACGTGAAAAAAAAACGCAAAAAAAAGGAGGAGAATGAGGAGGAAGAACGCTAAGAAAAAGACAAAAAAGAAGACGTTCCGTGCGTAAAAAAAACGCAAAAAAAAGGAGAATGAGGAGGAAGAACACTAAGAAAAAGACAAAAAAGAAGAAGACGCTCCGTGCGTAAACGAACTGAGAAGAAGTAGAAAAAACGCAAAAAAAAAGGAGGAGAATGAGGAGGAAGAACACTAAGAAAAAGACAAAAAAGAAGAAGACGCTCCGTGCGTAAACGAACTGAGAAGAAGTAGAAGCGCAGGAGAGAAGCGTGAGGGAAAAAAAAGCAGAAAAAACGCGTAATAAATAGGAAGTGTACTAAAAATATAAAAAAAATTTAAACTTTCAATAAATACTTTTCATTTTTAACAAGTACGACTTGTTAACCACCAAATCCATATTTTTATCGTGTTATTTACCTTGGGCGAAAGTTCTCTTACCCAAGATAAATGCTCGTGGAATAGAAGCATTTGAGTGATTGGAGAATTGAAAATAATAGCCGGGTCAACATTAAGAGAAGGTAATAAATATGTAGAGACTACAAGGGAAAAAAAAAAGGTAAAAAGCTTCCACCGTGAGGTATGGATGAAAGTAACATTCTAGAATTCATGTCCAAGCTAGTTGGCACACACACTCGTCTAAGATAAAATGGATGAGTGAGATTTTCATTTTGACTAAAATATCAACATTATCAAATATATTCAGAAACAAAGTATACATGTTTATGTGACCTAAAACGTTTCATCTGTCAAGATTACACCAGAAAACTAATACTTTCCCTTAACATTTTTACCTGCATTCCATATTGATAAATCATTTTGACTTTTTTGGTAGAGTCATAAATCAATGCATCTGATTCACTAATGTACCAAGAAAGTCAAGACAACTATCAAGACATGGCCTATATTTTCTTTTGTTCAATTATCCTTTCATTTTGGGCTTCAAATAACATTTACAGGTTTCGATATGAATGATTACTTCCCCCAAATTAATTAATTATGGCATAGAATAGAACCTACCTATACACGTCCTTCCCATGAAGGTGCAAATCCCAGAATGGGATTTCATTCAGCTGAGGGGATTGAGGGGATGGACACTCAATTCAAGATGTTTCCAATGAGCACAACAATGAACACTCTTACAGGCTTACAGATAGAGATAGTCCATGCAGAGGGCAGCATATGCATGAATCCTCTTGACTCCGTAATTAGATTGATTACCAATTGAGTCCTCCAAACATAATGGCAGACCTAACCTCTCTTAACCGGTCTCTGAACATAGGATTTGTTGGGATCTTCTGTCTTGAGCTTTGGGGGGCGAATTTCTCCTTTCTTAGTCTGCATGCCAATAAATTCAAGCAAATTGTCACTTCTTTTCTTCAAGGTGTGTCAATGGAATATTCACTTATGTGACAATCAGAAGTTCAATATCTCACCTTCTTTCCACCCTTCATAAAATCTCTCCAACTTGACACCTAATAGGAGAAATTAATTGTGTTAATTTGTCCCTGGAGCTAGTGAAAATCTTACATGTTACTAGGATGCAGAAGAAGGTGCAAGAAGCTTGTCCAGTTATAAAGTTATCAGACTCTCACAGCACATACAGGACTCGATTGATGTATAAAATGAAGGCCAAAGATGAAATCATAGCAAACTAACCCTCTTTTCTCTCGTTCCTTCCCACTCTTCCTCATGTTCACGCTTTCTTTTCCACATCTCTTTTTGTTCCTCTTCATCCTTTTTTAATCTGCCTTCCTCCTCTGATATCTACATGATCATGAATAAACTTGAGGTCACAAAACATGAAATACTTGTGAATATAATCTCCAAGACAAATTTGCACAGGTAAGCAGTCACACGATGATCACATTTTCACAGTTATCACTGACACTTCCCCAAATCACGCATTTGGTGTTTTAGTAGAACATTTTTTCTTTTGGTGGGAGATTTTAGAACATACCCTCATTTGCATTTTTCGTCTCCTCCATTCTTGTTCTGTTAATAGCTCACGAACCTTCATTTTCAGCTCTTGCTGGAACTCTTCTGATTTTTCATATTGCTGGTCATATTTTCCCTGTGATGCAGAGAAAAAAGAGATATAAAAATATTGGTCTTTTAGAAAGTCAAAGATACTATTGTTCCATTTAATATTCATGACATGCCGGTTTTACAATATTAACATATGATAGTTTCATCACTAATGCATCTGAAGAGTATAATGGCACTGGGAAACAAACACAGACAAATAGATACACATCACACACAGAGTGGGTACTCCAAAATATAGGTTGTAGCCAGAGGGGATCATCTAGTAAAACTGCACCTACCTCTTCAACCAAAGACTTAATTTTCGATGCTGTATCTTTCTTCAACTGCTTCTTCCTCTTGGCTCTAAGTTCTTCTGCAGGTGACATACATGGGAAAAAGATGATTTCTTTATGAATTGTGCACCAACTTTCTAACAAAGGAATTTCTTCATCATAGAGAATTAGAGATGCAGAGAGAAGAGAAAAAAAGGGGTAAACAAATGAGTAAATATGAGAAGAAAAGAATAAATAATGAATCCATTTTTTTTCCTTTTTGGTATAAAAGCAATGAAGGACACATGCGCAGCAAATGTCACAAATTTGGGGTTTTCATGCTTCAAACAAGGGACAAAACACAGAGAAACAGGGAGAGGGCCCCAAATACATTGCATTAGCTCTTCAACAATGTCAATACAGACATGTGCGGAAGTACATGGAACAGACACCCACCATAAATCTTAAAATAGAGAAGTGAACCACATCAGTACTCAGCAGAAATTGTCCAGAATTACCTTTAAACATTGAACCAAATTGAAAAATAAATAAAGAAGACAAAGTTTGGTCTAGCTATGAAGATAGTAAACTAAGTTTCCCAATAATCCAAAATCACTACTCTCGGAGTCCATGATGATCCTTCATGAAAAGAATTTGCAACATTAAAAGTCAACATATACTAGGAGCCAACTAAAACAAACTAATTTACGCTGACCTTTTGCTGAATTAACTTGGCTAAGAAGGTAATCTCTTTCATTTTGATCAAGTAATAATTGCTGAGCTTTGGCTAGTGCTGCAGACAAGTGAATAGCCCATCAAACATTAAAAAATGCAGACACTATTCACAAGAGCCATCTAGCCATGAAACTTATAATTATAATCGATATCCACTATCAGAAAACGTCAACTGCAGAAATAATAACAGAGCATGCACATACATACCTCCAAAAGCCTCCTTTGCCTGTGGATGGTTACACTTGTCAGGGTGAACCATCAATGACAACTACAACAAAACAACAAAAAATCATTATAAGATGTCCATGGAACAGTCAAAATTATCCCTTGCATTGAAAGAATTTACCTTACGGTATTGCTTTTTCACATCATCAATCGATGAATCAAATGGTAGGTTCAGATACTCAAATGGATTTAGCTTAAAGCAAGACAAAATCCTGTGGGGAAAAAACATAACAATTAAGTCAACTAAAATGTTGATCAACAGAGTGT
The DNA here is from genome assembly GCF_000817695.3 of Arachis duranensis. NCBI lineage: Eukaryota > Viridiplantae > Streptophyta > Magnoliopsida > Fabales > Fabaceae > Arachis > Arachis duranensis. The sequence goes on along the minus strand of NC_029774.3, from coordinate 12,692,121 downwards.
ATGTAGAACCTCATACAAATGAAACTAGCAATAACATAAGCATAAACCTAGAAATTGAAACTCCAAAATAAGTAATACTTATGCTTGCAGTCAACATTACCCCTCTCATAATCACAAACTTATGCCTGTCACCCTTTTTTTTTCCTCTCAATAACAACACATTCATAACCATAACCAAAACGCTACAACTTGTCTTGTTGTTCACAATAACATCAACACTCTCACTTAAAATCACATCACTCCCCACCACAATTCAACAATGAGAGGAAAAAACACCGAATTGAATCAAACAACGCAAAATTTCAAAATTCTGCATACAAATGTAAACGTCGCAGCTCATTAAACCTAATAACCTCAAATTAGAAACTATACAAATAACTGCAAACGAAAAAAATTATATATATAAAAAAAGAAACCCTAACAGAAGTAACCTCCATTGCAACAGAGAGACGGAGAGAGAGACCTGAGGACTTCGTTATCTCTCTCAACCTCGCTGACTTCGGCGAAGAAAGCTTTGAGAAGAAAATCGTCGTCGACGGTGGAGCTCGTCTCTCCCATTTCTCGATCGATAGAATGATTATTCCAAATTTCCAATCGCTCCCCAAAATTGGACTCTGACTCGATAACCCTCTTTCTTTCTCTTTGTCGAAACGACAACCAAATGCGGCGTTTACGACATTTCCTCTCCAAGCCCAAGACGCTGCAGAAATCAGGATCTAGGGATGCCAACGACAACGTGTTTTGATTTTAATTTTGTATTCTATTTATAGCTAATCCCGCTTTTTATCCTCATTTTGTATTTGTTATATATTTTATAGAGTAAAATATTGTTTTTTTCTTAATCAGTGAGGTAGTTTTCAAATTGTTTCTAATATTTAAATTATATTATTTAAGTTTTAACGTTTTAAATTTTTAATATTATTTTTTTGTTAGTAATCTGTTAACAAAATTAATGATAAAATAAAATTAACATAATTTTAAAATATTAAAAATTTAAATAAAATAAAAATAATATATTATTTTTAGAAGAATATTAAATCAAATAAAATTATAATAAATTTTAATAGAATGAATTACATATTTATACTTTTAGAATTACTGATATATAAAATTTTGAGAAAGAAAAAAAACATAGCATATATAAAATATAAATTATACTTTTTATTCTTTAATATGCTAAACTTTTTTAACGTTTAATTTAATTAAATTTTATTTCTAACTTTTAAATAAATTTTAATTTTTTTAATAATTTTAATTTTTTTACAACAAATAATTGTTTAAATTATTTTTTAAGTTTGCTCTTAATAAAAAATAAATTTACTTAAAATGAAAGTAATGTAATTAAGAATAAAATTAAAAAATAAATTTATTTAGAATAAAAAAAATATGATTAAGAGTAATTTATTTAGATGCAATAAAAAAATAATTGAAAGAGTTTTAAATAAAATTTAAGTAAATTAAACATTAAACATTTTTGATATATTAGAGACAAAAATATATCATTTATACTTTATTATATATGTAATCATGTTTTTGTTTTTATAAGTTTATGTACTAGTCATTCTATGAATATTTCATTATGAGTAAAAATTTTTAAGAGTAAAATTAAGAAAAATAAATTTACTTAAAATGAAAGTAATATAACTAAGAATAATTTATTTAGAATATATGATTAAAAAATAATTGAATAATCATGAACCGTTAAAAAAGATATTATTAAAGGATAAAATTAAAATTTATTTCAAAATTTAAAAATAAAATATATTTAAATTAAATATTAAAGAAGTTGGATATACATTAGAGACAAAAATGTATAATTTATATTTTATTATATATTTATCGTATTCATTTTTTTTCCTAAAAGTTTATCTGCTAGTCATTCTATAAGTATTTTATGATGAGTAAAAATCTTAAATTTGTAATGCAATTTATTTCGTTAAAATTTATTTTTATTTTACTTGATTTAGTAATTCTTTTAATACTAATATATTATTTTCGTCCCCAACGTTTTCGTCCTATTTAAGTCTCTAATATTTCAAAAATCATCTCAATTTTATCTAACCGTCAATTCTGTTGATAGATCTCTAACGACAGGACAACATTAAACTAATTTTGAAACGTTAGTTGACTTAAACAATAAAGCACTATACCAAGTAAAATAATTAACCAAGTTGTTATAATAGTTTTTTACATCACGCACGCGCACTCTTCTTCTTCTTCCTCCTCCTCCTCCGTACACCTCCTGTTGCGGCTACTTCTTTTTCTTCTTCTACTTCTCCTCATTTTTTCTCATCTTTCTCTTTCATCATATTTGTCGTCAGCACCACCACACCACCACCTTCACCTCCTCCTCCTCCTCCTCCTCCTCCATCGTCATCATTATCATTATTATCGTTATTGTTATTGTCATTATTTTCGTCTTTTTCTTATATATATATATAACATTTTTATTTTTGAAAATAATGTATGATGTAAGTTCAAATCAGTTAAACCAGAGTGAATTGGATTATTGTTATGAATCGAATCAACTCGACGAAGTTTGATTCGTTTTTTTTATTAATGTAGTTTGTGAATAGTTGATACTCGTATACTAGTTTTGTATATGAGTTGAACCCTATGTTTTTGTAGTTTTTGTATGCTAGATGGCACCATAAGCATTACAATTATCTTGCATGAATTAATTACATTAAATCCAAGTCAAACGAGACTAAGTCTACCTTATTTAAATTGAGAAATATAACAAAATTACTTAATGACAGTGACACAAACAAATTTAGTTTAGAACAAGTATACAGGCCAAGTAAACCTTAATTAAATCCAGAATACACCGAAATTACTTAATGATGACAACACATAAGCAAACTCAATTCAAAACAAACACACAAACTAGATTTAATCATCTACCAAAAATATATGCATGTAAATTTTAGGGTCATCAATATGGCATAAATGACGCCAAAAATACTACAATTATCTTACATGAACTAATTACACCAAATCCAAGTCAATGAGATCAAGTGCACCTTATTCAAATTTAGAATGCACCGAAATTATTTAGTGATAACAATATACAAACAAACTCAATTTAGAACAAGCAAACAAGTCTCAATCAACCACAAAAATACATGCATGTAAATTTTAAATTCAGAAAAGTTATCAATATGTTGCTCATAATACTTGTGTCGCAGTTAAGAAATTTCAGTATCAAAATTAAAAAACTTCTGTGTAACAGTTAAAAAATTTTGGTGTTATTTCTTAATAAATTCTACATAATTCAAAAATCCTCCTCCTCTTTCTCTTCTTCTTCATTTTCTCTTTCTTATTTTACCTTTTCATGATTCTTTTTGTTTTACTCTCTTAACAAGAATAAAAAAAATTAAACAAAGAAAAAGAAACACATAATGTTACAAAATTACCAGAAAGAGGAGGAGGAAAAGAAAAAAATAGTAACAACAGCAGCCATAAAAGAATGACGACGAGGAGGAAATACGCAAAGAGAAAAAAAAAGAACGCGAAGAAGAAAGATGAGGAACGCAAAAAAGAAGGAGAAAAAGAAAGAAGATGAGGAACATGAGATACAAACGTTCATGTTAGTGGGGATAGTTAAAACGTGTATCACCCTCTCACTAATGAAACTGATTTTTGTTAGAATTTGACCAACTTGGTTGGACTTTGTTGCAAAAAAAGCTTGAATGCGTAGTAAGACTAGGACTTAAATAGGAAAATTTAAATATTAGAAACAATTTTGAGACTTACCTCAAATATTAGAGACAAAAAAATATTTTATTTTATATTTTAAAAGGTTTACGATAACGTCCCTATATTAATTTTTTTAATTACAGTAATAAATATATCTAATAGATCAACCTATATTACAAATATTTTGGTTTGATTGAATCTTTTTCTTATGTATACACAACAAAAAAATTTGATTGAATAATGGATTTCTAGGGATTTAATCGAAAAATTGACATTATCCAAAATTATATTATAACATGGATTTTAATAAAAAATGAGGTCAAACTATTAAAAATTTATAAATTGAGGGTCAAATTAGTTCATCATTCAAACGGGACTGAAAGATTGATTTTGTTGGGCTATGAAATTTTGATTTAGTTTCTTTGGGTCACATCCAAATTATGTTTTGAATTGAATAGTATAAGAAAAAAAAATATTTTACATGTACACAACTATAGTTATTTTTGAAAGAAAAAAAAAAGAAAAAGATCACCATAACACATTGAAAATGGTATTGTTTGAGTGTCATTGTTCTATTGGAAAAAAAAATATTTTTATTTTTATTTTTTTTGACATGTTTAAAAGAAATTTTTTAGTAAAAATAAAATCATTAAAAAAAACTGCAAAACATCTTTTTAAGAAAATTATGCCACTAAGTTTGCATCAAAAGCAAGAGAAAGGAAATCAAAACTTTGAAGTATTTAACTCTCCAAAGAATGGTCATGCATGTTTCTTTTGATTATTACATTAGAAGCTAAGAAAGTAGGTATGCATAACCTATATCAAATTATGGCAAAATTTAACAATAACAATGTTCAAGTCTAAGTCAAAGTCTTCTGATCTAGAATGCATGGAAAAATTATTTATAACGAAAACTGACCTATAATCTCACTGCTGCTGGTGCACGCAATAGTGTAAGGTATTGGGTTCATGGACATAAAAGACAAGGTAAATAAAGGAAAGGTTCCTTCTTCTAGGGCCCCAATCAGAGAAGAAAGAAGATGTAGATAAGATAACAAACTGAAGGTTAATACCAAAAGTCGTTCGATCAAGTGACATGTGAATCATGCAAATATCCAAATACCATTTGCAACATATTTGAAACCAAAATCACATCCAGTTCCATTTTAATGAGTCATTTATTTAATTATTTCTGCCACTCAGTTTTGTATTTTTTAATTTTTTTAATTTTATGAATTTAATTTTAATATATTTTAATTTAAAATAATTTTTAAATCACGTACATCTAATTACGTAATATTATTATATAAATAAAAATAATTACTTTTAAATTAAGCACACGAATAATTATTTAAAAAAATAAATATAATTGAACCAGGATATAAAACGTTTTAGATTATCCGGCATTAAAATTAAATTCTAATTTTATATTCCGCACGTCCCCCACCTACATAAAAAGGCAGCTTAAATACATTTCGGTTAAAGTTGATGATGCTGTCATCATCCTTTAGAATGTACTTCTACACAACATAGCATTTGGATTCCCTTTTTTCTTAAGTATTTCTATATAATTAATAAATTAATAGGTATTTAGATACAATTTTTTTAAACAAATAATATATTTGTTTTTTAAAAAATAAGAAAAATTTAATAAATTATCTATTAAACACTTCTTATATTTTCTATCCAAATACAAAATTATCTTTTAATATAAATTTTTTAAAAATAAATATTAAAAAAAAACTAATCCAAATTAATCCTTAATGTTTAATCATATCATATATCATATCAAATGAGTTTATGATGTTGCTAGACACATGGCTCTCTAACCGCTTTTTATTCACTTGTATTGGCACTTGCTAGAAGTTTTGTTTTGTGACCTTAAGACAAAATAATTATTAAGTTAATGACTATTGATATTGGTTATTATTTCGGGATGAAAGCGATAGTGACAAAAAGTGCACTTTTTTTTTTTAATATTGGGCTAAACGGTGGTGTTATCCACCAAAATGACTGAACAGGAGAGTTTAACGGCTTTATGGGAGCCGTCAGATGTAACAAAAAAGACGTCGACGTCGTTATGTGAAAAATGTCACTGACATTTTGTTGTGTATGATCAACACGGGAGACGGGACAGGTTCCTCTCTCTTCTCACACGTTGATGAAAACGTCAATTCCCTTTTTCCTTCATTCTTTCTTCTTCAGTTCATAGTTTCTATTATTCATTCTGTTTGAAGAAGTTAAAAGTTACCATTTTACTTACCTCACATTCCCACAACAAAGAAAATAACAGCCCCACATTCTCGCAACAAGAAAAACGACAACCAATCAAAGATACAAAAAGATTAGTATTTTAAACGTTTTATTAGTAGTTAGTTAGGGTTAATCCTATTATTTTGAACTAAAAGGTAAAAAAAAACAATATATAATATTTTTAAAATAATCTTTGATTACGTAGATAAATAAATTAATTATTAGTTGATTAGGAGTAGTTAAAAAATATATATTTTTTGTTATAGTTATAATAATAGTATTAATTGTTAGCCTTGATAAATTATCATTAGTGTATAATATTATTCGTTGATTGTTAGTATATCTTTTTTTAATTTTAATTTTGTTTAATTAATTTTTTAGAAAAAGAATTTTTATTAATTTTAGTTTGATTTTATATAATTTATGTGAGAAACAGGCCGTTTTAGAATTTTAGTTTTGTTTTACTTTTTATTTTTTTGAAAAACAGACGTTTTTAGTGATTTTAGTTATATTTTAAATAATTTATTAGAAAAAATTTAATAATTTTAGTTTTATTTAAAATAATTGATTTTAAAATAGAATTATTTATTTAATTCGAAAATAATTTTTTAGTGATTTAGGTTTTTAGGTTAAAAGTTAACTAAAATATATTGGTCTTGATTATTATTTAATGAATATGGGTTATTTTTAAATTTTTTATATAAAATATTAGATGTTTCAGTTTTTATTAGTTTAAATTTTCTAGTTAATTTATATGTGTAGTGCGTGAAGTTTTTAATAATAAAATTGAATTATTATTAATTATTAATATATATACTGTTACGTTTTTTTATTTTAATTATTTATTGGAAAAAAATCATTGTTATTAAATTTTAGTATGTTAAGTAATTTTAGGTATTTTTGCAATATATATTGAAAATAATGGAAACATATTTAGATCGGGTAATTACTAATTCTTAGGATATGTGTTTAGTAAATAAATTAAGAGTTATTATTATTATTGTTTTCAGTAAAAAAGAAAAAAGAAAAATATAAGTAATTTATTTTTATATTATTTTAATGTAGAGTTAAAGACAAAAATGAGAAATTTTTTTCGATTGTAATTGGTGGGTATGAACGCCTCTGTTCTTTTCTCTGTGTTAGGGTTTGATCACTACTGGCTTTCGTAGTGGTTTGGCCAAGCAAAATTGTAGAGTAGGAGTGTTTCTTGTGTTTTGATGATATGAAAACGTGTTCTCTATGTGTTAGGGTTTACTGCTCTTAGTGGAGGAGTTTCCAAACTGTTAATGTGTTTGAGGAGAATGACTCTGATCAATGTATTTGTTTAACAGAGTTTGCATGATCACAGTAGAAGTAAAGATTTTTAGGGAGTTGAAATTTTTTGTAACTCTGATAATGGATTATGAACTTGACTGATTAGTGAGAGTGATGATGAAAATTGTAGAAGAGAAAATTCATGAATGGTTTTAAATGATGATAAGCCATTATCTGAAGTTTAGCTGAAATGTGCTTCTGTTCTTTATGTGCTTCATTTAACTATTTTTCTCTTGGAATACACAATTATGATACTGGTTAGCTTTTCATAGAAGAATTTTGGGAACTTTTTTTTTGCCAAAAAGTTTCCAATGACTACACTTTTTCTAATAGAAAAAAAAGGTCCTAATGTATATTATTACTATTCTTGAATGTCTTGAAGGCGTGAGGAAGCATTGTCTATATTCAAGAGGAGACTCTTAGGTGCCTTGCTGGAGTTTTCTGCTCAAGAATTGCAAGTTCAGGTACATTGGTTTTTGTTAATGATCTTCTTTTCAAACATTTTATTTATGGCATATAGGCACAATTGTATCCTTTTGTCTTTTTTCTGATTTTATTTTTCTCATCAATCATTTTGGTTTCGAATGTCCATGCTTATCCAAAAATAAATAGCTTCACTCATAGTTAAGCACACCTAGTTAGTGTTTGAAAATGGTTCCTGTGATACAAATATAGTCAGCACTTATATAATATCAGCTCCATTATCAAATATCTCTAGAGTTCTATTAAAAATATATATAATACTCTGATAAATTGATAATAAGCTATGAGTTAGCCTCATATGATCGCATGACTTAAAGCTAGCACCTCCATTAGGAAAGAACCTGGTGAAAGCATGAGAGTCCATTTTAACTATGTAAAACTAAGTAAACATTTATCACTAACACTAGAATATGTGGCGATTGGCACTTTCAATACTCATAATTTTCACCTTACAATT
>NC_029774.3:12642879-12683739 GCF_000817695.3 Arachis duranensis | reverse complement strand
TTACTTTTTTTATTTTAATTAATTATTGGAAAACAAAATCATTGTTATTAAATTTTAGTATGTTTAGTAATTTTAGGCATTTTTACAATATATATTGAAAAATAATAGAAACATATTTAGATCGGATAATTAGTAATTCTTAGGATATGTGTTTAGTAAATAGATTAAGAGTTATTATTATTATTGTTTTCAGTAAAAAAGAAAAAAAAAATATAAGTAATTTTTTTTATATTATTTTAGTGTAGCGTTAAAGACAAAAATGGGAAAGCGTGACATCACACATGCCGACGAGCATATATCAAAATATCTTCGACATCCTGTATATGTAAGTGTTCATACCCTGACCCAATAACAAAGGCACAGGATCAAGCAAAAGACCTAATCCAAAGGGTTGGGCCTCACCAGTACCAATCTTCATCCTATGAAGTCGGTACTCACCACGAACTGCTCTAAAGAAGTCGGGCACGAGATTAGCTGGCGGATAAACACTCATTCAAATGAGTAACTGCCCCTAGAATCTCTCTAACCACTTCCACGAGGCATATCTTAACCTCCCTAAGATAATTGGACGGTTAACACCCTAAAAATATGGCACTACTCCAACGGTGGTTATTGGTTCACCACTATAAATACACTGACACCCCTCAGGTATCTCTAAGTCCAATACTCTCTAGACCTGCTCACACCCTTGCTAACTTAGGCATCGGAGTGCCTTTGCAGGTACCACCCCCATCTCTTCGTACAAACAAGTCGGACGGAGTCTCCCGAGTTGCATACCCATTCGAAATCCTTCTCCTTCACACATTTGGGCCAACCAACGCCATCCAGCCCATCAATCTCCGGTTACCCACCGTAATATTGACGCCGTTGCCGGGGACCCGAGAGATCAACCAGTGATGGCGGACAGATCCCCCGAAGAGGGTCATGTGGAGTCAGATTCTGAACAAGAGAATCTAGACACAGGCAATAATGATGCCGACTTGACCCTCCACCAGGGAATTAATGATCAACACAGGGAAGGTACCTCCGGAGTAAAAAACCCGAAGGTAAACTCTTCAGAAGGACGTGAATCAGAGAAAAAAGGGGCCATCCCATGTAACTGAACTCATGGGATTAGTCCACAGTCGCCTGGAACAATTAGAACAAGAACGGGAGCGACAAAAGGAAAACGAAAAGAACCTAAAAGAGGAGATGGAACGACGAAAAGAGTTAGAGAGAAAACTCTTAAAGTTAGAATCCTCTCTCAAAGGTCACAACTCCCGTGATGAACGAGAAGAGCCGCCCTTAGGAGGGGAGGATCCTTTCAGCAAGGACATAATGAGGGCAAAAGTTCCGAGGAACTTCAAAAGCCCCGATATGGACCTCTATGACGGAACCACGTATCCAAAGCATCACTTGAGCAATTTTAAAAGTCGGATGTACCTAGCTGATGCTTCCGATGCTACGCGATGCAAAGCTTTCCCGACTACCCTATCGAAAGCAGCGATGAAGTGGTTCGACAACCTCCCCCCGAGGTCGGTTACTAGTTTTGAAGACCTCTCAAGGAAGTTTTTGATGAGGTTCTCAATCCAGAAAGACAAAGTGAAACATGCACCGAGCCTCCTGGGAATAAAACAGGAGGTCGGAGAATCCTTACAAGCCTATATGGAAAGGTTCAATCCTCCGAGCTTATATGGAAAGGTTCAACAAAGCATGTTTAGAGATTCAAGACCTGCCCACAGAGGCAGTCATAATGGGGTTAGTCAATGGACTCAGAGAAGGCCCCTTCTCACAATCCATATCTAAAAGACACCCCGTTTCTCTAAGTGATGTACAGGAAAGAGCCGAAAAGTACATCAATATGGAGGAAAATGCTAAGTTGAGAGACCTGAGTTGGCGCCCTGGGCTCCCTCCCTCAACAAAAGAATGGCGACCTGGACCCCCTCCTTCATCTAAGGAGAAGGAAAGGGAAGTCAAGAAAAAGGAAGAACTCGGTCTCGAGAGACCCAGAAAATATCACTCTTATACTCCTCTGAAAGTTTCTATAGTGGATGTATACAGAGAGATTTGTAACACTGAAAGACTGCCACCCCCTAGACCCATTAAAAATAAAAAAGGGGGGAGCCGCAGCGATTACTGTGAGTACCATAAAATATATGGTCACTCCACAAACGACTGTTACGACCTTAAAAATATGATAGAAAAGCTGGCTAGAGAAGGTCGGCTTGACAGATATCTCATAGAAAGGTCAGACGGTCATGGGAAGAGAAAGCGAGATGATATGGATAGAAGAGACCCACCGCCGCAGACTCCGGAGAGACATATTCATATGATCTCAGGAAGGTTCGCGGGAGGAGGACTCACCAAATCCTCTCGCAAAAGACATCTCAAAAGAGTCTACCAGGTCGGAGAAGAGTCATCCGACCTCCCTACCATTTCATTCACAAAAGAAGATGGGCAAGGAATAATCCTTGGACACGATGATCCAGTAGTAATAACTATGATCCTGGAAAATGCCCATCTCCACAGAACCCTAGTAGACCAAGGAAGCTCGACGGACATCCTTTTTAAGCCCACTTTTGACAAACTAGGGTTGGACGAGAAAGAATTAAGAGCCTACCCCGACACCCTATACAGATTAGGGGACACGCCAATAAAGCCACTGGGATTTTTGCCCCTCCACACCACTTTTGTAAAGGGAGAAAAATCAAAGACTCTGAGTATAGACTTCATAGTCATCGATGTAGGGTCAGCATATAACGCTTTAATCGGCAGAGCTACTCTAAATCGACTCGGAGCAGTGGTATCTACACCACACCTTTGCATGAAATTCCCGACTTCAGCGGGGATAGCAACGGTAAGGGGAGATCAAAAATTGGCAAGAAAATGCTACAATGAAAGCCTAAATCTGAGAGAAAAGGGCAGAGAAGTTCACACAATAGAGCTCGGAGGTGCAAGGGCCAGAGAAGAGCTGCGACCACAACCGGGAGAAAAAACGGAGGAGATACAGATCGGCAAGGAGGAAGGAAAAAATACTCACATAGGAGCCAACCTAGGGGAAACCCTAAAACAAGGGCTGACTAAACTCCTAAGAGATAACTCCGATCTCTTCGCCTGGAAGGCCTCCGACATGCCTGGGATAGACCCCGAGCTCATGTCCCACAAGCTCTCGGTTTACCCGGGGTCCCGACCTGTACAACAAAGAAGACGTAAGCTCGGCCCGGAACGAGCCCTAGTAGTAGAAGAACAAGTACAGGCACTCCTGGAAGCTGGCTTCATCAGAGAAGTCAAATACCCAACATGGCTAGCCAATGTAGTGCTAGTCAAAAAATAGAATGGCAAATGGAGAATGTGTGTCGACTATACCAACTTAAATAAAGCATGTCCCAAGGACCCTTATCCGCTGCCAAGTATTGATACCCTAGTGGACTCCAGCTCGGGGTATCAATAGGATAAAACAAAATTATATCCAAAAGGAATTACCGAATAGCTTATTATAATGGATATAACTGATATGGATGGTCCGATACTGAATAAACGAGTATCTCCCCTAGATGGAATAAGACTCTCTTTGAAAAGTAGTTTTGTTCCATCTGCTAGAGCTTGAAGAACTCCCAAAGGACCCGCGTATTCAGGTCCAATCCGCTGTTGTATACCTGCGGATATTTCTCTTTCTAACCATACAATTGCTAGTACACTTATGGTGATTCCCAATACAAGAGTAAAGATAGGGGCAAATACCCATAGAATTCCATAGACCTCCTTTAAAGATTCCAATCTGAAAAAAGAATTGATATCTTGTACTTCTGTTGTATCAATAATCATTTCAACGATCAACTTCTCCCATAATGATATCTATACTCCCTAGTATTGTCATAATATCGGCCAATTTCATTCTTTTAACTAATTGAGGAAGAATTTGCAAATTGATAAAACCGGGTGGACGAATTTTCCATCTCCAAGGAAAACCATTCTGATCTCCTATTAGAAAAATCCCCAATTCTCCTTTGGGGGCTTCAACTCTTACATAAAGTTCTTGTTTCGGCAATTCAAAAGTCGGAGACGGTTTTTTACTAATGAATCGATATTCAAAATCATTCCATTCTGGTTCCAATCCGAAATGTCACAAAATCCCCCGCTCTTCGGGGATGTCCTCAGCGCTGAGGAACCTGTATTAGGGTGTATGTGCGACTCGTTCAGATCATAGACTAAGACAAAAAAAAAAGGAAAAAAGATTTTCCAGTATCGATGTATCGGTTAAGATAGTGAATGGAGCTCTTCCCTTCACTATCTTAACTGAAAAAAATCTATAAAATTTAGAAATGGATAATAAAAAAAATGATATCTATATATATTCTTCTATTGTGTATCAAATTTATGGTTTTTTGGTTGGTAGAAATCCAATCACCTCAATTTACAATTTAAGATGAGACAAATTTCCCCATTGGTAGCAAATGCTTACCTATTAAGCGGGGGAAATCCTTTATTTTCAATAAATAGCGGAAAAATTATGCTCTTATTTTGCTTTTTGAAAGAACGGACTACGAGGGTCAGCTACCCAGCTAATATGCATACTTAAATACCGTTACTTTATAGCTAGATTTCGTTGTGAAAGACCTATTTTACTGGATATTTCATGGGTAGAGCCAAAGAGTGTGAACTGTACAAGTTAATAATATGAATGAAATCCGGGAAGGGGCTCCGGTGTATAGAGAGGATCTCGCCGTTTAAAAAGTAATCATAGAAACGATGGAACCCACCATTTCTTTATCTATTTCTATTTTATTTACTATGTTTTTTCTCAATTCAATACACTTTCATATGGATAGGTTAAACGCTTTTAAATAAAAAGCAAAAAATGGTGGTCAGGAAGGTTATAGTAGCAAAAGCCATTGAAATTCTTACTTTATACATTGAAGAATCCATTTTTGTTATTAATAGACTGGGCAGGAAAAAAGAATAATTGAAAGAAAACAATTCTTATCATTCATGAACGCCTACTCGGGATATAATCAAATCCCAATGTATGAGCCAAACCAGGAGAAGACATCATTCATCACACCCAGAGCTAATTTCTGCTACGTGGTCATGCCATTCGGATTGAAGAATGCAGGAGCCACATATCAAAGGTTGATGAATAAAGTGTTTTCTTCCCACCTTGGGAATCTAATGGAAGTATATGTCGACGACATGCTGGTAAAGACCAAGAAAGAAGTCGACCTCTTGTCCGACCTTTCACAAGTCTTTGACACCATAAGACTGCACGGGATGAGACTAAATCCCGCAAAGTGCGCCTTCGCGGTGGAGGCAGAAAAATTTCTAGGATTTATGCTAACACAAAGAGGGATCGAAGCCAATCCTGATAAGTGTAGAGCCATCCTAGAGATGAAAAGCCCGACTTGTTTGAGGGAAGTCCAGCAGCTGAATGGCCGACTTGCAGCCCTCTCCAGATTTTTGGCAGGATCGGCATTAAAATCCCTTCCACTGTTTTTCTTATTGAGAAAGGGATGTCAGTTTGAATGGACTCCTGAATGCGAGGAGGCGTTCCAGGAGTTCAAAAAGTTTTTAAGCCAACCTCCTATTCTGACCTGACCAGTATCTGGAAAAGACCTCGTCCTGTACTTATCCGTAGCGGACAAAGCTGTTTCATCAGCCCTGATAAGAGAAGACGAGGTCGGACAACATCCAGTTTATTTCATCAGTAAAGTTCTACAAGGCCCTGAGCTAAGGTACCACAAACTAGAGAAGTTCGCCTACTCCTTAGTAATAGCCTCACGAAAGCTACGACCTTACTTTCAGGCCCACACAATAAGAGTCCGTACGAACCAACCCATGAAGCAAATCCTCCAAAAGACGGATGTTGCAGGGAGAATGGTTCAATGGGCAATAGAGCTCTCCGAGTTCGACTTAAGATATGAAACTTGGATAGCAATCAAAGCCCAATACCTCCCCGACTTCGTTGCAGAATACGCAGGAGATCAGGAGGAAAAACCAACTACATGGGAACTCTATGTAGATGGATCCTCCAATAAAACAGGAAGCGGCGCATGCATAATATTGGTAGATGAAAGAGGAACCCAGATAGAGGTTTCCCTAAAATTTGAATTTTCAGCTTCAAATAATCAGGCAGAATATGAAGCCTTGATTGCTGGATTGAAGTTGGCAGAAGAAGTCGGTGCTACAAAGGTGATGATATACAGTGACTCACAAGTGGTGACCTCCCAGATAAGTGGAGAGTATCAGGCAAAGGACCCAAATATGAGGAGGTACTTGGAGAAAACTTTGGAGCACCTTGGGCGTTTTGCAGAAACCGAGGTCAAACACATAACTCGGGATCTAAACAGCAGAGCGGACGCCCTATCCAAATTATCAAGTACCAAACCGGGAGGGAACAACAGAAGCCTGATCCAAGAAACCCTCCAGGAACCCTCAGTAGTAAAAACAGAAGACAAACAAGAAGTACTTGAGGTAGTCGGTTTAAACCTGGGATGGATGAGCCCCTTGGTCGAATACATGAAATTCGACATCCTCCCTAAAGAGGAGAAAGAGGCAAAAAAGATCCGAAGGGAAGCACAACACTACACCTTGGTGAGAAATATTCTCTACAGAAGGGGGATATCAACACCATTATTAAAGTGTGTACCGACCTCGAGAACTGCCGAGGTATTAGAGGAAGTACATAGTGGGATATGCGGAAACCATCTCGGAGCAAGGTCACTAGCCAGGAAAGTAATCTGAGCTGGATTCTACTGGCCGACCTTGCAGAAAGATGCCACAGAGTTTGTGAAAAAGTGTCAACCATGTCAGATGCATGCAAATTTCCACGTGGCTCCACCAGAAGAGCTCATCAGTATCACTTCTCCATGACCCTTTACAAAATGGGGAATGGATTTGTTAGGTCCTTTTCCCCAAGCGCCAGGACAAGTCAGATACCTGATCGTGGGAATAGATTACTTCACAAAGTGGATAGAAGCAGAACCATTGGCCACCATCACCGCACAAAGAAGTCGGAGGTTCCTCTACTAAAATATCATCACAAGGTATGAGATACCTCATTCCATTACTACAGAGAATGGAACCCAGTTCACTGACTCTACCTTTAGAAGCTTAGTAGCCAGTATGAAAATCAAGCATCAGTTCACCTCGGTGGAGCACCCGCAAGCCAATGGGCAAGCCGAAGCAGCCAACAAAGTCATACTGGCAGGGGTAAAGAAAAGGTTACAAGAAGCAAAAGGAGCCTAGGCTGAAGAGCTCCCACAAGTGCTATGGGCTTACAGGACAACGCCTCAATCCGCCACTGGAGAAACACCCTTCCGACTAGTTTATGGTGTGGAAGCCATGATACCAATAGAAATCAATGAACAAAGCCCAAGGGTAACTCTCCACGACGAGATCGAAAATATACAGGGGCACAAAGAGGAGCTCGCATTACTACCAGAAGTCCGAGAAGAAGCCCAGATAAGAGAAGCGGCGTTGAAGCAAAGGATGACTACAAGATACAACTAAAAAGTCATTCGAAGAGCATTCACCCCAAGTGACTTGGTCTTAATCAGAAACAACATTGGAGTCAACAAATCAAGGGAAGGAAAGCTCGCCGCAAACTGGAAGGGACCATACAAAGTCAATGAGGTCTTAGGAAAAGGTTATTACAGAGTGACCGACCTGAACGGCACTGAGTTCCCAAGGTCGTGGCATGCTTGTAATATGAAAAGGTACTACAGCTAAAAGCGAACTCTACTCCCTGATGTACTCTTTTTCCAACTTCATGATTTTTTCCCAATATCAAAGGGTTTTTTCTGGAGGAGGGTTTTTAACGAGGCATCACAGTAGAGGCTAAGGGAAAATAGGCTATTAAAAACCCTTAGTAGCAAGAAGGTACCTCCCAATCAATAAAGATCTTTTTTCATTTACAATATCTCTTATAAACTCCTTTCTATTTTCTAAATCTTTCTACGAAACGCGCCGACTTAAACTCGACAAAACGTGCAAATCCCATGAACCGATCTAGATGGTCGTCAGGATAAAACGACGAGGTACAAGTCGGTGTAAAGAGGTTATATAAGCTGATCGTAAACAACTCGGAAACAACCCGACTCATAAGTCGAAATGAAAACTCGAGTAGAGAAGCTCGGAAACACTTCGACCCGTAAATCGGAGTGAAGAACCGAGTAGAAGAAAAACGCATCGCAAAAATAACCTAAGTCATAAGAACTCAATAAAGCAAAGTTGAGTATAAGGAATAACAAAAAGAGATTGAAAAACCTAGGAAAAAGTTTAAAGGCTGTCCTAAAGTCCTTAAACAAAAAGGCTTAGAAAAAATAGACAAGCCAAAGGGAAAGGTTTTCAGAAAAAGATCAAGGGGACTTCGAAAAATCAAAATCAGAAAAGCATACACGCATAAGGTAACTTAAACCCTTATCCAAAAAGAGTATTTATTTTGTTAATTTAAGCCCTTATTAAAAAAGGGTATTTTTAAATATTTTGTTTACGGCCTTGAAAGGCCAAAAGAAATTGTTCAACAAATACCACCAACAAACAAATATAAAGAGTTAAAAAAAGGGGGGACCCACATGCCGAGCCCCCATATAGCCACATAAAATTATTTCTGCAGAGGAATAGACGGATCACCACCATCAGAGTCAGGAGAATTATTTCTGCAGAGGAGTAGACGGATCACCACCACCAGAGTCAGGATGAGCGCCACCAGGACCGGGAAGAGAGGCATCCACAGGAGATGAAGAGGAAGTCGGAGGAATAACAGAAGAGCTCGGAGCATCCTTAGAACGAGGAGGGGACTCAATGATCCTCTGCCCCCGGGTCTTCAATTCTGACTCGGAAACGATCACGGGGGCAGGAGGATCCACAATTACACCATCAATAACGACTTTGTCAGGATCTAAAGGAGAAAGATCCAAGTCGGCAGCAATAACTCCGACTTGCTCCTTAAAGATCCTCCAAGCCTCTTCGGCACCATCAGCAATAGAGTCCTCCAACTCGGTATATGCCTTCCGAGAATTCAGCAGATCATTCTTCACAGACACAAGATCTTCAAATAAACTTTGATAGCTAGCCTGTGCTGTCTTCCTCAAGTCCATCTCCATGTTGCATCGAGCTTGCAACTTCCTCTCCTTTTCCCGGAGATTATCTCTCTCCCCCTTTAACTTGGCAACTTCCTCCTTCAACTCCCTCTCATGCTCTTGAAACATATGAAGCCTCCCCTCCAGCTCCTCGACCTTCGAGGTCATTCCCAAAGAGCTGCGGGGAACCTTCTCAAAAATGTCTAAGAGTTTACCGCAAACACCCGCCGCCTTAAGGCTCCCCTCAACCAGAGTGGTAAGGTGACTCCGAACAGAGACATCATCCATGCTTATGCGAACATGGGGATAGATGTTCTTTCGGACGAATGCAAGAGCATCCGCCTTAACCTCACCAGAAGAGCCAGACTCTAAGGTCTTGTGCTTCTTCTTTTCTGGCTCAGGAGAAGGTCGAGCGGAGGGGGGCGGCTGAGAGGAAACCGAAGAAGAAATCACAATGGGCTGGGAAGGAGTCCCAACGTTCCAAGGATGAAGAGGAGGAGAGATAGCCGCCTTAGCACCACCAGTCCTGGCGCGAGACCTTGCTCTAGCCTCCTGGACTCTCTGATAAGACTCCTGAGCATTTGTCTTCGCCATCTCTGAAAAAAACAATAGATAGAATAAGCCATGTCGGAAAAGTCAGACAGACAAGTCGGAACCCTAAACAAACAAATGAAAACTACCTATCTGTGCCTGAACAAAGGTCGGAGACCCCTGGAGAAATTTTTTAGTGTCCAAATATGGGGCCCTCCCCCACGCTTCTCGGAGGAACCCCACAATGGCTGCTTCTACCTCATCCAGGTCGTCCAGACCATATTTCTCGCAGAGGGAGGCCTCCAGCCAGTATAAAGGAAAACGGGGAGAAGAATTATCATCCAGGAAAAAGGGGTGGTGACCCTCTACAGCTTGCACTTTGAAGAAATAATTTTTGAAGTCATGGAAAGATTCATCAAAAAGGGTGATAACTCTCCGACCTTATATGGCTCGGAAAGACACCCACTGTTGTTTATTGTTTAGCCCACTAAAGGGTTTGGTCATATGAAAAAGATAGAAAAAAATCTTCAAAGAGGTCGGAAACTCCAAAGCATGGCTAATAAATTGATAAATTTTCAAAAAATCCCAAGAATTGGAATGAAGCTGAGTAGGGGCAACTCGACAGTGATGCAAAACAGACATCTCGAAATCTGAAAAAGGAAGAAAAACACCCAAGGGAAAGACACCCACTGTTGCTTATTGTTTAGCCCACTGAAGGGTTTGGTCATGTGGAAAAGATAGAAAAAAATCTTCAAAGAGGTCGGGAACTCCAAAGCCTGGCTAATAAATTGATAAATTTTCAAAAAACCCCAAGAGTTGGGGTGAAGCTGAGTAGGGGCAACTCGACAGTGATGCAAAACAGACATCTCGAAATCTGAAAAAGGAAAAAAAACACCCAAACGGGTGATCATACACTCATACATAAAGAAAAAATGAGGGGCCGCCTCGTCACCCCTCCCAAAACAAACCCGGTCTTCTGGACCCGGGACCACCAACTCATACTTCGGCTCGTCTTCCTCAGAGGTACAAAGTCTGTGGCGAGTACGAAGATGAGTGATAAACTCGGTATCGACCAAAGGTTCCTCCCCTAGGACCGTGACATCAACCTACAGAGAAAGAACATCTACGGAAGCCATTTCTTTTCTTAAAAAGGGTGACAAAAACCTACAAAGGAAAAGAAAAGGAAAATAAAAAACACGGTCTCTAAAGGGAGGGAATATGGAACTAAAGTCCACAAACCAACCTATCTATCTACAAATAAAAGCATGCAAATAGAAAAGCATGTTATAGAAAGAGCTAACCTTTATCTGAAAATGAGGGTTGGAGGAGGAAAAAAGCCTTCGAAACACGAGAATGCAGCACGAACGAATGAAAGGGAAAATTTGAAAAATCACAGAAACAAAACAATGAAAGAGAGGGAGAATATTTATAAGTACGTGGGAGGTACAATGGTAAAAACGGGGCAGTCATTAATGAGAATGCACCATTACCAAGACCATCACTCCCTACGCACATCCCTAAACGGACACGATGTTTGATTAACGCTTGATTAGACGTAACCGTCAGAGCCAAAAGGCTATGAAAGGTCACGTCGGTTTCGGAGCATCACGTCGGTCCTCCTACAAGTCGGCTACGACCTCGAGTAGAATACTCGAACCCAAATCCTGAAAGGAAAATTGGGCTCGAGTAGGGGCACTGTTCATACCTGGCCCAATAACAAAGGCCCAGGATCAAGCAAAAGACCTAATCCAAAGGGTTGGGCCTCACCAGTACCAATCTTCATCCTATGAAGTCGGTACTCACCACGAACTGCTCTAAAGAAGTCGGGCACGAGATTAGCTGGCGGATAAACACTCATTCAAATGAGTAACTGTCCCTAGAATCTCTCTAACCACTTCCACGAGCCATATCTTAACCTCCCTAAGATAATGGGACGGTTAACACCCTAAAAATATGGCACTACTCCAACGGTGGTTATTGGTTCACCACTATAAATACACTGACACCCCTCAGGTATCTCTAAGTCTAATACTCTCTAGACCTGTTCACACCCTTGCTAACTTAGGCATCGGAGTGCCTTTGCAGGTACCACCCCCATCTCTTCGTACAAACAAGTCGGACGGAGTCTCCCGAGTTGCATACCCATTCAGAATCCTCCTCCTTCACACATTTGGGCCAACCAACGCCATCCAGCCCGTCAATCTCCGGTTACCCACCGTAACAGTAAGTAATCTTTGTGTTTACTGTTATGCTTAATAATTAATAATTCAATTAGTAATTATAAATTATTTAGATTTTTAGTAATTATTAATTATATTTGTTACTAAACCGAGTATTAATTTAGTAATATTGACTAGTTCTGATTATTGATGGTTAGTTATTATTTTGTTTTCAGTGTTCAAGAAATTTGCACACTAGACACTTACAGCAAATAGACTCATATGATGCCAGGGTGGAAGAACAACTCAGAGAGAGCGGATTCTATCATGTATCTCAGATTGGAAGGATCATGCCTCACGGTCCAACTATAGACGCACTAGTTGAAAGGTGGCGGCCTGAGACGCACACGTTTCATCTTCCACACGGCGAGTGCACGATTACGTTGGAAGACGTCGCCATGATTTTTGGACTCCGAACTCACGGCTTGCTAGTTACTGGAATCAACTGACCACAGCACAAGTGGGTTAGAGAACGAGTGCATGTCCCAATTTGGTATTGTTCCTGGCCCGAACGACCATAGAGGAAGCGGAGTCAAGCTAGCATGGTTTTGCACCCTAAAGCGGCGCCAACATTTGATTGACGCAGTAAGTAGGAAAATTTATGTAAAATGTCATATAATGTGTCTATTTGGAACAACGTTATTTAGTGACAAGTCTATAATCAGTGTGCACTGGAAGTATTTGCCGTTGCTTCGTGACTTTTCTCAGATTCACAAGTTTAGTTGGGGTTCAGCTTGCCTTGTACACATGTATCGATCCTTATGTCGAGTATCTAGGTATGATTGCAAGGACATTGATGGTCCTATACCATTGCCCCTTGTATGGGCATGGTTACGAATGCCGTCAATAGGACCACTGCCGATAGATACTAGCTAAGATGTGGATTTAGTGATTTTTTACTGTAGTCACTAATATTACGAATCACTTATAATTTAATTTGATGAAATTGTGGTTGATGGTTGAAATGATTTATGAATTGAGGGAACCTTTAAGGGTGGTTAAGTCTACTTTTAGGGGAGGTTATATCCAAATTTTTATAAATATATGAGTTGTTGCAATATGCTAGGTGGAATGATTATCAATCAGCTATCGAGCAGTATAAAAATTGGACAACTGCTGACGTTAGGAAAAGGTTGGATGATCTTTCTCCGGACGGGGTATGTGTTTCATCATTTAAATTTTTTCTTATGCTATATTAAATTCATGATTGCTCATTTATAACTTTGAGATTTGATGTGTTTTTACAGTTTGTGTGGGATGCATACAGTCCCAACCGGATAACGCCGCAATTTTACTCCATTTGAGATCAATGATGGTGTAGATCTCTGGAGTGCGACTATGCCTTTAATATGCTTTGAGACTGTGGAGTGGTATCCCACTGATAGAGTCAGAAGACAATTTGACTTTCATCAAGACCAACCAGTTGAACTGATGAAACTCGGCACGTCCCACAACATAGTGTTTACGGGACCCAAAAAAAGAACTGGGGCGTAGAACACAAAAAATGGATCTCACAGTGGTTAAACAGTCCTGCATCCGTATTGACAGGTGCACATGGCGACCATTATCAATCTTCTGAGCAGTACGTGAACTGGTATGTTCGTAATTTTGGTCATCACCTGCATCTCTCTGAGCATACCAATGAAGACCAACAACCACAACAAGAGCAATCACATCAACAAGAGCAACTAGCTCAGCAACAACACCCACCACAACAAAATCAACAACCATATTCACAACTATATACATACCCACCGTATCCGTACCTACCACATCCACAAGCATATGCATACCCACCATGTGCACAACCATATTCACAACCTTTCACTCAGCTTACCATACAGCCATACACACAGTAAGCATAAACGATTCAAAGTATGCATAAATGATGGCTCTCTCGATGGATGTTGATCCACTAGTGCATTAGCAACATCTGCTATATCTCCCTCAACTGATATATTATCTTCTTCCACATCTTCAGTTGGACCAACAACTTCATAATTATCTTCAAACTCTTTATCACTTTCGGTATTATAACCCATCCAGTCTATATTGGGTTCTAGAAAATCAATTTCTTCAATTTTTTCGAACTCAACGTATAACTCGATAAGTGAGGCTCGTGCTCTAGTTTGATGGTAGGTCGAAAACATTCCTTGTATACTAGCTTCATCAGCCACGTGCATTATTTGAAATTGAGCGAAACCACCACATACTAATACAGGCTGCCTATATAAAATATTGGTCACTCTCTTCAGGCCTTGCTGACCTACACTCTGACAGAGTACACTCTTAAGTCCTTCATATATTATTGAAAGAGGAACAACAATAACACATGGATTCTCACACAAAAAACTCACACCCTCATGTGTATCATACAAAATCTGACCATTAAAATATATTCTTAAACTAACATAACTCTGCATTTTATACACATGTTACATTTACCCACAACTTATTTCACTCAACAAATGCAGAACAATTTCAACTCAGCTAAAGAAGTAAGAAGAAATTCAATTGCTAAAGAAGAAAGAGCTCTAAGCTCTCTGAAAATTTGAAGGCAAATAACTTTGTGTTGTTCATTTTCTACTCTACTCAACGTGTTTCTCGCATAACACTAGCATATCTTATATAGCTAATTTTATATTTTTTTATTCACACTTGTACTAAACGTCACTACCATTTTAACTATCTTCAACGGTAAAATTTGTTTCAACACAAAACAACACTGCCATTTTCTATTTTTAAATTAAAAAAATTTTTCTCCCTTGACAAAACGCAACGCCGTTTTCAACTTTGCTCATTTTTTTTAATTATTTATTTCTAACAAAACGGTAGTGCCATTTTGATTTTATCCATTAAAAAAATTTAAATCACATGCAAAACGTCTTCACCGTTTTGTATCTTCTGATAAAAAATTTCTTTTCTCCCATAACAGTGTTAAACTCACCTAAAAAAATATTAAAAAAAATACACACTTTTTTACAATATCTAAAAAACTCAGCCACAAAAAATAGAGGAAAAAATAAATAAATATAACAATACAGGAATGCATGAACAAGTATTAATTGATATAAAAATATTTAATAATAAAAAATAATTAAAAATAATTAAAATTTATCTTATTTAATATTTATTAATGATTATAATAATTAATAAATATTAAATAAAATAAGTTTGGCCGTGCAGCAGTACTATCACTGTTATTTCTGGTACGATATATGAGGCAAACAATTATTAGTTTGTAATAATTGAAATGTGAATGACATACTCACAAAAGCATATATATATATAACCAATAGATATATATTCCTTTCATCTTTTTAGTTTCATTGGTTGAACATGATGAATTAGTTACTTGTCTTAAAGCAAAACTTAGGGAGGGGCAAAACAAATCAAGCAAGTGATCATGTTGTTCCCGAAAAATAAGACCAACAATTAAGCAGGACAAGACCCCTATTGGAACCCCATTGGCTTCAATTTATATCAAAAGTTATACAAGTTATGGAAACCGGGATATAATTTAGATTTTAGAAGCAGGACAAGACACCCTACCAAGTCAATGATGACCTAAAATTACATTTTTCATAATGTAATAATTAAAACAATAATACTAGTAATAATGTAATGTATTATTATTATGTGTATATAACAAACTGTTCATGTCATTAATTTCTCTGATCTTACAAGACAAGGGAGTATCAATCTCCCTCACTATATTAAACCTCTCTCTCCCTCTCACTTTCTCTCTTATTTGACTAAAGCTCCATGAATGAGTGGAGCTAGACTGAGATAAAAGGATGGAGTAATAAAAGTGTATAAGAAAATGGAATTAGCAAAGTGGTGGAGGCTTATGTTATATACCTCAGATAAATGTTTGGGAGGTTCACTCTTTTTTGTAGTGATTGGATGATGATGAGAACAAAATGACTATTAATAATTAATCTGTTAAGTTTTCTTTTTATGCAATTGGAGTGTCTCTTTCTCTCAGGAAGTGGCAATGCAATAGGGTTCCCAGAAGAGCAAGGACCTTCTAGAATCCTTGCAGCCCTTGAAATTGTGAACCAAGTAGTCACCATTCTTGGCTCTTAGCACCAGCAACTGTTGGTGTTGCTCATTGTTGTTGTTGTTGTTGTTGTTGTTTGGAAGCTTAGAAGAAGGTTTTGGTGTCTTCCAAAAGTATTCATAGGCATTGAGATTGAAAGAAGAGGGTGGTGGTGATGCTGCTGATCCTGGTGATGAAGGAATCAACCTTGCAACAACACTAACATTCACATCCTCCAAATTCATGTTCATCCCTTTCTTGTTGAACTTGTCTGACCAATTTGGATTCATGTTTCTATTCACCAACCCAATTGTTTTGTTGTTGTTGCTGTTGTTGTTCATCATCAATGTTAGCCTATGAAGATTACCACCGCCACTATTAACAGTAGTAGTGGTAGTAGTAGTAATCCCACTTGACATTAATGGCGCTTTCTTCTCCATAACAACTTCACTTTCCTCCTCCTCCTCCTCCTCTTCTTCTTCTTCTTCTTCTTCTTCTTCTTCTTCTTCTTCTTCTTCTTCTTCTTCTTCTTCTTCTTCTTCTTCTTCTTCTTCTTCTTCTTCTTCTTCTTCTTCTTCTTCTTCTTCTTCTTCTTCTTCTTCTTCTTCTTCTTCTTCTTCTTCTTCTTCTTCTTCTTCATCTTCTTCTTCAAACTCCTCCTCTTCCTCCATACCTTCATCATCATAATTCTCCTCTTCTTCGGCTTCGGGAACTTCCTGATCATTGGCGAAAGTGAGGACGAGACGACCGTCTTGGCGTTGAGCGTTGAAGTTGTTGTTTGAAGGGAGTGACACAGCTTGAAGAACCAACCTTCCATTGTCACGATGCGGCTTCATGTGCAGTGAAGAGGAAGAAGAAGAAGAATCTTCCTTGTTCTTATTGCAACCACGGAAAGAAAGTGAAGGAAGTGGTGGAGGAAAACACCTTGGATGCGATAACAACTTACTCTTTGTTATTGCAGCAACATGAATGTTCTCTTCTTGTTCTTGTTGTTCTTCTTGTTCTTGTTCTTGTTCTGATTCTTTCACTACCTTCTCTGATTCCCCTGAAGGGAAAGAAGGAGAAGAAGAAGAAGAGGAGAAGAGCAAGGAATCAGAGCCAGTCTCTGATCCAAGACTCTCAGTGCAGATTTCAAGGCTCTTATCACTGAGAGAGCTCTTCGATCTCTTCACAAGAGGATGAACATAAGGTGTAACCGTCACACTCACCGGCAACGATTTCGTCATTTCAAGGCTCTGATTGTTCTTGTTGTTGCTGTTGCTGTCGCTGTCGCTCTTCATGGACATGATTGATCCCCATGTATCGAACCCTCCCCTGGATTTCTCTTGCTCCTCTTTCTTGTTCTTAAGGATCGAGCTCCAAATGGCGAGCCTCTCCCTTTCTGCTTCCTCCTCCTCTTCTTCTCCTTCGTCAGAAGAAGAAGAAGAGGAATATGAATTATTGGGAAGGTGTTGCGTGAGCTCCTCCGACGAAGCGATCTTCTTCATCTTGAAGGAATCTTGGTTATCTTTTTCCTCTTGTTGTTGTTGTTGAAGATCATGCATCCATTTCTTGGAGGACATGTCAGCAGAGAGTGTCCTCCTTAAGGAAGAAGCAGAGGAGGGTGTTAAAATGGTGACTATGCCTTGCTTCAGCTTCACCATGCTTTCATCTTCTTCTATCTTCATCAATGGTGGTAGCATGCTTTGATTTTGGATCATGTTGCTCATCATACTGTCTCTTCAATAACCCAACGGTTAAGGAAAAGAAGAACCTCACTTAGCTGCATACAAGTAATCAGAATTTAGAATAAATAATAAATAATAATAAACAAATTAATTGCTGTATGTCCTAGGGAAATTCAAATTTCAAGTTACAAAGCAAATTTTGTCAGCTACATGCATGTGGGATACTATTGGTTAAAAGAAAAAGAAAGAAATAATATAAAAATTTGGTGAAATTAATTACCTGATGAGGCAACTAAAAAGCACCCAAGGGCTCTACAAAGAGACCACTTTGGAGTGCTATTAAGTATTTTGGTGTTTTAATTTTGTTGGTGTGGGTTAAGTAAGATATGGAAGATGATGAAGAGTGTGTATAGTAGTGAATGTATGTGTGTGTTTTGAGAGGAATGGGTGTGGTTTGATGGCAATGGAGAATGGGGGATGAGGGTATTTGTAGGGGGCCAAAAAGCTTCTAAGAACCATGTTCAGTGGGCCCCAACTACGCACCACGCCCAAAAATAAAAATAAATAAATAAATCAAAATAAACTCCATTAAATATTGTTCACAGTTTCAATGAATATGTGGTTTTATGGACAAAGGTTCGTTTCATGGATTCTGAAAATGATAATATGTTTATCTATTAAGTTGGTTTCTTGTTTTACATAGTTGTTTTTTTTATAACCTTTTTGAATATGAGAGAGACTTAATATATTCTATTTATTATCCACTAATTAGAAAGGATTTGGAGTAATATAGTAAATCAGAGAAGTTTTAGTTGGATAATTTAGTTTTGAGTAAAGTATTAAAATTTATTTGTGTCCCTGACGTTTAGATCGTTCTATTTATATTTTTAATATTTGTAAAAGTAATTCAATGTTATCCTATTATCAATTACATATTATGAGCTTTAAACGTTGGGGATACAAATAGGACGATTTAAATTTTAAGAATACAAATAGGACTTACTTCAAATGTTAGGGACAAAAACCATATTTTATTCTTTAATTTTTAACAAATTTTAATTATCAAATTAATTTTTTATTTTTTAATTTATTTTATTAGACGTATTAATCTTTCATCATATTTTGATAAAAAGTTAAATAAATCAATCTCTATTGTTATTTCATAAAAACATAATAGTTCCTAATAATTTTAAAAATTTTAACATTAATTTTACTGTATAAACTAACCATCTAATATGA
The DNA here is from genome assembly GCF_000817695.3 of Arachis duranensis. Taxonomy (NCBI): domain Eukaryota; kingdom Viridiplantae; phylum Streptophyta; class Magnoliopsida; order Fabales; family Fabaceae; genus Arachis; species Arachis duranensis. Next base: position 12,664,985 of record NC_029774.3, on the reverse strand, counting down.
AATACTGATTTGTCTAATAAAATAAAAATTTTAAAATTGATTTGATAATTTAAATTTGTGAAGAATTGAAGTGTCTAACTAAAAATTCTTAGAATATGATATAGAGTATTATTCAGGGATTTACTATTTTTTATGAATTTTTAAATTTAATTTTGATTAAATATAAATATTCAATTTAACAATTAAAATAATTAAATATTAATAAAATATAAATTTTTGGAGATAAAGTAAATTGAAATTATTTCTTTTCTATTGTTATTTCATTTCTTTTAAAGATAAATTTTAGTTTATAGCAAGTGGGAAGGATGCCATCAATATAAAACTATTGAGGAGAGTATGGAGAAAGCAGCCTTAACTAGTTGAGAAATTTAAAAAAACAAAAATTCAACAAAATTTTGATGTTTTCTAACATAATAATATCTTTGTTATTATGATGATGATTTAATAAAATAAGAATAAAATTATAATTTATTACTAAGAAGTAAGGATAGAAATAAGCTAGAATTTTTGTTAAAGTTTTAGCATTTTTATGTTTTTTTTTTTTAAATAAGTTTTATGTTATTGTATTGTTTTTTATTTAAAAATTAATAAGAAATAGGATAACTCTTTGGTTTTGAATCACATGACATGAAGCGCGGTCCTAGATACCACACTTGATTGTAACAATCCATTCAGCTGTATACTCTGACTAAGATACGAGTATTGTACTGATATAACTAAAGGGTATGGTCCTCCCACCTTACACACATTTATTTTTTTTAACTCTGAATACAATATTAGTATTCTACATAACTAAAGGTACGGTCTTTGCTCCATACAATTTGTTATATATTAATTTAAATAAAATCCAATCTAATTTAAATTAATTAGTATTGTTTTAATTAATTTTCAGTTTGAATTAAATTAAAAAAATAATTTTATTTAAATTAGTTTAGATTTAAACTCTCCTAATAAACCATGCAAGAACGGGTTCTAAATTGAAGCTCGGATTAATATAATTAAATCAAACATAATGCATGATATATGCAAGTTGATTAGAGATTGAGATGGGATTCGTCTAGCTAATTGTGTTTCAACCGAATGCATGTGTAGTCATAACTATATTATTAATTGTGAGTTAATGATGTTATATTAATGGGTGCCAGAAATCCAGAATGAGTCATAATACCTCATCGGTAACTACTATTTGATTTTGCGTTGATCTATCAGTTGTTCTTCAATATTTTTTAGTCTAATATTAATTGCATAATTGAAAAACAATATAGGTCACTGTACTTGAATCTTTGACCTCTAAGAATAAGAAAATGTTAAAAAAATAATATTTTTGATAAAAAAGTTGACTACTATTAATTTAAATATAAAAAAAAATATTAATCCCTAATATTTTTGTTAGGCTTTAAAAAAACTAAAAATTACTGTTAAATAATACAAAATATAATTTTAATTTTAATAATACTTTTTAAATATTTTTAAAATTGTGTAATCATCGTAACTTCATAATAATATTTTTAGAAAAATAAAATTATACAGTAAATATCTTTTGTATCGATTATAAAATATATATCCAAATAAAAATGTGAAAAATAATGCTAATCTAACGTAACATGTAGAGGCAGGCTAATTAGCTTTTAAATAAAATTGTAGTGATATGAACATTATATTGATGCAATTTATAAGTCACTTTCATGTAGCTGTCCACTACTAATTAATATATAACTTACTGAGAATGTAAAAGTTTTAAAGCGTGCATAGCTAATAATCTGTTGGTTTAGTGACATAAACTCCCTTTTAATTTGAATTAGTAAGAGGACCAAAAAGTTGGTCTACTATACACAAAAGTAAGAATAAGTCATCATTCTCCTCCATACCTCCCCTCCCCATCCCTAAAGAAAAGAGATCCTTTTTCAAATTATATATATCATAACAAAGTAATGGTCAAATGCAGGGTGAGCAGTAATATAAAGAAATTATTAAAGCAAATGTAAAGTATAAGCCAACGATAGTAACATTAATAGGCGTTAATATTAAAGAGGTAAAAATCATAAATTGTAATACTTAATTTAAAAAAAACCTTTTAAGACTTTAATTAAGTCATAAATTCTAAACAAATTATCTATAAATTTTAAATATTATTTGTAAAATCAACTTATACCACTACGGATAATTTAAAATAATCATATTTTTTAATAAAAAATAATCTTTAAAATAATGAAGTTTAACAACAAAATAATCACTTTTTACAGTAGAATAATAGTCAAATTTTCTTGCAAGTGAATAATAAAACTTTTTATAATAAATATTAAAAATCAATCGTCACTTATATTTTTGTATTTTTATTTGTATTTTAGCTATAAATACGAATCACTTTCAATTATGTAGTTTATACCATTTGATTATAAATGTAATCTAATTTGATATGTTTCATGAAATTTATTATAAACATAAACTCATTTTATATTAATCCATATGTGAAAGTATGAGAAACTAATTGAATATTTGTACAACGTGTATAATGGAGATTTAGGGAATATTAGAGATATAATTATTAGTGTTACTTTTTCTTATCAGTTGAAGCTTTTGAGATGAGTGGTATCATGATATGGTATTAGAGCTCTAGATTCGAAAGGTCAAGAGTTTGATCCTTCATGAACCCGAAAATTAATTTAAACTTTTGAGAAGATATTTATTATTCTTAATACTCAAATAATTATTCTAAATAGTATGGAAGATGTTCGTTATCTCCCTAGCGGGACTCATCTCATATATACAGATGATTAATTAGCTAGTAACATATTTTCAATGACTATGTAATATAATTATTCTTTTGAAAGTACAAGTATTTCAATCTTTCTCGATCTACTAAATAGGAAAATTTTGGCCTATTCTTTTACCATGCATGAGTGTTGATGCACAAATTTAAACAGAAAATTTTAATCAATATTATAAGAGTCCAATATTTATGGACCACAAACAATAAAAAAATATATAAAAATAATGAACTCTTTTGTTGGACATTATAATAATGAAATCATATGAATTCCTTTATACATAATTAAACATGATATGTCTTATGTCTACCAACAAAATTTGGGGACCAAATAACAAGAAGGGACTCTTATACTCAAGAAGATTGTGAACTTGGCGAGGCTATGGCCCCTTTTTAATGTACTCATTTCATTTTAAAATATTTTTTATATATTAAAAATTAATATATTTAAATAATAAAAATACTAAAATAACAATTATTTTGAAACAAAAGAAGTATCTATCTCTGCTCATGTCAAATGGACTTGGAAAATAATAATAAGAGTTGCAGTTTCATATGTTCTTTTTCCTTAAATAAATTTCGGTAAATTTTATCTATAGAAAAATCAATAGTATTAAGAGAGTTTTACTTTCTGCACAACATTTAAAAAATTTAAATAGAATTGTCTATAATAAATTAATGCATGCGATTTTACTTAGAAAACACAAAATATAAGTGTATTAGAATTTCTCTTACTACTATAATCTTTCCTATCAGCGGTGTATCAAAATTTTATGGCTTAGCGATAGATGTTCATGTTAGCAATAGATATTATCTATCAATAAAAGTGATGTCGCTAATAATTATTGACAATTTTTTTTAACCGCCACTAGTTTATGACAAAATTTAGCGATAGATATTTTAAAATATCCTTCGATAATTTGGGCCGAAATATGTTTTTGACAATTAGTGATAGATTTTTTCGGTCACTATTGCGCTCCCATGAGAAAAAAATTGTTTGCGACGGAAATATATCTGTTGCTAGTAGTAAAAAAAATCCAATTATTTTCTTAATTTTTTCTTGCAATTTTGAGCCTAATTGTATGTTAAAAACTTAAAATCAATATTTAAAATCTAGTTACACATATTATGATTTTCTTGTAAATTAAGGTGATGCTACTGCTTAGAAATTAACATTTAGTAGGTAATTAGATACCATGGGTAGAAACACATGATTGTCAAACCACTGATACAAAACCAAGAAACAAGCAATGACACAGAGTAAAAACATGAATCGAATTACTATATATAGCCATTGTATGAGATCAGATGGTATAGTGTATGTTTTGAGTCATGCATGATTCTATTACAAAATAGATGGATAAGCATCCTCATATCTCATCAACTTTATTACTCCCATGAAAATGATCAATATAGCATGGATTATAGATACATGACATAAACAATAATATTCATAATGTAAAAAATATATATTTATTTTGAAAAAATATAGGTAGGTAATAAAAATATTAAATAATGTGAATAATAGATATATCGGATGTTCAATTCATTATGTGCGCGGATGGTTATCCTAATATTAACATTTAGGTGAATAATTTATTAGGGAGTGTAGCATATTTTTACTTTATTGGGCCAATTTTAGAATCTATTATTCACATTGTTCACAAAAAACATTGTCTACCTAGCAAAATTCTTTATTTTTAAACATAAATGAAGAAATCAAAAAATTAATAAGAGTAGATTTTTTTAACTATTTAGTATAAAATATAATTTCTCATCATTTAATATTTTTTTGATATATTTTTTCTTGATCTTATTTAAATAATATAAAATAAAAAATTATATTTTATAAATAATTAAAAAAATTGAGAAGATCTATTTTCTAAAATTAATTCTCTCACCAAGTGGCATCAAAGGAGCAAGTAAGACAGGTGTCATCATAAATATCATGTAATCTCAAAGTACATTGGGAATTCAACAATTTATTTAACTTACCTTAGTTAGGTTTTATTTAATTAAATAGTTTATACTTTATATTGACATGAAAAAGTAAAAGAAAAAACAAAATTTCATTAGCGGAGGAAATGCCATACTGAGGCCATACATAGAATGGATGATGGGGTAATTGATTAGTGGAGGAAATACCATAATATGGAGGATAAGGTAATTTAATTTGCACCAGCCATAATAATTAACCCTACTTAATGGAGAAAAAAAGGCATATTACACAAGCATGCACGTAATTAATTTACCAATTAGGTAATGGAGAAAGCGAGATTTATTATTGGGCTGAAAATGGCTTAAGAAGGAAGCAAAGGAATCAACTTTGAGAAGTGGGGTGGCTAATATGATTGGCGGCTAAAAACCCCACAACAAAATTATCCCATAGATAGAAGAATAATACACTAAGTTACATACACATGTATATATTAATTTAAAATTAGAATAGTTTAATTAATTAATCACAAGGAATAATGTATGTGGAAACAAATGAACGCGCGTCACTTCTTAATTTTGGGGACCCTTTTGGATACAAAGCTTCACTATTCAAATGGTTTGTGTCACTGTATTGTTTGCATTTGTGCGTGTAGAAAGTCATTTTTTTATTAATTTATGGCCAAATATACTTACCACTCAATGGACACTAAAAGGTGATGATGGTGATGAATTCAAAGCAAGGGTATATAGAATAATGCCCTAAGAAGAAAATACCAAATAGCACAAAACAAAAAATAATTAATTATATGAAATGAATAAAAAGAGAAAATTGAAAGGCAATAGGGGTATGCTTTGCATGCCATGAACTGAGGAACGCAAAGAGAGGGGTAACAAGATGCCTCTTGTCTGCCTATAAATTATAAAGCAATGCCACTACTCAACCTACAAAGCTTATCTACTAAGTTCAACGCTATAGCCTCTAATATATTCATTATTATTATAATTATTTACATACATACACAATGTTAACGGAATAAAAGTAAAAGTTTTAGTTTGTCAGTGTAATTTAATGTAAATAAAATTTAATTTCAATTTGAAAAAATTTAAGGTAATTAACAACTTTTTTATTTGGTCGACATGTAGTCAACAAATTTATTTTGACTAATATGTAGCCTAAATTTTTTTTCTTTTTTGTTTTCAATTTTTTCACTTGTTTGATTTCTTCAGATTTATTGAAGTTTAGTTTTACTCTTTTTATTTACCAGCGAAAGTATATACGTTCATTATTATTATTATTATTATTATTATTATTATTATTATTATTGAACCAAATGGGCGACTTGCCAAATGACAAGGCAGATGCCACTGAAAGATATTTAGTTGGCAACTGGAAAGCACCACCAACAAACACTATTCAGGAATGACCTTCATCATGTCATGGCATATATAGCTTATTTTTGTTTGGATTCAAATCGAACCCCTGCTTCATTGTTCAAAGCTACATGCATGGACCAACTTTATACAATTTTTTTTTTTATTTCTAGGTGAATACTATATTAATTAACTGTTTTGTTTTCTCTATAAGATAAAGAGATTCTTGATGTAATATCTATGCCGCGTTAATTACTTAATTAACTATATTGTGGTTTCGTGCACATTTTTTTTTTCATAAAGAAACCAATATATATTTTATTAGCCAACATTAGTTTTAGTATTAAAATTACTTTTTTAATTCTTATCTTTTGAAGAATTTTGGAATTAACTTTTAAAATTTAGAATTTACGGTTTAATATTTAGAGTTTAAAATTTAAAATTTATAATTTAAGATTTAAAATTTAGCACGATTGGCAACAACCGTAATGAAGATGGCCGGAGGTGGCGGTGGATGACCAGCTGGGAGGTCAAATTGCAGTGGTGTTGTGAGAGAAAAAAAAGAAAAGAGGTAAGAAGAGAAATTAAAAATATAATAGTAAAAAATAATTTAAAAATTGGCTGAAATTGATGATGTTAGCTAATAAAAAATTAGCTTTCTAGTAAAATTGTTTTGGCATAATGTTCAATCCATTCAATTTTGTGTGTGCAGCCAATTGAATCAAACCAAACCGAATTAAAGTGGATGAGATTGATTTGGTTTTTTGCAATTCTCCAACTAAAGAGAAAAGACCAACTTGTTCTATCAAGTCATATTTGGTCTACTAAAATCATGTCCTATGTTACTTTCACTCAACATTATGCAATAACATACCGACACATAAGAAGTAATATATGCACAATCACATTAGACATAAGACACTTGATATGAAAGTTGCCAAAAATCTTTGTGAATTGAGCTCGAATTTTATTGAATTTGGGGGTTTGTTATCATAATACGATAATGAGATAAGAAATTCAGTTTAACACCTGTACTACTATAAAAAATGCATTGAGTACTGTTAGATTTAGTATCGTACATTAATGTTGATTTTACCCACAAATTTAATAACAGTTTTATTGTAGGATTTGTCATGCCAAATAATTACCGATGGATAGACTCTTTCGACGATAAAATCGCCAATAACCTTTAACAAGAAAACAAGACAACTAGGCACCAAATTTAGTGTCGAAATTTTTTGACTGCAGACACTTTTAATGAAACGCTGCGTTTTAGTGATTCGTACTGCATTATTATTGGAGATATCTGTCAGTAAATTCGACGGTGACCGTGCCCTAAATTTGAACTACGAATCCTCTCCCCTTCATTTCGAATTCGCTTTCTCTCTCTAATCTCTCACATTTCCATCTCTCTCTAACCACTCACTATTCCACTCTCTCTCTAACCTTCTCATCTCTCCTCTCCGTCAACCTCCTCTGCTGCTGCTGCTGCAAACCCCCTGTCGCTTCCGCTTCTGCCGCCACTGCACCTTTACTTCTCTTCTCCGTTTTCTCTTATTCTGCATTCAAGGTTTTTTTAATTCCGTTTCTTTGAAATTTTGTTATTTCAAGTTAATAATTAGTTAGTAGAGTTTAGTTAGTTTAATTTTCTGTTTTAGTGGATTTAGGTGGTTAGGATAAGTTAGAATAGGTTAGATTAGGCTCTGAGATTGCTGAAAAGTGTTGAATTATTGAGCTGTTTGCTCATTTCTGTTGCTGAAATTGTTTTAAAAATGCTTGAATGTATTGTTGAGTCACTGTTTTACTGTTGATTTTGATGAATTTTGATACTTAAATTGTTTGGATAAGTTTGACTGCGTTCATCCATTGCGTTAAGGTCATTTTTGCTGAAAATTTTTTGCTGGACTTATCTGCATTGTGCTTCATTGTTGCTTGTTATGACTGGCCATAACTTGATTAATCCTTGTTTTAAATTGTCTCTTGTCAATTGTTAATTAAGTGCATCAATTTCGTATCTTTAATGTTTGTGATATTGCCTTAAGAATGTTCTTTGATCTTTTGAATTGCATGTATGGTTACCATGTGATTTGAATTCATTATCTATATTTCGGCAATTGCTTATAAATGATGCATTTGGTTACTGGGTGATACTTGTTTTTATGGTTTATTACCTTAATTACCAAGTTTTTATAATCTTTTGAACTATGCTTGCTATGTGATGGAATTCAACTTCTATATCTCTTTTACTAAATAACATAGCATCCATGTTTCTCCAATTTTTGTCCACTAGGTGATGTAGGCAAATTTTAAAAGTGTTGTTGATTAATGTGTAAGTTCAATATTTTATTTAGTTCATTAAGTCCCTTTGCACATTCTTTATGTGGTACCTGGCCTTGTGAATTCAAATTGCATTTTCATATGGAGCATCTTCATGTCTGTAATGATTAATTAAGTCTGGCCTTATATGTTGCCTTAATAATGATTAAAAAATTAAGTTAAGAAGGGTTGATAGATATTTGATTGTGATGGAACTCTTGAAGGGTGGAGAAATTTGAATTTTAAGGGAGACTCTGTCAAAATTTTTATAAGATTTTGAGTGAAGTTGAAAAATTGGAATTATGTTTTGAAAAGTTAGAATTATGTTCATGAGATTTAATGAATTTGAATTTGTAACATCCTTACTATCAGAATGTCACACTTCTGGCTACGGTATTCTGATAGAGCGGATATTATGATGACTTATATACATATATAATAAAATAGGAGTCACATCTATAATAATACAACCATAAAGTGCAAAAATCATGTCAAAAGCTTCATCGTCCACTTTCTGAAAATTGAAGTATGTAGGGGGTGAGAACCTAATCACACAATCTCACAAGAGGAGTTTAAGAATTGTTATAGAAGGATATATGTATAAAATAAAAAATCTATTTAACAACAGTGATCATTGCTCGCCTTATGAATCTCTTTCTCTAATTTAGTTTATTTCATTCTTAAACCCGTCCAAAATCAAAATCTCCATTTGAAATTCATATGACTATCCGTTCGAAATCAAAATCATCGATCACACCACCAAAAGTCAAAATACATATCATATTTCACCAAAATTTATCGAATCACGGCATCCGGTCCAAACAAAAATAAAATCCCGGCCTTCAACCTAACATATAATCAAATCACGGCCTCTGACCCAAACAAAATCAATCACGGCCTCCAGCCCAAGCAAAACAACCAACACTCAACCACCAAAAGTCAATGTGCATATCCAACTTACCAAGGCATATAATTTACCAATCACGACTTCTGGCCTAAACAGTCACGGCTTACATCCCAAATCATAATCAAATCACAGCCTATGGCCCAAATATATAAACAGTCACGACCTCCAACCTAAATACATAAACAGTCACGGCCTTTGGCCCAAAAATAATCGATCACTCTCAAATCACCATAACCCAAATCAACGAGTCACAATCACATAGACAGTCAAACAGTCACACATAGAGAGCAAGTATGACAAGTAGTACAATTAGCGATTAATAGGATGTCAATTAGGCAAGCCAAGTAATTATGCTGACCCAAGCAAATGCAAACAAATGCAGTATGAGGCATGTCTATCCTACTGGCCATGAGCTCATGTGTCGGTTAAACTGTCAGAACCTGACACATCCAGTAGCTAACACAGACATGATCTCTAGTTTGTGCATATCTAAGAGGAATACAAACGAAGGAGAGTGACTTTCTACCTTCTCCTAGAGGTATTACGAAGGAGTGTGCCTTTCCACATCAAAGGAGTGTGCCTTTCCACCTTGTAACCAGAAAAAGATGTTGGAAAAAATAATAGAAGGATAGTGTTTTTTCACCTTCCCCACATCTATACCACAACAAGAGAGGGAATTCTTCATCCTCAACTTGCCAAATTCGTGAGCAAGACAATGCCACTATCCTCACCGTAGGCGGGACAAAACCACCATCCCCACAATATCAATCATAATCATTTTCATCATTAACATAATCATAACCAAGCGTAATCAAGACCACAATCAAATCCTTATTAATCATAAACACGTAAGCGGGACAAACATCCGTCCTTGCCAAAAACAGATATCCAATCAACACGCAAATGAGATTCCATCCAGACCTTGCCAATCTAGCCATTTAGGCCGCAATCAGTCAATAGCAATGTCTTTTAGTAATATCATAAGTTATTATACTCACTAACCCAAATTCATTATCAAATTGCCTATTTCTTTAACATATGAGCGGGATAACACCACAGTCTTCATCACTGGTGGGACGAAATCATCATCCTCGTAACATTCTCAATATCCTTTTTAGCAAGTCTCAAATAAAAAAATTAATTCAAATTTATTAAAATCCAACTCAGTGTACATAAAGTCTTAAAACAATTTGACAGAGTTCATATGGGGGGCTACAGGGGTTTAAAAATTAGTTGGATAGGTTAAACAGTTCAAAAAGAGCATTTTTGAAAAATTAGCATAATCACGCGTACGCATGCCATGTGCGTATGCACGATTCAATTCATTTTAGGGCATCATGCGTATGCATAACCTATGCGTACGCACAATTTCAATTTTGTTTCTACTTCATACGTATGCACGCCTTGTGTGCACGCGCAAAGTCATTTCATTTGTTTCTATTTTACAATTCATGCGTACGCATGACCCATGCGTATGCACAAGTTCAATTTCGGCAATTCTGTATAATGCAGTTCTAAATCCCAATTTTTCAAAACTCATAATTTTTGGTACAAAATTCATTTTTCACCCATTCTTAGACTGTTTTGAAGATCTTTTCACTAGCTTTAATTCAAGATAAGCGAATCCAAGCTTTGTGCATCAAGTTATGACCCGTCAAAATTGGTCTAAATTATGTTTTTATTGCCAATTCTTACCAAAACTCAATTCAATTTAGTTTCAAAACATTCCATAAACCATTTCTAAACATTCTCAATACTCATTTATCAATTTCTACATATTCAACACCAAATCAACAATTCCAACACAACAATCCATCTTCCCAAGCTTCCATCAACAATTCAATCACACTACATTAATCACCCAACCAAACCATATCATTCCACAACCAAAGCAAAACATGGCAATTATCCAACTTACCATAACTTACCAAATAGGGATACCTCCCCTTATCACGGCATTTGGCCCAAACTCTCACACTAATAATAATAATAGGCAATTACACGGCACCATTATAATTATGCACACATACACATACATATATTCAGATCATAGTTTAAGCTACCATCCAATCAATTAATTACCACAACAATCAAACACACTAATTTATGAGACTCACATGATCACCAAAAATATAACTCTCATATCGATATCGATTTATAACAATTCTCGACAATAAAATACTTTTAAAAAAAATCCCTACTTTGTTGACGGTAGTTCTCAACTCTTGAATTTTCTTCACAATCCAACCCGAGTCTCAACCAAAGCTCCACATGTCAAACCAAGTGTCCAATTTGAGACCAAATTAATCCAAGTACTCAAGCAACACTAATTACATCAAATTCTATAATGTTCACACTAGGTTCTTTACTCAAATTTGAAAAAAAAAACAAAGGAAAAAAGTCTCCTTACCTTATATCACATAGCCTTAGGTCGAAACCCACTAGAACTCAAGATTGACCCTTCCCTAAACATAAAAAATCAAAATCTTATCAACACCTCAACTCAAAATGCGAATTGGAAGTGAAATAGAAAATAGGGCAAGAATTTCGAAGTTTCTTACCACAATACTTAGAATTGAAGAGCGCGATGAGAGTAATGCGTGGCCGCAAACGTCTCATCAATTGGAGCTACAGATTGGAAGTTATATGGATTTGAATGATGAAGGTGAATAGTATTAGGGCTCACTCTCTCTTCTCTTCCTCTCTTCTATCCACCCTTCTTTCTAAAAAATGGGAGAGTGAGTGCTGATTTGTGTTAATGTGAGGCTTATAAGCCTTGGACTTGGGCCCAACATAGGTCCACCTGTGATTTTCGGTCTGTTAGCTCTATATTGGGCCAAAACCTTTAATATTTGTACTTGAGTTTATGACACAGGAAGATTACATGCAGAGGTTGGAGGCCGCGACCCAGCAATCTCAGGCACCTAGTGGGGATGATGAAGTTGGCTCCGAGACCTCAGTGGTAGATCCTGATAGGGTTTGGCGTCAAACCGCCTCTGAACCCTACAAGAATGGCCATTTTGGGTTGGGGTCGTTCTTTACCAGTGGCTTTCGCTCCTCCACGTTGGCGGCTTCTTCTGCCACCAGCCCTGCTGATCCACAGGAGGTTGTCGACTTGAAGGAGGAGGTATATAAGCTAACACAGGAGCTTCACCAGCAAGTGGAGCAGTTTGAGCAGAGGTACAACAACCTTCTTGCATGTGTAGGAGGAGCCGTTGCCATCAGCTCGGACCTGACAGAGAAGCTGGAGTAGCTCGATCGGTTGTGACAGCAAATGGAGGAGTACAACTAGCAGATGCACGTTGAAGGCAGTGACACTGCTAGTTCCAGCGGCAATGCTGCTGGTGGGGCACCGACGGCAGCACCTACTCCATTGCCTTAGCAGGGGGACCATGACGACGATGATGATGATGACAACGATAATCGGAATCTGTAGAGGTTAGGGTTTTATGCATTTTTCTTTGTCTAATTCATTATATTCTACTTTTGTGATATTTTATTGTATTTAGACCATTTATTTTTAAAAAATTTTTTGTTAATTTCTGCTAATTTTATATTTCTGCTAACAATTTTGTTAACAAGAGTTTTAATTTGACTACTAATCGTGGCTTAATTGTACCAAAAAAAAATAAAAAATACTACTATAAAATTTTTCAGCGGATAAATTCGACGGTAATTTGGCGCTTAAACACGTGAAATGGTGCCAAAGTTATCGTCAAATTTATCCAACAGTAATCATCAACTCAGTCTCGACAAATCCATTGGAGATACCGACGAAAAATCCGCTGGTAATTGGCGTTAGACGAAAAAAATCCTCCAGTAAGCAGCTTCCGACGATGTTTATACCGTCAACTCCAGGATGACGGTAAATCTGACGATAAATCCGACAGTATTCAGCATTTTTCTTGTAGTGCAGCATGCTCAAAGTAAGGCTCATATATCTTAAGGCTAGTGAAGATTTGTTAGACTTTCTTACCCGACAAAGAAAGTCAAAATTAATATGAATGTATGCTTTATGTGCATTGCAAAAGAGAAAAAGAGAAATAGTCGATAAACATTTAAGATAAAAGACACACTTGTAAAAGTTGATATGGAAGACGACGATTAATTCTACTACTTTGGATTGAGTACAAAGGTGGTTTCGAAATTTTTGATGCTTCTTCATCAAAATGGAAGCCATCCAAAACTTTGAGGGGCATCTTGGTTAGCCAAAAATTTGACACAAATGATCGACGTCAAAAAGAATTCAATATTTAAAATTGATGATCATATATGCATGAAATACATCATGGTTGGAGAAAATAAAAATGAGTTAGACTTAGTGGTCAAGTTACCTTATGCTTGATATCCAAGTTTACTTGAGGTCCAAAATTATTTGAGATTCAAGACTATTTGAAGTCTAAGTTTGCTTAAGGTAAAAAACTACTTGAAGTATAAATTTACTTGAAATCCAAAGTTTTACTAATTAGTTTAAAATTTTTTTTCTCTATAAATAGGATTAGTTTCAATAAGAAGTTACGGGAGCTTCCATTCATTCACACACTCACTCAATCTAAAAATTCCTAATCATACCAATGCACAAAAATGAATCACAAGTCCATGTAAGTATTGGGAAACTCTATTTTTATTTCAGTAATTTCAATTTTGTTTTTTCTTTTTGTTATTTAAATTCTATTATTTTCATTCGGACTCTTGTCAATTTCGACACATTTTTATACAAGTAGTCTTGCAATTTTTTATTTTTTATTTTTTTATATTTATTTTTTTTATTTCTTACTTTTTATAATTATTATTTTTTTATACTTTTATTGGGTAGAATTTCTAAATCCCAAAAATAACTCACAAATAAAAGTGTATCTATTCCTCAAATTAAGATTATTGATAAAAATTTAGTCGACACCTCTTATAAAAATCTAAAAAGCAAAATCCAGGCCAAATAAATTGATTACCCAATTAATCGTTTAATGACCTAACTTTAAGTGACTAAATCCATTCCTCATGATGACCACCCCAAAAATGGAATGGTGATCCAAAAAAAATGATAGATGGAGATAGTTGGGGTGCCAAATTCGGACGTGCAATGCCTAAGCACATTTGGTGGAGTTTAAACTTTTCATCATCTTAAAATCCCATTCAATAAACAAAAATTAAAGACATAAGAATCACATTCTGATTATTTGGGATGTGAAAAGGATAAAGGACTCACGGATGATGAATCAATACAGTCGGTAATAATAAGGCCTTCGTTAATCCTATAGTGATAAATCGATACACGTTTTCTTTATTTTCAATTGTTTTAGGTGGGTTTTTTATATTTGTTTTTAGCTATATTATTATGAGCTGAGACTATATAATTTAAAAGTGATCCTAGTTAAATTAAAATTCAAGTCTATTTATATACACTTGACCTTTACTAAACTATTATTTTTTTCCTTATAAAAAATGAGTCTTTATAATTTTAATTTTGTCGAATTGATCTAATACTTGTTGAGTATTAATTAATTTACATTTTTTTTATAAATAAAAATTTTATCTAATATATATCCTAAAAACACATGATAAAGTTATTATTAATGAAAAATTTTAAATATTTTTATTTAATAAATACAGAATAAACATATTAAAAATTTTAAATTTTATATTTTTAATAAAAAAATTTTTAATTTGCAAACTTAACATATGTTCTAAGAACGTATAGTAGTTAAATCGTTAAAATTATTCGGTACTCAATTTTTTTATGGTCAATAATGGTAACTTACTTGGTATTTTACATATGAAACACATTTTCCTTTTTACCACAAACTCACAAAGTCACCAGAATACTACATTTGATTTAGCAAAACATATTCAAACATCAATAAAGATTAATGAACATATAGATAGTTATAACACAAAATAAACTATTGTTATAATAACAAAAATAAAGTTGCATTATATTTGGGGCATAATTTTGAACGCATTTTGGGAATCCCTGCTAATTAATAATCAAAGCGTGTGAGATTAACCAATGAAGATTCATAAGCTTTACACTAATAATTTTGAATTAAAAGAATTTACGGGGAAATTAAATAATCGGTGGTGGGGGATAAAGATTCATTTCCAAACTTCATTTAGTAAAGGATAAACAGAGAATTAAGGAATTGGTGGATATACGTACGCTTAAATAAAAACCCAACGCACCAAAATAAATTGAATAAATAAAAGTTTGACATTGACACTTCATGGAAGCATTTTTCTGGTCTGTTTGGAATATCTTTTTAAGGAAATGTACAATTCAAATTCTATATATATTATCAATGGTCGCTCGTTGAGCTTTCCCAACAATAAAACTTAGTTTTTAATTTATTTATTTTTTAAAATATTTTTGGCCTTTACTATTTGGTATATGGTTCTATTCTAAAAAAGTTGATTAATTTAATTTTTGAAAAATTGTGATTCCAATAAGCTTTTTATTTTTGTTTTTATTATTAAATTCAAAACTACTACAAAAAAATGATTTTGTTTACTCCAACCAATTTAATATAAAAAAGTATATGTGAATAACATAAATATTAAACAATGTGAACAACAGTTTAAAATAGATATGATTTAAATTAGATTAACAATTAATTAGATTCATTTAAATTTTTTAATTTGAATAATTAGGATTAATTAGTAACATGTTCTAAAACACACTGCGACCCCTTCTCTCTAATCGCACCATAACCATACGCAGTTCCCACCACCATTGGAGAGAGCACCAACCCAAGGTGATCGATCACCACCACTGGAGAGAGTACTAACCTAAAGTGATCGACAAAACCACAATTGCCGCCAAGCGTGCCTTTCCTTTTGAGAAGGTCGCTGTCTCCGCATCTCGTTCAGTCGCAGCTGTGCATTTTTCATGAACCCGTGCTCCTGCCATCACTGCAATTCACGACACCAGAAGTGCCGCCGCAGCTGCTGGCTCGTGACCACTGAGAGTGGCGCCCCTGCTACTAACCCAAGTTCATTACCCGATTTTTGTGTTGAAGGTGTGTTATTCGGACCGTTGATGGAGTCATCAACGGGCGAAGGAGTTTCTAATGTCCCATCGTCCTACATCAGTGATCATTCCAATCAATGAGGTGGCAACATTGTGAATTTGAGCATTGATGAAGGTCAACGTGATGATAAAGTATGCAATGGAAGTTGTATACCCATGCGAATGTTTATTTTTTCATACAAATGAGATATTTGTTCTTCATACGAAACGACTCACCTGCACTCGGGATTGGTGACAGTGGAAGATGGCACTCGGGGTTGGTAAAGGCGGGAGACGGCGGCGCTGGGGAGCTTCTTCACCGGCGAGGGGGGTTGCATGTTGAGATATAGGTGACAAATGACTAGCTGTGGTGAAAAGGAGATTTGGGTTAGAAATGGGCGTAATTAGGTCAAAATGAAATTAGGTAAACGTGATGTGTTTAAGATGAAAGTAAAATTGGATGGTTAGTAAGCCTGAATCGCGGCCCGTTGTTCGCACCTCTCATTGTTCATTATCAAAGTTTTGAAAATCGGATTAGACCGACTAGTTCGACTAGATTAACTGAGAATTTTTCTTTTAACCAGTCTGAGTGATGTCCAAAACCGTTAAACAAAAACTCGATAAAAAATTAGTTAAACTGGTGGTTAACTGACAAATCGTTTGAACCGGATTGATTTTTTGGACTACCGATTCTGATTTATATATATTCTGGTATGGCTGTTGATATGTTGAGGTTGATTGAATTTTTAATAATTTTGGTTTATATTTAATTAAACCGATTCAATTATAATTCGATTTTGATTGGACTATTATCATTAAACCTATCACTCGATCGGTTTATTGACCGGTTTAATTTTCGTAACATTGCTAATTATTTTACAATAATGCTAAAAAAATAATATTTAAAATTATTTTATATAACATAACATTCATAATTTTATACACATAATATTCGTAATTATATATTTATTACATCTAAAATTAAATAATTATTCTAATAATAATTAATAAATGTTAAATAAAGTAACTTTATTATGATACCAGTCATCCCAAAAGCTTACGCCAATAAAAAAAGATAACACTAATGATTATATCTCTAATACTCTCTAAATTTTCATTGTATGCATTATACAAATATTCTATTGGCTCCATATTTTTCCAATAATTGTATATAGAGATAGAGTGAGGCTATTGCAATTGGAAGAAGCAAGATATTGTATAATTCTAAAAGAAGTGTGTTGAATGCTAAGAATCGTTGAAACCGTAAATAATTAGTGCATGCAACAAAAAAAAACACCCTAAAAACGTGTTTGGAACTAACCGTTTTTTAAAATTAAAATCAATTTGAACTGAATTGAATTGAAACAAAATGAAAATAAAATATTTTGTGAATAAGGCATAAAATGATAATTGAATTGATTTAAAAACGAATTTTTATATTTGGATTATAAATAAATAAAAATTGAATTAATTTGAGAGTAGAAATTTATTTTTTACCCTTTATTCTCTAATTATATGACACAATCCTCCACCACTATAGAAGTGCTATCAGTTGGCTAAGGTCGGTTATCCGTCGGACTGGGATACAATAATAGCTAAATAGTAAAATTGACTTTTTATACTTTTTAAGTATTTACTTAGTTTGATAAAATTTTTACTTTGCAAAAATAATTTATCAAAATTAGTTTTTAAAATATAATTTTTAAAAGTGTTATAATATTTATATTTGGCAAATTAAACTAAGTAAAAACAATAATAATTATATTTGATAAAATACTAAAACATTTCTTAAAAAAACTATCAAAACACAAATACATTACCCTTTTAATTAATTCCTTTGAAATCGTCTTACATAATGAGAGGATTTGATATTAGCTATAAAATAATAAAACTTATAAAATTTATAAATCAAGTCAATTCCTATATTTTATCTGTTGTAAAACAAAAGGATTGCAATTTCAATTCCAAAAGATTTCAAACACATCCTAAATTAAAAATTTCATTAGAAAAACAGTTGTATATGCAATGAATTGATTCGGAGTTGACTTATATATATGTCATAAGTTTATAAAAAAAAAACACATTCATGGAATCGGAATTCACTTTTTATTTTTTAGTCCTTTGCTATATCTTAATAATACAATAGGTAAAAGTAAATTATACTTTTTATTATTAAAATATTAATTTATTGGTTAGTAAGGCTAGCTAGTATCATTCATGCGCACTATTATATTCACAAGCATATTGATATTGTAATTAAAAAACTTATGAAAGTTTGTGGCACCAGTTGCTTCATCTAATTAATAAGTAGTCATTATAAATTTAAATCGGTTGTATAGCCAATTCATTTGTTTATTTAAATAAATATAAATTTTTTTATAATTTTTTAAATAAAATTTAAATTCGTTATAAATTAATTATTGACTTGTCAAATTTAAAGCGACGACTGTGAAAAAAATTAAATAACCATTAGCTATTTAGCTGCGGCATATAAAATATTAGTTAGCAAATAAATTTCATGGATTCCGTCAACTTCGTGATATATATGTTTATTGAGTTTCACACGAATCATGCATATTGATTGGATTAGCATGCATCATTATTCATAAGTGGACCTATTCTGGAAATAAAGCATGCTTGATTTTGGTTACTATTAGATTTATGAAACTTTTACGCATTATTTTAAAGATTGGTGCATGATAGTATAGTGTTTGACCTAGTAATTTATTTTGGGTTAAATATTCATCGTATATCAAATTAATATATTTTAAGAAACATTATTAGAGGGGCCTTGGCATTTTATAACGTATATACCAATTTGCCGCATAAATAATCGAAGTCAACATTATAAACTATTTATTTAAAAATTTATAATATTTTGGTTTTTTATATTTAATTTTTCTTGAAAATTACAAAAATCGTACACTAATTAATTTTGATATCTTTTGTGAAATAATTATTTATTCGAGAAGTTTAAATTATTACTTAAAGATATATAAATAATTAGATATCTAATAAAAATATTTTATTATTAAATCAATTTTTTATTAATGAGTTAGTGATGTATATAGTCCCACCATTTCATTATATTATTTATTCACGACTATAATATTTTGACAAAAAGTCTATATATAATGAACATATTCAGTAAATACATTATCTTTAGTAAATATTTAGTCAGCAATAATTACATTAATATTTGTAAAATTTTATACACAAAAAATATATAATTTATAGTTATATTTATTAAAATTTTATACACATAAATTAATATAATTTACCTTCATATTTTTTAAAATTTATATACATAAATTAATAAAACTTATTTATTAAAAATAATTTAATATTTGATCAAATAATAACAAAAAATATTAAAAATTATTCACCTCCAAAAAGTTCTCATTTATAATTGTGTTTCTTTGGTTATAACATCGCTGAAAGTAACATTAACGGATCTTAACATTAGGTAATGTGCATTATTTGAGTAATTAATTTTTTTTTCCTTATATTTGGATCGGTCGTTGACAATAATGGCTTTAAGTTAAGAATACTAACCGACAGAAAAGAAAAAAACTATAAATAATACTCGGCGCCGCAAAAGAAGAATCAGAATTTTCTCCCATAATTACACAGTTGTAAATTAAAGAACTGAATAAGAGTGCGCTCATCCCTTTTATTCTTTCTTTACACTAATTTACAGCTTCAATTCTTTAAATAAAATATGCTACTAATAATATTATTCTAAGAACACATTTTTTATTAATTGGAGCTCCCAAAAAAAAAAAAAAGAAAAATGAGATTCCAGTTATGTTCTCAGAACTTACAACGAATAGTTAAAGACAAGAGTGTGAGGTTTATGTATGATAATGTATATACGCAGTAAAGCACATTATCGGTTTTGCAAATTAGCACAAAGCTATTTATGAAAAAAAGTAGTGTTTTCTTTAGTTTGGGTTCAATGTATATATATATACGTACAATCCTTGTTTCGTACGTATCGTTGCAGATGGGAATTGTTTTTTTAAGAACTTTCATACAACTTGGATACATAAACAGGAGAGAAAAAAAATCTTTTGATATGTAAGACTGTCACCATCTCTTTTAATGTGTCGTTAAAGACATACAGATCATAAATCACAAAAAAATTACAATATTATAATAATTATATTTTACTATTCTCAATACTTAAGACACGTAGTATTATATATCGCCTATTCATGAATTTAAGCGATTTCATTTTAGTAAGTTGTTCAGTATTAGTTTATTTTTTTTAAGAATAAAGTAATAAATAAATTCTGAAAATTTATATTTTAGATAAATTAATCTTTAAAAATTAAAATTTTTTAGAATAATAAATATGAATAAATTAATTTAAATTAAATTTTTTTAATTATAAAGACTAATTTAAAAATAATGTGTTCATATTTATTATTATAAAAGACTTTATTAATACTTTTTTTAAAACTAATCTATTCAAAATATAAATTTTTATGAATTTATTTTTTTATTTTATTTTATTTTTTTTATTTTTAGTTTAACCTTCATAAGAATTTCTCCTTATCTGCTACAAGCATTACTCTTTTGTTTTGATAATTATCTCTCGTGGGAGCTAACCGCTTACTAACCAAATAATAAAAATAATAACGATAATAAAAATTCCTGTACAAGTGCAACTATATTGATCTCTACACTCACTCATATGCCAATAAATCACAGATGTTTGGACGGTTAGCTCAGTACTTTTATAAGAAAGCAGACAGGCTATTCCGATCCCATTTCCCAATTGGCCAATTCTCAGTTAATTATATATATCTATAAAAATACTATTCGTTTATTAAAAATATTAGCTAAAATAATCGATCACAAATATATTTGTATATAAATATATATATAATTTAATTTATTTTGATGTATATTTATATTTTAATATATATTTTATACTGATAATTGATTTTAATATACACGTAATACCATTTATATATATACACACTCTTTTACTATTAATAATTAACACTTTTACTAAGTATTTTTTTTGTTTGCAATATTTTTTTATATGATAGATTAATGATTAATTTGTTGTAAATTTGAGTTATATTTAAAAATGAATTATTATATACACAAAGTGATATTTAAATCTTTGACATTTATTTAAACAGACAGATGAACTGACGACCCAACTACTAGGGCTGGCAATTCATACCCTACTCGCGGGTACCCAACCCGGTCTAACCCGTTCGAGTAGAGTAGGCTACCCGACCCGCTGCGGATAGGATAGGGTAGGGTCTGGGTATGCTTACGGATAGGGTAGGATACGGATTTAGGATATACCCTACCCTATCCTACCCGCACCTCATATATAACATGACATATTTTATAAAAATTAGGTATACAATGAAGGAAGTGAGAGTTGAACCCTCAACTTCTTTTATGTAATAACTTACAATAAGTATGCAATCACTAAACTAGTTAGTTAATTTAGTAATTTAGAGCATTAGTTTTTTATTTTTTTTATGTTATTAATATGTATAAAATTCAAAATATTTGAATTTTATATTTACTTTAAAAAATTTTGATATTTCTGCGGCTAGGGTAGAGTGGGGTAGGGTTTAGAACTTTAGGGTGCGGATAGAGTTAGGATTGAGAGATCAACCCGCGGATAGAATAGGGTATAATTTTAATGAAATTTTCAACTCGAAGATAGGGTTAAAGTAGAGTCCAAACCCTACCCTAATCTACCCATTACCAGTCTTAGACTCAACCAATCTAAGTTGACTTTTCACTAAGTATAATGAGGAGTATTATTT
>NC_029774.3:12635515-12642870 GCF_000817695.3 Arachis duranensis | reverse complement strand
ATATATCAATGTCATAAACGATCAATTATCTTAAAGAGAAAGTCTAGTAGATAATAATTCTTTTGGTTTAGCTAAGAAAAATACCTATTAATTTTTGTTTCGATTTAGTAAAATTTAAAAAAAATTGCTTAGTTTTAATCATTGCTGTTAATTTATTCCATTAAGTATTAATCAGATAAGCTAAAATCCTAATGTGGCAAGATGTACAATATCAATATTTAATCTGACAAATCAGTACTTTATGAAACGAATTAATAGCAAGAGCTAAAATCTAAACCTTTTAAATTTGTCTGAAACCAAAACAAAAATTTTAGAGGGATCAAAACCAAATAAGGGAAATGTTATAAGAAAAAAAACTAATGACGTGGACTATAACCATAACTTTTTAAATTTTACTAGACTAATGTTGAAGAAGAATCAATCGGTCTTGAAAAAAGTTTGGAAGAAAAGAAAAGCTTGCTTGCAAAGTATGCTTTAATATGACTAAGATTTCGGGTTACATTTACAGGTTCATGACTTTGAAGATGATAAAAAGAGTAAATTAAAAATTTAACATGTTAAACTAACTACTCTCTTTTTTATTTAAAATTAGGAGTGAGATTTAAACTCAAAATTTTTAAGTGAAAATATAAAGATTATATTATTTGAACTATTTTTTATTAGCAAATTAATTATTTTCTTAATGGAATTAATAATGCAGATTTAATATTTGGATATTTTTATCCAATGTAATTTATGTTTTATGAATTCGCAGTGAATTTAATATTCTATTATCATAATATTAAAAAGAGAAAAAAATCAGTACAAATAATTTAAATTTATTTTATTTACCATTTATTTATTATAAAATACATCAAATAAAATTAAAAATAATAAATTTTAATAATTTTTAGTTAAAAAATTTTATTTCCCAAGAATTTTCGATTCTAAAGCCAAATATAAGTATATAATAGTTTGAGTATGCTTAAATTTCATGTCTTCAATTTGATTTTTAAAGAACAACGACCGACATGTATATATTAAAATTTGAAATCATTTTTTTATCTACCAAAAGGTGAACTTAAAAAAGATTGAAAATGTTGTTAGTTCTAGACAACGAATATTAAAAAATATATATACTTATAGAAAAAAAATAGATAGATAGTTTATTTCTTTTTGAAGCACATGTTCTTCCATAAAAGGAAACCTATAAGTTATGATCACCCTCTACATTTGGAATATGTATTCTTTAGGCAATTTTTGTTGCTGTATATTAAAATCTCAATTTCATCAATGCCTTAAAATATACATATTTTATTTTCAGCCTTAGATGGCCTTCCTTTTTGTTTCGGAATTTGTGCTAACTGAAAGCCATACCGCGCGTAATCAGTGCGCCAGCATGCACTGAACTTCTTCCTAATAAAATTAATTTAGTTATAGATAAAATAATGCTGATAAGTATGAATCTGAATGTATGATGAGTTGTCTATAAATATGAATCTGTATTGTTTAGTGTACTACAAAATATAAATAATGGTTTGCAGGCTGTTGAAGGTGAATGAAGTTGAGAGAGAGAGTTCATGAACAGAGAAAATTGAGAGAAGAAATGAAATTGACATTAACTCAATCTACAGTGAAAGAACTCAAGTTACCATTACTGTGGCAACAAGTTTATATAGGGCTAGTTCAATTCTAACTAATCACTTCCAGCTGGCAATAATAGTAGCAAACTTAGTAACTAATCTACTTAAGTTACATTCTGCTGTGTGTTGCTGTATGGTGTGTGTGTGTGTCTGCACAGGGTTCTCCATCAAGTAACACCCTCCCTCAAGTTGGGAGTGTAGATGTCCAATAGTCCCAACTTGCGGTAAAGTGTTGAGAAAACAGCAGGGGACAACGGCTTTGTCAACAAGTCAGCTACTTGTTCTTTGGTCGAGATGGGCATCAAATGAATGAGTCCCTCCATGAGCTTGTCGCGCACCACATGGCAATCCACCTCGATATGCTTGGTTCTCTCGTGAAAAACTGGGTTGGATGCAATATAGATGGCTAATTGACTATCACAAAAGATGCTGATGGGTTCAGTTAGAGGCATACCAAGGTCCTCCATCAAGTATCCTAGCCAGATAGCTTCTTTGGTGGCTGTAGCTAAGGCCCTATATTCAGCCTCAGAGGAGCTACATGAAACAGTATTCTGCTTCTTACTTTTCCAAGAGATAAGAGCAGACCCAAGAAAAAAATAATAGGCAGAAGTTGAACGTCGTGTGTCCGGACAAGCTGCCCAGTCAGAATCAGAGAAGCCTGTGATGCATAAATCAGTAGAAATGGGAAAGAATAATCCCTGAGCAGGTGCAGATTTCAGGTATCGCAAGACTCGATGAGCGGCGTGTAGATGCAAGCTTGTCGGTTTATCTAAGTACTGGCTAAGTCGACTAACTGCATAGCTGATGTCTGGCCGTGTGTTGGTCAAATACAACAATTTTCCAACTATCTTCCGATATTCAGCTAAATCGGACAGAGGAGTTCCACTATCCTTGCTCAACTTCACACTATAATCCATAGGTGTTGAGACTGGTTTGCATTCAGCAAATCCATAGTCAGTAAGCATGTCCACAACATACTTCCTTTGGTACAACGCGATCCCTTTTTCTGAACGTGCTACCTCCAACCCAAGAAAGAATTTCAAGTCCCCAATATCCTTGATTTTGAACAGATCATCCAGGACACCTTTGATTTTGTTGATCTCAAGGATGTCATCCCCAGCCAGTACTAAGTCATCCACATAAACTAAGACTGCAGTAAAACCAGTTTCACATTGTTTGGTGAAGAGGCTGTAGTCAGAACGGCATTGCTTGTACCCCAGATCCAATAAAACAGATTTGAGCTTGTTATTCCATTGTCTACTGGCCTGCTTGAGTCCATAAAGTGACTTTTCTAGCTTGCACACTTGTCCCTTGTCAATTTTCAGTCCCGGTGGAGCAACCATATACACCTCTTCATCAAGATCTCCGTGGAGGAACGCAGTGTTCACATCTATTTGCTTTAGGTACCAATTTTTTACTGCTGCCAATCCAAGTACCATTCGAAGGCTTGTGAGCTTTAGGACTGGACTAAAGGTGTCTCTGTAATCAATACCAGGGACTTGCGTGTAGCCCTTGGCAACAAGACGTGCCTTATGGCGTTCTACAGATCCATCAGGGTTATATTTCACCTTGAACACCCACTTGCATCCTATAGGTTTCTTCCCAGGTGGCAAGGAGGTGATCTTCCAGGTCTTGCTTTCATCAAGTGAATCAAGTTCAGATTTAATAGCCTTTTTCCAGCAAGGTTGAGACATAGCCTCCTTATAATGCTTGGGCTCAGTGTGTGTGGATAGTGCAATCGAAAATGCTCTATGATTTTTGGAAAGTTTCTCATATGACAAAGATTTAGATAGAGGATACTTACAGTGGGTATTGACGGAACAGACGGGCTTGGTGGTGAGATTTAAGCACTGATAGTCTTGAAGGTAAGAAGGAGGTCTTCTTATTCTCGCGGTCTTTCTTTGCACATTCTGCTCAGCAATAGGTACTGTAGGACTTGTCTCATTACTGGTGTTAGTATTAGAGATAGTAAGTGGTGGTGAATTGTGAGAAGGCTCAATTGATATTGAGTCTGCATTAAGAGAAACGTCATTATGTGAAGGCTGACCAGTGAGGTCATGCTCCTTTGGATGTGGCGCAAGATTAGCTAGACCTTGGTGTGTTTGAGGTTGAAAAACGTCATATGAAAAGGGGTCAATGTTCATGGATTGTTGCTGATTAGATGCAGTTGTATTTAAGGAGTTAGTTTCAATGGAAAAGGGAAAGTGATTTTCATAAAAATGTACATGTCTTGAAACAAAAATTTGTCTAGTTTTCAAATCCATGAGTACATAGCCTTTAACACCCTCCCTGAATCCTAAATATACTGATTTTCGAGCTCTCGGATCAAGTTTTGATCTATTTGAGGTGATGGTGCTAGCATAAGCTAAGCAACCGAACACTCTAAGGGTTGAGAGATCAGGGGTAGTGTTATGCAAGATTTGAAATGGTGATTGATTGTTTAGAAAAGTGCTTGAAACCCGATTTATTACATAAACTGCATGGAGGATAGCAAAATTCCAAAAACATTTTGGGATTCCAGATTGAAAGAACAAACTTCTTGTGACAGATAGAATATGTTGATGCTTTCGCTCAACAATTCCATTTTGTTGAGGAGTCTCAACACAAGAAGTTTGATGTATTATTCCTGTTTCAGCAAAGTAAGTTTTCATTGAAAATTCCGGCCCATTATCTGTTCTGATGTACTTTACTTGGCTGTTGAACTGAGTTTTTGCAAATTGAACAAAATTTTTGACTATTGTGCCAGCTTCAGCTTTGGTTTTCATTAGATGAATCCAAGTGAATCTGGATTTGTCATCTACTATGGTTAGAAAGTATTTGTGGCCAGCAATTGAGGGGATTGCAAGAGGACCCCAGATATCAATATGAAGAAGTTCAAATATGCTTGTTGAAATAGTATTGCTATTTGAAAAACTTAATTTCTTTTGCTTTGAAAAATGGCATGTATCACATGGATCAATTTTTGTTTTACAATCTATAAAAGGAAAAACAGATTTCATTACATGGAGTCTTTCAAAAGGTAAATGTCCTAACCGAAAATGCCAAAGGTTTATTCCTTTCATTTCTGACTTTGGCAGGGTAAGAATGCTTGCTGTTTGTGCAAAGTGAGGCCTCACAGCTTCATTGTTCAGTGTGTAAAGCCCCCCACAAGCTCTAGCTACTCCAATCACTTTCTCCGAGTTGGTATCCTGTATCTCACATTTTTTGTCATCAAAATTCATATGACAATGCAAATGTGATGTGACCTTGGAAACAGAAATCAGCTTGAAATTGAAAGAGGGGATGTATAATGCATCAACAAGGTAAAGTTCATTTGTGAATATAATAGTTCCAGCAATTTTGCTAATGGCTAATGCACCATTAGGCAATTTAACAAGGATTGGAGCTATCTCATGATATGTATGAAAGTCATTGAGTGAGTAAGAGACATGGTCAGTTGCTCCCGTGTCTATTACCCATGATGCAAATTTCTTATCTGAAATATTTAATGCAAGAATGTTTGATGTGAAATGCATAATATGTTCCAACTTACCTGGATGAGGTGTTGGCAAAGGCTCTTTGTGAGGATCAGCACTTTGACTTGGTTTCTGCGCTTCCTTGCTGAGAAGTGCTAATAAGGCTGATTTTTGTTCAGGTGTGAAATCAAGGCTTGTTACATCACCATCCTGCCCACTGTAAGGGTTTCTGAGATTCTCATTGCTTCCCTCAGAGTCAAATTCAGCTGCACTCATGTTAGTGAATGCTGTGTTATATCTTTGCTTAAGGTGTGGTGGCAATCCATGCTTCTTGTAGCATGTATCCACAACATGTCCTGTCTTCCCACAATGTGAGCATTGCATCTTGCCTCTTCCAAAGCCTGGATTTTTGCCTCCTCTGCCCCTCCCTCTCCCTCTGTCTTGAAAGGCCCCTGCAGTGTTCAAGAGAGTGGCAGGTTGAGTGCTTGTCTGAGCTATCAATCTTGGTTCTGAGACAAAATCGAAGCTTTGAAATTGTCTCTCTTGCTGTGTGAGAAGAGAGAAAACTGTGTTGATATTTGGGAGTGGATCCATAAGCATGACTTGCGACCTAACCCCAGCATATTGTTCATTCAATCCTCTAAGAAATCGAGTAACCTGATCTTCAGTTCTAAAGTCCCTTATGACTCCTAATCCACAACTGCAATTTCTTCCACACTCGCACGAAGGAATTGCTCTAAAGCTGTCCAAATCTTCCCATATCGTCTTCAATTTTGTGAAGTACACGGTTACACTCATTTCTCCCTGCTTGGTTGCATACAGTTCCTCTTGTAGCTCAGCAATTCGGAAGCGGTCACCTTGGTAGTACCTATGTTTTAGGTCTTCCCAAAGATCTAGTGCTATGGTGTTCCAGCTCACACTTTTGGCAATGTTAGGTTCTAGTGAACGATTGATCCATCCAACTACATACGTATTACATCGGTCCCATGCCTCAAATAGGGGATCGTGCTTTTCTGGTTTATCTAAACTACCATCAATAAACCTAAGTTTGTTCTTTGATTTTAAAGCAAGATTCATAGCTCTACTCCAATCTCCATAGTTCCTTCCATTCAGAATTTCATGAGTTATGGATATACCTGGATTTTCGGAGGGATGTAAGTAAAAAGGACTTGCAGGATCTTGGCTTGGTCCTCCATTGCTTTTGTTTATGTGCGCTTGAATTGCAGAAAGTTGATTCAAGAAGACTGAAATTCTGAATTGCAGAAAGTTGATTAAAAAGACTAAAATTCCTTGAGGATCAAGGTTCTCCAATAGTGATCGTGCTTCTGGTTGTGCGATTCCACGAGCTGGTTCCATCACTACACGCAAACTAGCGATTCAGAACTTGCGTCTTTGATTATCAAGTTTGAATGATTGAGCCCCTTCTTCAATCTCAATCCCTAGAACACTATTCAATCTTCACGCTCACCGCACCATGTTGAAGGTGAATGAAGTTGAGAGAGAGAGTTCATGAACAGAGAAAATTGAGAGAAGAAATGAAATTGACATTAACTCAATCTACAGTGAAAGAACTCAAGTTACCATTACTGTGGCAACAAGTTTATATAGGGCTAGTTCAATTCTAACTAATCACTTCCAGCTGGCAATAATAGTAACAAACTTAGTAACTAATCTACTTAAGTTACATTCTGCTGTGTGTTGCTGTATGGTGTGTGTGTGTGTCTGCACAGGGTTCTCCATCAAGTAACACAGGCGATAAAACAAAATCTGCAGCTGGCCAACTGCTACAAAACACAACTTATGATTAGATCGGAAAGGAAATAAATTGCGAAACGTGTCCTGATATCTCTTGCATGTTGATAGGAGTAAGTATTGATTAGCATTGGATTAAATAAAATGTAGGTTGTGTTTGTTAATTTTGCAGAACAAAGCGCAGGTTACGTTTTGCAGTTTTTCTAACTGTACACGCAATACGTATCATAGAGAATGATTACTTCGATTTTTAAAAACTAAAATGTAAATAGGAGAGACCAAGTAAAAACGAAGTAACGTTATTGAAATTAAGAAAGAGTGAAATGAAAGTGAGGAAGCAAGAGGAAAGAGCATTAAGAGTAAAAGAATAAAGTCTGCGAGAAGAAATATATGGTGCAGAAAAAAAAATAGTTCGTAATTTTACCAAATCAAAATAATATATTATTGAGTATTTGAATTATCTTTAATAAATAAATAATCTTTTTTAATATTTAAAGAAGGATATATATATTTATTTAAATTTTAT
>NC_029774.3:12634878-12635201 GCF_000817695.3 Arachis duranensis | reverse complement strand
ATATTATTTTCTAATAATATACAAATAAATAAATAATACTGTTTAATAAATAAATATTTATTTTCTTTTATTTAAGATGGTAATAATAATAATAATACTGTTTAATTATTGTTGCTATTATTTTTTGAATAAATTATTAACTTATATTATTTAAAATTTAAATAATTATCATTTTTTTTTTGTAGGTTATCAAGAATTTGTTGTTCAGAAAATTCGATCCGCTAGATATACCTTTAACGAGGTAGCTGTAGTGGCATTGGCATTAACTGGGTTTCAACACGTTTTACGAGTAGGCGAAATGAGATGCCACTCTGCACTGCTGA
>NC_029774.3:12629750-12634779 GCF_000817695.3 Arachis duranensis | reverse complement strand
AATGGTAACACTGGAAGATGTGAGCTATATTCTTGGTCTCCCGATAAATGGAGAGGTCATTACGGGTAGATCAGACAGTAGTCATCAGTTTTTGGTGGAGAACTGCATTGCGTATTTTGGTCGTGAGTCCGGTTCGCAAGATCACGTGTTAGGGAAGGTTAATTGTGCATGGGTCCGGCGGTACAGAGACATCGAGCCGTGTGACACTCAGGAGTCTATTGAGTGGTACGTCCGGGCGCACATTTTCTGCGTGCTCGGAACAGTTGTGTTTCCGAATAAGTCGACCACTTCATTGAACTCGAAGTTTCTACCGCTACTTCGAGATTTTTACCGGATTTCAGAATACAGTTGGGGGACAGTCAGTCTGGCACACCTATACAGATCGTTGTGTTGTGCATCATGATACAACTGTAAAGAGATGGATGGTCCACTAATACTACTTTTTATTTGGGCGTGGGAACGTGTGCCGCTCCTGGCACCTATACCCCGCGATAAGTTCGGCGATGTTGGTATTTCACTGGCGCGACAGTATTATTTATTATTATTATTATTATTATTATTATTATTCTTTATTGTTAGGTGGAGTCATTGGCGCCGACATACAAGATATATACGGAAGCCTACTGCGCATTTTAGGCGAGGACTCGACGACATAGGAGTCGACGATATAAGTTGTAACCGTTAATGTCCAATGTTTTTATTCAGAAGAATATTTTTTCTAATCGGCCTCTTGGTAACTATTATGCAGTTTATATGGCGGCCGTATATGGGAGTGGGGGTTCCGGATGACCTCGCTGCCAATTTGTT
The DNA here is from genome assembly GCF_000817695.3 of Arachis duranensis. Taxonomy (NCBI): domain Eukaryota; kingdom Viridiplantae; phylum Streptophyta; class Magnoliopsida; order Fabales; family Fabaceae; genus Arachis; species Arachis duranensis. Next base: position 12,633,972 of record NC_029774.3, on the reverse strand, counting down.
TATGTGCTCCACCCAGTCGCCGCCGCTACTGTCATTTGAGTGCATAGAATGGAACCCGATAGACCAAGTTAGATGATAGTTCAGAATGCAACAGCTTTCACCAGGCCCGGCATTCGACCTTGGTCGTGATCATTGTAAGAGGTTGACAAGAGCACAGAACCATGACTGGGGAGAGATTTACAGTGAATGTGTTAACAGGTGGAGATCTGACACATTGCAGTTACTGTCAGATAGAATTGTAGGTGAAGAGGTTGGCACCAATGAACCACAGCAGCAACAAGAAGAACCAGTTGGACCTCAACAGTAAGTCCCGCCTCATAAGCAGGAGTTTCAATTATTATTATTAATTACTAGTATTATTATTAATAATTTTTATTAGTTAGGTTTATCTATTAATTATAATTAATTATTATTGTTTAGGTTTATCTATTATCATTAATTACTATTAATTGTAATTAATTGTTAACTCGGTTCCGACATATGAGCACCACTACTAGGAGCATTTTAATTTGAACCCAAAAACTTGGCATCTTCACAGTCATTGCTTTCGATCATACTGACAGAGTCTAATAAGAAACTTTCCATCACCAAAAACCTTTGCGATAGCTTTCTGCTTTGCCAACCAAGCCTTGCGGTAACTTACAGTGTAGTTAAACCTGGATTGAACTTCTACAATAACAAACTTCACCTTTATCGACGAGTCTGCTTCGACCAACGGCCTAATGGCCTCTGCAATTGTGTCTGAGTCCAACTTGACATGATCTTGTGAAATCGTGTCCATGGTGCACGTGTGCTTGCCATTGTATCTCCTGATCTCCCAACAAGCTTTCTTTCGAATTAAGCAAGCTCGGATAAGCCAGTCGCATCCTGCATCGTAACCCTTGCATTTCGCATAGAATGTCTGCGGCTCAGACTCATACACAATGTAAATCAACTCCTTTAGAGGTAGTGTAGCTTTTGGTTGCAGATATCACCAATTCTCTCAAACTAAATTCAATTCTAACACTAAACTCGCCATCTTCTACCGTAGCGTTGCCTTCACCTACGACATGCACACCACCATCAGTTAGACAAGGAAAATAAAATAAACACTATAGGAAACTTGAATTAATAATCATAACATACCCATATTCGCATACTCAGGAAATTCCGGGGAATGCATGACTTCGAGATCTAGAGTCCACATAAAAGACGGAACACCAAACGGTTATTGGCTTACAATTGCATCCGCACGCTTCATTTTGCATCGTCGGATTGCCTACCAAATCTCCGTCATCGTTTTCGTCATCGAATTCATAGTTGGCTTTGAACTCCTCTTCACTGTCATTATTATCTTCTTCCCAATCTATATCCCCCAACTCATCAACATTGACCTCCTCGCCAAGCGCGCCCAACCCTGACTGCTGTTTGAACTCAACGTTCAGCTTTATCAACAGCACATGAAATCAAGTTTGTTGATAAATACACAACATCTGCTGCATACTGGCATCGTTAGTGATGGACATTATTTGAAACTGTATCAACCCACCAAATACTTGCACAGGATTTCTGTATAAAAGGTTGCTCACCCTTTTTAAAATATGGTTTTGAATGTTATTACAAAGCCCATTTTGCAATTCGACAAAACTCATGGTACATGGAATGAATAGCAAATGACAAAGGACATTCACAAACAAAAGTCACTCGCAAATTTACAATATTTTTCATAACTTCAACCTCACCTAACTGCCAAAGAAACTAAAAACTACAACATATGTACAAGAAAGAAGAATAGGATGAGTAGAAGTAGAGTGAAACCACTTGAGCGAGTCTTGCTTCGTATTTATAGGTAGGTCTCCTGATTAAAATATTTTTTTTGCACAAAACGCAACCTGTGTTTTTTGTTTTCCAAAAAAAATCTGACACTTCAAAAAATGTAGCTTGCGTTTTGCATCTCCAAAAAAAAAGCTGACATAAAAAGCAAAATGCAAGCTACGTTTTGTTAATTCAAAAAAAAAAATAAACAGCCCATCACAACATGCAGGCTGTGTATAGGCTAAACGAAAATAAAAATAATTTTAAAAGCTTCCCAAAATTCAAAACGCAAGCCGCGTTCCTTTATTTTCCGAAACAAAAAAAGTGGTGGACAAGAGCAAAACGTAACCTACGTTTTGGGCTAACACCATATCAGTGAAAATTTTGTTCATATGTTCATTTCATTGTACAACTTCAATGTATTTTTCATATCGAAAAAAATCAGCCTTCTTCCTAATTGAAAATATTTTTATATTTATAAAAAAATATAAATAAAAAGTAGTATACATATCCAAAAATTAATTTTAATATGGAGATAAATATGATGTTTTGGTTGTATATTGATATTTGAAGTCTATTATAGTATTATAGAAGTACAAAAAATGTCCAACACGCAGCTGTGTGTTGCTAAGATGATGACACATATCTAACATGCACTTTGTGTATTGCTAGAATAATGACACGTGTCCAACACACACCTTGTATGTTGCAACATGCACCATACGTGTTGACTTTCCACTTGCAAAATCAACCCACATGTAATTACATCAAATAATTCTATTTTCAATAAAAACACTAATATTTTTTTCATATATAAAAAAAGAATTAATCACCACATACAAGTATTTTTGCTATACAAGTCTTACAAGTTTTGAAATTCACTTACTCCTAAAACGCGCCTCTTATGGCACGTATGTTTCACGCTCTTNNCACACCTTCTTCTTCTTCTTCTGTTACTGCACGTCAACACCACCTCCTCATCCTCCTCTTTCTCCTTTTTTCATTAGATTTTCTTCTCTTCCTTTCTTTTTCTCTTTCTCCTCTATCATCAGTTATCTCATTGTTGAATATAATGAATAATTCAAGTTCAGATTGTCACTTGAACCAGAACAAAATTGATTATTATTTTTAAATCCAATCAAGTGGCTGAGGTGTGGTTCAATTCAGAAGAAAAATACAGATTAGAGAAAACATTTTTCTGTATTTGCAGCAAATTTGGGTGTAACACGAAGATATTTGGGTGTAAAATGAAGATATTTGAGTGTATTTTTATTCTGATAAGTTTTGCATAATTCAAAACTCTTCATCTTCCTCTTCCTCCTCATCATATTCTACTGCTGCTTTTTTTTCCATCATCATCACCATCTTCTTCTTTTTTTCTTATTTATCTTTTCTTTTTTTGTTTTACCTTCTCAAGTTTCTTTTTGTTTTACTCCCTTAACAAGAATAAAAACAAAAAAATCAAACAAAGAAGAAGAAGAAACACATAATGCTGCAAAATTATTTGGAAGATGATGAACTTACATTCATTTAACTAAAAGAAAGAAATAAGAAAAAGAAGAAGAAGAAAAAAAATACAGCATTAGAAGAAACATTTTTCTGAACAAAAATTCTATTTGTACACTAAAATCAGCCACCAATATATTTGTGTATAAATACATGTGTGCTTTAATTTATTTTCAATGTATATTTGTATTCTAGTATGTGTTTTATACCTATGGCTGACTTTGGTAGTTGATTTTAGTGTACACATAGCATAACTCATTTCTGTATTTGTAGCAAATTTGGATGTAAAACGAAAATATTTAGGTGTAACATGAAGATATTTAGGTGTAAAACGAAGATATTTGAGTGTTTTTTTATTCTGATAAGTTTTGCATAATTCAAAACTCTTCATCTTCCTCCTCCGCATATTCTGCTGCTTCTTCTTCTTCATCTTCTTATTTCATATTCTCGTAATTCTTTTTGAAAGGAAAAAATCAAACAAAGAAGAAAAAAATATATAATGTTGCAAAATCAAAAGAAGAAAGAGGAGAAACACAACGATAAAGATGAAACATGCGAAGAAAAAGGAGGAGAAACACAAAGAAAAAGGAGAAGAAGAAGGAAGAAGAGGAGGAGGAGAAACGCGAAGAAAAAATGACTGTTGTGGTTTTCATCGAGGAAGAAGAAGAAGAGTCGTTCATAATGGTGAATGAGCGCTTTGGAAACGTGATGTGCATGTTAACATGCTTTTGTGGAGCTTCTGTTGGGTTTGGCCCAACTTATAAAATTTATAAACTAAAAAGATTTGTATGTGTAATATAATTAACTGGAAAAAAAATAGCCTTATCTATCAGTTTTATAATTACTATTTTATTAATAGATACTACATATCTATTAATTTATTTTTTAATAAATTAAATAAAATAATAACAAATTTGATATT
>NC_029774.3:12627604-12629539 GCF_000817695.3 Arachis duranensis | reverse complement strand
TATAGGATGACTTTTGAGAACTTCAATTTGATTCATCCCCTTATAGATGAATTCAGTCAAGTTTCAGGTTTCATATATGAAGGTTCCAAGCATGATTTCATTTAATTATATTTAAATTTATATTATTGGTTTCCTTTTCACCAAGAAATTCCTTGACAGGTTTTGGACTGTGGTACGTGCGTGCTAGAATTTGGGGTGAGAATATGAAAAAGGTTGGTGTACACTTTTGTTTTTAATATCTTTCATTACATAATTCATAAATTTTTTTTCAAAATATTTGAATTCGAAAATTTTAAGTAATTAATAAATAAAAATGAATTAATAGATATATTAGTGCATATTGATATACTAATAATAATAAAGGGAACAAACCACATTTTTGTTACCAAACTGAATTAATTGTGTGCTTTCTTAATTAAGAACGAAAATATAAACTAAGTATATAAATTTCTAACAATTTGTAATTAATTCATTTAAATGGAAAACTAAATATGAGGTTTATATATAGTTTAGAAATTAAGGATTGTTAATAATTTTCTTCTATTTTTGTCCTAATCAATTCCTTAATTTCTAAACAAATCTTCACCTTTCATTCATCTGTCATGACAAAAATTTTTTTAAAATAAAAAAATTGATAAAGTAGTAAAATAATATTTTTAATTATTTAATGTATAACTTTTATTATTTATAAATCTCACCATTTTTATTTAAAGACAATTAAAAGATTATTTTTAAAAAACTAAATTTCTATCATAAAACACAATTAAATAATTAAAAATATATAAGTATTATATCTCTAACATGCTGTAGATATTAATGTCTCATTCATAATTTTGGACTTATCTTGAAAAATATGCATGTAAGTGCCATTATCCAAAATTTTGATTGAACATTAACCTGATATATATGTAGTACTTGATAAGCTTGTATATAAGTCCCTTTCTAATTCTTATCCGTTTGTGTTAAAGTATATATCCACATAAATCGTTGGTTTGTATACATTACGTAGAATAGATAAGACATACTGTACTACTGTATATGTTCAAGATCATCGTAGCTTTGGACCTATACAAATCAAGGGAAAAAATGCATGGACCCCATATGATGAGGACCTCCATTGTTGTATTATGAATTATTAATTTCCGTCATCCATTATTATTCATTTATAATAAAATTAAAACTCCGATCCTAGCCACCAATTAAATTTTTTGAGAGACTTGTTGGAATTTATAATATACTCATCTCAAGCTTAGAAATGAATATTTGGAATGCATGGTTTAGAAATGAATATTATATTTCAACTTTTCATATGGAAAGCAATGAATTGTTCGATGTACAAAATAAAATTTAAAATTTTAATATTTATTAAATCAAAAATATTATTTATATATTAAAATTAGTTATTAATATATTTATGTATGTAAAAAATAATATTGTAAAACAAGCTCAAGATGAGCTCAAAAAAAGTAAAAAAAGTGTAACCTAGCTGCTAAGTGATAAAGCAGGTATTTAGGTGTTAGTTATTGAATTATTTGATTTTTCTTCTGAGCTTATATAAATCTGAGAACACTGGTGTAAAGTGTTGGCTTCTATTCTAATAATCAATTTTACAGATTCACATTTTTTCTTTTTCTGTTTTACTTGTTGTGAAAAGTTTTTTTCGTAGAAAATCCTTTAATGTATAAATACATATGTGATTTAATTTATTTTTAATGTATATTTATATTTTAACATATATTTTATACTGGTGATTAATTTTAGTGATTGATTTTAGTATACATATAGTATTATTTTTATTAAATAGATGAGTGAAATAATTATTAGATCGATCAAAATTTATTAGATTTAATAAATTTTGAATATTATATTAAAATTAAATGAATTAAAATCAAATTTATATAAATATAGATATATTCAGAAAATGATGAAGATTGT
>NC_029774.3:12624559-12627327 GCF_000817695.3 Arachis duranensis | reverse complement strand
AATCAAATACAGCTTAAGTGACTTTGGGTTTATAATTTAAAATTTAAAATTTAAAAATTAAAATAAACAAAATAATTTTAAAAAATTAATTGATACTAACTAAAAAAAAGTTGATTTCTTAGTATTACATTATTTATAATCAATATTCATTCTGTTATCTTTAAATTATTTTAGTTAGATCCATATATTTAATATGGTCATGGATTCCTTACTCCTATTTTTATGTAGGAATATGATTAGATATTGACTTTTCTAATTTTTTTTGAAAAAATTAATAATTGGATATTGACTTCTCTAATTTTTGTTTTTTACACTTTTTTTTTCTTTTAATTTCAGATTCAGAGAAGAGAAGCATGTCTGGTAGGATTTTTCATCTAATTTCAATCAATGTCATTCTATCATCCTCTTCCTCTGTTGTATTTCTCGTTCACCAATCCTCGCCATCGCAACACGCCTCAGACGACGTCATAACCTGCTTCTGCTGCCGCCGTACAAGACGCTGCCTCAACGCTTGGAGGTTAGTTAATTATTATACATTTTCAATTTATGAATGCCTTTTCTCTTCTTCTTCCTCTGTCGTCTATCTCGTCCGCTCATCTTCGCAGCACAACCCGTATTAGCTAAAAATGGATGTGCATGTTGGTTTTGATATGTTCTGTCCTTGTCTTGTTGATTGCATGAATGGTGGGGAGTGAGGGACCTACATACAATTAGAGTTTTTTCCACCCCTTCACTCTCTTGGATTTGATTTGCAATGATTTTGCAGGAACCGGAGTGCTGAAAATATGTATGGTTATGCTATGGAGGAAGCTATTGGACAGGATGGGATTGAGCTGATTGCTGACCCCAGGAATTTTGCCTTGGCTGATGATACTGTAGTGAAAATACTATAGGAATAGAGTTTCTCTCCACCGTTGAATCTAACGCGCCGCAGTTTCACGTTGTCTTCTGACACCGTAAGCTCGAAAAAAGATTGAGAATTTATGTGATTTTTGGTGTTAGAGGTTCTGCTTCAAATGAAATCTAGCTCTTTTCGATGTTGAATTTTAGTATTCCTTATTGTTGTTCTTTTTAACTGTGACTGTGAATGAACTATATACTTTGCATTATTCACTATCACTCTATAAATTCTGATTCTGAGACAATTTTTTACTTTATACAGTATATTTTAGATTCTTAGTTGACTTAGGCGTGCTATGTGTTAATCTTTTTCTAATTAATGTGCAGTGCAATGGTTATGTGATGTGGTTGTGTGCAAAGAACAAATGATTGTGCTTTTTTAAATGGGGGAATACAATTGATATGAATCTTTATGTCAATAATTAGAATTGTTTATCTATTCAGAGGTTCTAATCTGTGGTGGTTTGAGTTGTGGAGGTCCTACTCTTTTCATGCTGCATTTTCTGAATGCTACTTGAAAATATTTTGTAGAATGCGGAATAGAGAAGAAAGTGAGAAAAAGACACTACAAGATTAAGCATATGTTCTGAGTTGTTTGCTCATACTCATGTCTTTTCAAGCTAATTATTATAGTTAGAAAATTCTATTTTTGTTAGTGATTTTCTTAGTCTATAGACTTAAGAGAGATTTACTGTCATGGACAAATAAATTCCTTAGTTGTACTAACATTTATATGATCGATCCTCTTGAACTCTTTGATAGCTATTGCAAATGCTGCTTAGTTTCAAAATTTACATTTAATTAGAGTGTGTTTGAAAACTTTAATGAGATGGAATTGAATTGAATTCTAGAAAGAATTGATTTGGGATTCAATTCTCATCCTACTTTTTAAATTTAGAATAAAAAGAATTAAATAAAAAAATAGTTAAAATATATGTAATATTATTATGTTACCCTCATATTGAAAAAAGAAAGAATAAAAAAAGAAAAATAAAAATATTTAAAAAATCAAATTATGCTACCCTCATATTATGCTCTTTTAATCTGTTCCTTCTTGAATTTTTGTTGACGTCAAATCAATTAGAATTTAGTTAACATAAATTTTAAGAGTGCATATTAAATTTATAAATTAAATTTTTTATTAAAAATATAAAAAATTAAAATTTTAATATATTTATTTATGCCCTTAAACATATGTTAACTAAATTCAATTAATTGATATCTGTTTATATAACATTTGACATAACATCACTTAATTAATGACGTTACTAAAAGGAGTTGAGAAGCATTGTGTGAAGCCATGATAACGAATCCAACCAAATAACAATCAAACATTTAATACTTCCTAAATTTCTGCGTCGAACAAAAAGCTTATGACAACTATACGTGTGTCGTGTATGAATTATAGATGATGAAACTGGGAAAAGGACAAAACGGCCATGGACAATAATAATAATTAACGATGATAGCTACAACACGAAGCTGCTTATAATTGAGAACCATGTATTTGTGATGCGTTACGACTGATGAGAACAAATTGGAAGATAAATAAAGTATATCCCAATTTTGATACAGGAAAATAGAATAGAATGTAATTTAAACAAATTTAAAGAGAAGTCTGTCCATTATTTCCTTATCAAATGCACTTAAATTAAAATTTAAAATAGTTATGTTAATTCAACCCTAGATATTATTAAGATTACGATTGAGGTTTGCAGAATGATAAATATAGAGAAAATAACACTCGTCTTTTTTTATTTAAAAAATATCACTTATTTATTCTATACTATTAAAATGAAAATAATTTAGCTAAAATACTCTTTAATAATAATTATATTTATAATATAAATAAGTGATTTTTATTTGGT
>NC_029774.3:12603341-12624441 GCF_000817695.3 Arachis duranensis | reverse complement strand
ATCCTATATCTGATTTTTTTTTGTGACTAATCCTATATCTGATTTAAATTTGTAATTATAGTCCCCTAATCTTCAAATTACGTTGTCTTCTTCTCTTTGTTGATCTCTTTTCACCTATGCCTCTCGCTCACCTTCATCACGACCCCCAACTTTAGTTTTTACTATCACAACTCTAATTAACCCCTTCACTACCACCATTACCAGGAGTGGGATGAGAGGGGAGGTCAGGAGCCCTTGTGAGACCATCGACTATTAGTAGTATGATCTATAGTATAAAAAAATGTTGAATGTTGTCGGAAACAATCAGATAATACAAATTTCGCCAATAAATTTTTACTGTCAGGATTTTTTTGTCCGACAGTAATTACTGTTGAAAGTTACGTTGGATTATTGGCTTGAAATCCAATTAGTTACTGGTGGATTCTTTCGAAGATATTATTAGCGCCAAAAAATGTTGTTTTCCGCACTGTTATTGTCGGATTATTTCTACGGTAATTTCGACGGTAATATCAATTTTTATTTTTTTAAAATTTAAAATAAATGGTCAATCTTAATTTTAAATTTTAAATTTTTTTCATATAATTAGTGGTTCGTTCATAAATAATAAAAAAATTTAATTTAAAATAAATAATATAGTGTTCAAATAAATCAAAAGTAAAGTACGTCAAATAATATAATGAAACAATAAAACGAAAAAATAATGACTATAGATTTAGGTAGTCGTCGTCGTCGTTGTCGGTCCCGTGACCTTGATTCGGCAGCGTGGAAGACAGTGATGTCCATATACCACCTGCAAGGTCGATGCTAGTGGCGCGCATCTGCCTGGTACACTCCCATCTAAGCCTTCATATACTGCATCTACCTCAGTGACTACCTCCATTCCAGCCTGAGCTCATCCGTAGATGACACGCGGTTGAGGATCTCTTGATACCTCTCTCGATAACGCTAAGCTCCTGAGCCTGCTGCTGAAGGTTGCGTTAGAGCTCCTGCACCTACAGCCTCAAATCCACGCCTTCCTTGGGTTGATTGGTGACGGAGCCTGACGACGGCCTCAACATGGATGTGTGGAGGCTGCTGGCGAAGAACGACCCCATCTTGTACACGTGGTTCTTGCACGGTGTTGAGGCAGTCTCGCGCCAAACTGCATCAGGATCGACGACTGTAGCTCCAGAGCCATCGGCGGTGTCCTTCCCACCTTGCTGAGACTGCTGAGTCACGGCTTCTAGTCTTTGTGTGTAGGACTCTTGATAATTAACACAAGTTATTGTGATTAGTACGCTGATAGATTTACAGTTAATCTCTAATAATTTCATAGCAGAAGATCATCAGATGTTTGTTTACTCACATAATAGTCCTGAGACTGCTGATAAGCAAATGTCTCTTTGTTCTCCTTCAACATGTGGGCATATTTGAACATCTCCACAGACGTTGCCTTGCGATCCAACGACTTCGACTACATATGTTGTATTGAAACAATATGATTAGGATGCCTAGTATTGATATGCAAAACAATCTAACTAAGTTATTAACAAAACTAAAGTCACTTTACATACCAGCCTTGCGTTCATCTTCATGAAGGTCGCTGAGCTACCAATATACTTGGACAACCTGGTCGAGGCCCTATTAGCTCTTTGGTGAGATGCCGATGCCGGAACCCCTCATTGATCTCCCAATTATCAAACAGAGCCTTCTTTATATCCAGTTGGAGTCACTGCGTCTGGTGATAGCCTCCCTGACAAACATCATCCAGCATCTGCTAGAGCTGTCGACCCATTCTATGGTTAAATATCTTCCTAATGGTAAGGTCATGCTCATCGTCTCACCTAAAGTGCAACTGCAACAAAGAAATTTTAGAATTACTTAAGCAAGATAGAAGATATAAACTAGGTAAAAAGGTTTAAACATAAAAAATATTAATTATCACCCATTTTTGAAATTATCGCTCCCTGGTCTCAGCGAAAATCTTTGTGTAGCTGGGCCAAGGAGCGATGGTTTCATAAATGAGCGGGAATCCTGAGTACACGCGTTGATGTTCGTCGCAAACCTAATAACCCACAAACAAGAATCAACCTAAATCTACTATACATGAATCAATTAGCAGGAACTTTCATCCATAAAGTTAATCAAAATATTAAAACTTAAAAACACAAGCTAGTCAACCAAATCAACCTAAATTCACTAAAAAGGAATCTATTTTTAGGAACTTTCAGCAACAACCATAATCATTGAAATAGGAAACACTAAACAGTCAACCAAATAAATCTAAATCCACTAGACAGGAATCAATTATCAAGAACTTTTAGCAACAAATTTAACCATAATCATTGAAACTTAAAAACACTAGCCATCATTCAAACCTAAATCCGTTAAATTAGAATCAATTCTCAGACACTTTTTAAGATAACCATCAATAAGAAATACATGAGACTCAACTCGATACTTACCCCATGCTGCCATCAGGCCAAATCTTCAACCGTACGATAGGAGGTAGTGGTGGGACATCAGCTGTTGGCTCATTGTCGTGGTTGGACTCTGGAGCCACGGCATTCATCGCTGGAGGCGGCGTCGACGTGGATGCGGGCTGCTGAGTGGTAGGAGGCAGTGGCGTTGCTGTAGACGGAGGCATGAAATTATGGTTAGGGTCCATGATGAACGGCTGGTCCGCTAAACCCACAACCTGTGGCGTCATCGGGGTGGTCGAAGTAGAGGGTGAGAAGCCAGAAGTCCAGGGGGTAACAGAAGAAACCCTTCCTCTACTCCGACCACGGTTACGACCACGACTAGCAGCCTAATGCACATAATTTCTACCTATCGACATATCTGCAAATATCAAATTATCAAACATCTCAGCAATAATTTCTCAGCAAAATCGTCATGCATGCAGCAATTAACACAATTAGACAATTCCAAACACTTCAACAATTCAAATTTGAAAACTAAATCCACTAAGATTAGAAAACTAAATTGAACTAACTTTAAAACAGATTGAAAATTAAAATTGAAAAAACCTAAACTAAATTAAACTAAAATTAAAAAAAATCAAATTCTATATGGTAAAGTATATCAAACTTGCAATATTAGGTAAGAAACCTCAAACAATCAAAATTCAAAAATGTCGGTCAATGGAAAAACAAATCAAATTCCATCAATGCAGATTGTCAAAACAAGAGAAGAACAAGCAATAATTTCAAGGGATTGACCAAAATTTTCAATAAAAAGCTTTTTGAGGCATATTTACAAACATTTGGCATCCAAAGTCATAAATAAGATAACTTAGCATTAACAAGTAATCTATGCAACATCAATTAACAAAATTCAACATCAATGACATAGAAAAAAAGTCAACAGTATTGATCATAAATTCATTAGACAGTAGTCTAATTAATTTAAAATAGCAAAATAACAAAATAGCAATTAAAACAATGAATGAGCACAATCAAACAATTAACCAAATAAACTCAACAACAATTTTTCCATTAATGCAATAAGCAAAGTCATAATAGTTCCAGACACTTTTAGCAACAATTCAAAACCTATAACTCTACACTAAACTATCCTAATCACCTAAATCCACTAAAATAAGAAATTAAACTAACTAAACTATTTATACCAATCTAATGAACCAAAACTAACTAACAGGATTTGAAAAAAAATTCAAACAAAGAACCTTGAATGCAAGGTGCAGAAAGCAACGAAGAAGGAAGAAGGAAGGCGACGACACCAGGTTGTTGCCGGCGTTAGCGGTGACAGTCGTGATCTACCGGAGCAGGGAGCTGCAGGCTATGGGCTAAGAAAGGCAAAAGGAGAAGGAGGAAAGGACTGCGGTGGCACTGAGAGGGAGGGGAAGAAGGAGAAGAAGCAGGCGTCGACAGTGGGGGTTGACGGCGACGGAGAAGGGGTGGCGACGGCGGTGGTCTCGGCAACGGCGGCTGGAACACAAAAGAAAGAGGAATGGTGGTGATGGTGGTGAGGGTTTGAATGAGGGGGAAGGGGTTCATCATTTGAATTTACGCCACTGTTACCGTCGGAAAATTCCGACGATAAACTATTGCGGGTTACCAAAATGTATCGTTTCATTAAATTGAGTTATCGTCGGATTAATCCAACGGTAACTCCGATGGTAAAGGATGTACCAATTTAATTTATTTTCCTTCCAAAAATTATTGGCAGCTTTACCATTGGAAAACATAATCTGTTAGTAATTAAAAAACCTTACAAATTCGACGTAGTTACCACCGATAAATCCGCTACTACCCTGCGAAGCTAAATTTGATGGTAAATTCGATAGTACTCAGTATTTTTCTTGTAGGGCTAGACCAGCAGAAAAATACAGTTACGAACATGTACTCCTACATATGGGAGAAACTAGGCAGGAACTTGTTTAACGATGCGCCAAACATGCTGACTCTTTCTCTGACTATGCATCATCTGGTCCTCACAATTGGCCACCGACGCCACCATCACCATAGAGGGGGCGCGATGGAGATGATAATGGCGGCTTCATCAGAGTGTTCTAATTCTATTTTTTAAATCTAGATCTGATGCTTTTTTTATAATTATAACTTAAGATATTATAATTTAAGATTTAAATTTAGAATCACTACAATAATTCCAGCAGATAGCGGCGGTTGGGGGTTGGGGCTGCAATCAGGCCGACAATTAGCGGCAGTTTTTCTTGAACCGTCGCTGTATTTCAATCAGTTATGCATTTAGCGGCCTATTTTCGAAAACCACCACTATATATACCGCCGGGTGAGTTATTGTTTTACATTTTGTGGCGGTTTCGTTTAAACCGCTGCAAAATGCATATTACTACATATTGCAATGTTTTCTTTAGTAATAAACCATCTAGGTATAATCTAGTTAAGTAAAGATTACAATCCTAAGGTACATATGTTTAAATCATTGTTACTTAAACTCGTAACACTACTTTCACATTCGTTTTACGTAAAAAAAATTCACAAGTTAAATAAGCTATATATGTTAACTCATGTGAACAAATTTACCAATAAGATTTTCTTGATTACGTTATTGGCATTTAAATTTGCTTTCAAATATGGATGTAAAAGAAGAAAATAAAATCATACTCTGAATTTATAAAGTTAAAATAAAGTTATAGAAAGCATAAATCAAAGTTACTCCTCTTTAAAGTTATGCCTTACTAAACCTAAATCAAGAATAAACATGTACAACTGCGACCCAAATCATTAAACTAAGCAAATCAGGGTAACTATTATAATAAAAGATCAAAATTTCTCTCCAACATCGTATTGACCTAGCAAAAAAATTCTGTTATGAATCTATGGGCTTCACGTTTTAGAGGATCTGATATTTCATCTCCATACCATGGCATTTTATTAAGATCAAAGCACATTTTCTTAACATGTATATCATCTTGTTTATCTTGTTGGTCTTCTAAAGTTTTATCGTCTTCTTCTAAAACCTTATTTAGATCAAACTGCATGGATCTGTCAACTGCGACAGAGGAGATATCATCTAAATTGTCTTCTGAATCAGACTCTTCTCCATCTAGACTGTCAGGAACTATTTCTCCGGAATATTCTGGTAAGATTGAAAATATCAACATACACATAACAGAATGAGTATACATAGAAGAAACTGTTAACTCCGGGGTCATTAAATACTGACGTAGAAAAAAAACCAAATTACAAGGTGTTAAGACAATTTTAAAACTAAACGCAAATTTTTGACAATTACCATCACCCTTGTTAGTAGTTTGGGCAAATTTCTTAAACATTAGCTCTGTAGCAATTGTTGTGCTTGCAGAGGATGACGAAAAGTCCTTAATTTTTATCGATCATGTTTCACCGTCATGTTATGTTCACTATTGTTTTCAAAACGTAACACTAGTGAAATTATATTGCGTAATAGGTAGCAAGATTATCAAAAATGCAACCCTAAGAATAACAACAACTGTAGAAGGAATAAAGATTTAACGTAAACTAACTTTTTCATATTAAAATCGTTGAAAGAAACAAAAAATCTGCTTTTACTAATGAAAATTCACAATAACATAAATATTTAACTGCAAATAAAAACTACACAAGTATAAAGTAACCAAAGAAAACAAAGTACAACGTTGAGTTTATTTAACTTAGTTTATTCAACATCTCTTTCTCATTTACATTTGTCCTGTTATTTGTTCATAAAAAAAGTGTAAACGGAATGCTTTAAATCGGAGCAAGTAACTTTACACACATATTGGGGGCTCCAAAACATTAGCAAAAAAAAAAAGACGAAGTGGTAATAAGTCATTATTTGCATTAAGATTTTGATTAATCTTCCTAAGTATGTTGTCGTTTACTAAATTGTGTCGATATCAACGATATAGAAGAAAGAGCAAGGAAGGTCCGTTGGTAGAGAAGAGTTGTTTATCATGACTCATAAGAAAAAAGATGGCTCGTATATCCATCCCGATGCGCGTGTTGTTAGTGTAAGTCGTGTTTGAAAATTTAAAGAAACTTAGCTTACTGTATATATCATGCTACTATTAACTCATGTCTTTCCTATATTTGTAGGAAGCAATTGCGAATGCTGAGAGACAGGATGGATTCTCTAAGCACCTTTCACAAAATGATTCGCTAGCACAAGTTCTCGGAAAGGAGCACTCAGGACGAGTTCGTGCCCTAGGTGCTGGACTATGTCCCAGCCAAGTCTTTGGTAACGCTGCTGGATAGCCGTCGGGTTCTGCAGAGCCCAATGAAGAGTACGAGAAGAGGATTGCAGAATTGACGGCTAAGCTAGAAAAAGAGCAGGCGAAGAGACAGTCGATACATAAGGTCTTGGGATATCTAGTCCAACAGCAAGGAGGCAATTTGCCAGCTGAGGTTGCTTCAAAGCTGGCTTTTTTGGGCGGTACACCGGACTCGTCATGCGCAGGGCCATCTTCATCTGGCAATCACGACCTACAACAAAAATTTTGAATTTCAATCAATGTTTTTAGATACTTTTACATTTAAATTGGTTTAGTGTTTTATGCTTATTTTCTTCAACTTAAGCATTCTTACTTTATTTTGGATGATGTTATGACAATTTCATTATATATGTTATGTTTGCATATATTTAATTTAGTTTGTTATATTAATTGAGTTGTTTTAGTTGGTTGCAATTTCTCTAAATTAATTGAAAAGTAAAAAAATTAAAGTTTAATAAACATACTTTTTTAAAAGAGGTAAAATAATAGAAAATCTAAAATTTTAATGGGAAATTTGAAAACCGCCGCAAAACAATAATATTGTCTTCCTTCTTGATATTTAGCGGCGGTTATCATCCGCCACAAAATTGCATTATTTTCAAATTCTTGGCATTTAGCGGTGGTTACAAACCGCCGCAAATTGAAAAATAACATTTTTCATCCACATACTGCAATGGGTAATAATCGCCGCAAAATCCAAGTTTTATTTCGAGGCGGTTATTTCAGCGGTTGAATAAAAAACCACCGCTATCTGTTTAGCCGCGCCCCATCTTCCGGCGTTTCATTAAACCACCGTGAAATATTTTGCGGCGATTCAAAACCACTGCTAAACGACTCTAGAAACCGCCGCTAAGTGCCACTTTTGTTGTAGTGAATAAACCGAATAATTTTAAAAAAGTTGATTGATGTTAGCAGAAAAGTATTGATTACTTAATATTAATCATAAAAAATATGTTAATAATTTAAATTTTTAAAATAAATAATTTGCGTATGATTCTTTGTTGGATCGGATAAAATAACATACACGAGTGCCATACTTTCTTTAAACTGAAAATGAATAAATTAATTATATGCTAGCTTAGCTAGCTATAACTGTAACACAATTCTGAGAAGGATCCATTGTCACTCAACAACTTAAAATTCGTATTTATCATCAGAATTTGTGGCTTTCTAAACCCTAATAAAAAGAAAGGAACCTAGGTACATCAGCTGAAGCAGCACCTCTACTTTAATATATTTTTTATATAATATTTTTTCTTTTCGATAACTTTTTGTGAAGCCAATTGAAGACTATTCAAAGAAAGAAAGAAGGAATTGAAAGGTGTGTGTGACTGACTGAGAGAGGGTTAAAAGTGTTTGTAGGGATAAAAGAAAAGAAAAGAAAAGGGAGATATTCGCTGCCAACAAGTGTTGCTTTCTGTAATAAAGGGACACTAATATTATTCTCATCATCACCATAAGAGAGATGAGATCTCCCATTATTTCACTGATTGGATGAAACGTTATGGTGCCACAGAAATTAAAGAAAGTGAATTTTCAAATATGCTAGAATATGTTTGCATGTATTCTGTTGTACGTATATATATATCCATAGGAAATTGCTACAATATCGTTAGGGAAAAAAAATAAGAAAATAATAATAATAAAGATTAAAATATTAATAATTAATAAATATTTTATATTTAATTAATTTTTCTCTAAGTGTCTTCTCCACGAGTTTGGTTCTAAAGAATTTTAGAGGAAATGAAAAAGGCTTTGAAGGATTAAATCTAGTTCATGAGTTTTATTATATGAAGGGAGAAGATTTTAAAATTTTATCACTCATCCACTCACTCCCTATTTTTAAGTTCTCTTAAATTGGAGGGTTTAGTAAGATTTAAATTTAAGTTCTCTTTTTATTCTTAATAGTTACCATTTTCTCTTTTATACGTAAAACTATAATCGAAAAAAGTTGTAAACTTAAATAATAAATCCTTCAAATTCCTTCTATCTGTTGATTTTAAATACCTTAATAAAAGAAGGTTTAAAAATCTCAAGTGCTTCTGTTACTTTTCCTTCCCCTTCTTTAAAACCTTTCCCTTTTTTTTTGAATAAATATCCAATTCGATATTTATTTATTTTTACGAAGGATATGATAATTTATGTCAAAAAAATATCACAATTTTTTTATTTTAAAATAATATAATTTTTCTGTTAAACAAATAGAAATAGATAATAATGATAATAAAGTATCATTGTATAATAAAAATAAGGATAAAATATATTTTTTTTCTAAAATTTGGCAAAAATTTTAAAAATACCCCTAAATTTTATTTTGTTTTAATTTTGTCCTAAAAGTTTTCGATTTGCATCAAATATATCCTCAACGGCTAAATTTTTAAAAAATTTAAGACCAATCTAACAATAATGTATGAAAATTATGCTCGATTTGCTTGTATTGAAGGTTGTTCTTATAAATTGTTGTTGAATTGGTCTTAACTTTTTTTAAAAAATTAGCCGTCAGGGATATATTTGATACAAATAAAAAACTTTTGGGACAAAATTAAAACAAAATAAAACTTAGGAATATTTTTAAAACTTTTGTCAAATTTTAGAGACAAAAATTAAAGTATATTTTACCCTAAAAATAACAGAAGTTATAATGATGAGGGTGAACAAAATAACAATAGTGGTGGTAGTAATCAGTTCTATTGTTGAGAAAAAAAATTAGAATCTAAAATTTTTACAAATTATAAATAAACTCCTAACTAATTTTTATTACTATTTAACAAATTTTTAACAAAAAAAATTGTATTATTCCAAAATAAAAGAGTCAAAAATCGACATATCTCTTTTTTATAAGAAATTATATTATCTTTCATAAAAATAGACAGAAATTAGATTAATTAGATGTTCAGTATTTTTTTTTTGGAAAAACTTTTTGTAAAAGAGAAAAAGATTTTACTAAGAGAAAATATGTGAGAGAATATATTAAATAGTAAAAAATCACATTTTATTAAACAATTAAAAAAATTGAAAAGATCTACTCTCCTTGAATCTAATTCACAAATTTAATTATTATTTGAAAGACGAAGTTAACATTTTAAAATCCTCCAAACTCCTCATTTCAAATGTTTCAATTTGGAAGGTTTATAATATTTAAATCTAAATTATCTTTTTATTCTTAATAAATTATTATTAATAAATTATATTTTTTTTGAGAAAAAATTGAACAAAAAATGTCCCTTTTGAATTAAAAAAAATTTAAGTGGATTAGTTGGACCATTGGGTCCAATAAAAAAATTATTGAAAAAAATGCTGAATTTTTTTGCAAATGCAAAAAAAAACAAAAAACAAAAAAAGCCGCTCATTTAGATCGTAAATTAGTTTGTTTAACCTACTATATTTTTGAATTAATTAGACTCTACTCATTTAATTTAAAATTTAAAAAAGATCTAATTTTAAAAATAAAAGTTTGTCTGTTAAAGAATTTGACTTATTTTGATGGTCCTACAAACAATACTTAATAAACTTTGTCAATTGCATTAAAATTTTTATTTTCAGTCTTACTTAAAAAGGAATTAAATAATATTTTTAATTAAAAAATCTAATTCTAAAATAATGACCCTAATTTTAAATAAGGACAACACTCATATAAAGATGACAAAAACAACTTTAAAAAAGTATAAATTATAAATAAAATTAAAGATTAAAAAAATAATTATATTAATAATTCTAACTAACATTAATTCAAACCACACTGAATTTTTTAAATCAATATAAAATAATTTTTTTAAAAATCTCAATTTCACAATAAATTTTATTCAAAGAATTCAAAAATAAATAAAAAATTGCTAGACTAAAAATTGAACAATTAGAAATAAAAACTAATAGATTAAAATATAGATCTTTAAAAATCAGATAATTAACAAATTTAAAAATATAATAGTATTTTTAATAAAAAATAACACTTTTATTTAGATTATATATCAAAAATATAATACATACCAATCTATCTAATAAATAAAATCAAATATTTTTATTTAAAAACGTTTTAAATATCTTTGTCTAAATATTCGATTTTAAATAACAGTACATGGAGGAATAAATAAAGTGGGAATGGTAGATCAACATCTACCCCAAAAATAAAATGGGAACGAATTCCGTCATGCCAATGAAATAGCGCCAGATGGCAAACAAAGAAATGGACACGTTAGTGGATATGGCATGCTCTTGAGTGTTGAGCCAGAGGCCCTTGCTTTAACCGTGGTCCAAGCCATCCTTTCGAACCCTTTCCTTTAGCCCACTATATATACATGATGGTGAGACCAGCGGTGGCTATGGCTTTGCCTTTTAATCATAATAATGGTCATGGTCATAGACTCATGGTGATATATATGAACCATCACTAGGTATATTTTCCCCCTCTTTTGGTATTGATAGCCAGCTTTGCAGAATTTTTGTATATTCCTAAGGGTTAATTTTGTGCCTGTAACTTTGTCACATGTGTCATGCTCGAAATCGATATTTCAATAGAATAATACTAGCTAAGGAGTAACATTTTTAGTAAAAAATATATAATTGATTAATATTAATTTAAATGTAAAAAAATGTTTGTCATTTATATTTTTCACTTGAATAATTCAAAGTTAATTAATAATTTTGAGAATATAATTTATCTATTTAGATTTATCGTAAAATTATTTTTCCTACAAATTTAAATTGATAAAAAATTATATAAATAATTATATTTCTAATACATTCTTTTAATCAAGAGTCTCTTTTAAATTTACTTAAATAGCAATGATCACATTCTAAATTTTTTTATCACAAAAATTTTGATATTATATTATAAAATTACTATTTTTAAAAAATTAAAATGATAAAAAAACACATAAAATATTATAATTTTAGCATAATTAACTTTAGTTGATATGTAGCTATATTTTTTAGGTTTAAAAGGTACATTTATTGATGTTATTAGATTTTACAAAAAAAAAATCTACTAACTTTTTTCAAAATTATTTTTCTCACGCTTGATTTATTTTCTTGGCATACCATTTCCGTTTTTCCATCATCAATATTATCGATTATAGTACTCTTAGGATATAGAATCAATAGGGTATCTCAGAGAAATTCTAGATTAGGTTTCAATTTGAATACAACTAACGAACTGCATCACTCCACATATTTATGTTTTAATCGTACGTACGTTGATCTTTCGGTTCTTTTATTTATTTATTTATTTATTATTTATTTTGAATGAATATGAATATGATGAGTGATAACCCTATCCTCCAGACTGTCTCTAAAACAAAGAATGAATTAGTGTTATTTTCTCCGCTTTAATTTATTCTCCGACCAGATTTCTTGTGAATACTGCTTCCGCATTAATTCCTTCATTAATTATCTTATTTTTGGTATCACTCTGATTTTGACATCACCTAAATGTTGTGTCCCCTAACTATGAATTAGACATATAAAAGCCCTTGTGAATTCATATTAGCATATGTTATTATTAAAGTTATCTGATGAAAAGATGCAATTTGAATACGTTTGAATAAAAAGTTAACTAAACACGTATTGGTGGAATATGAAATTTACATTTTATATAAATAAAATAATATATGCAAATATATACAAATATCTACTAAATTAATTTTTGGTATATATAAAATATTTTTGTATATATAAATAAAATAGTTATAATTTTAGCTGAAAGTAGTTATAATTAAATTACAATTATAAATGATTGCATTATCAGATAAAATCTATATTAGAGATATAATTATATATGTGCGTCTCTTTTTATTAGTTTAAATTTTTTAAAAAAGAAGTTTCAAAAACATGATAGCAAATTTTCTATGACAAAAAAATTTAAAGTTCGATTCTTATTATTTGCTAAAAGAAAAACTAACATAAAACAAATAAAAAAATTGTGCAAAATATTTAAACAAATCCAAGAAAATAAAATTCTTATTTTAAAAGATATATTAAAGATATAATCATTCACGTATTTCTTCTTATAAATTTAAACTTTAATAAAAACGATTTTATGACAACATAAATATAACCCTAAACTTAAAAATCAAAGTATTAAATCAAATCTTATTATCTTAAACCTAAATATAAGTCACCACGAAGTTATTTATTCTCCATCACAGTTCATTTACTTATGTAACTCAAACTTCCCAAATTTCAATAATTAATATAAAATTTAATTACTTAAATTTTCATAATTTTATTCAGTTTTTTAATGAAGCCTTGATAATTTAAAAAATCTAAATTGTATTTTTATACTTCAATAATATATTTTTAAAATTGAGACTAATTTAGCAACTAATATAAAAAAAATACAAAAATATTTTTTGTACACTAAAATCAGTCACCAATATATTTGTACATAAATATATGTATAATTTAATTTATTTTTAATGTATATTTATATTCTAGTATATATTTTATATTAATGACTAATTTTAGTGACTAATTTTAATATATACGTAGCATAATCCAAAAAAATAAGACTATAAAAATTATTAGTTGTTCAACCAATAGCCAAAGTTTAGTGATCAATTTTACTTAAAATTTGACCCTAAATCGATCACTATTCTAATAGTTTTTTTCCTTTAATAAACTATAATACAAGAAAGTTTGAATAAACTCCTTATTTTTATCTATCTACTATTATTAAAAAAGATTAAGCGAAAGTCAAGTTAAATATTTTTCTATGAATATTTTCTAACAGTTCATTTTTATAACCCGCAAAAATAGGGCTGAGATGACAAGTTCATCTTTATCTTCAGTTTTGGCAGAAACTTAAATAAAGATATTTAATTTTGTCTATTAAATAGATTATCGTATATTAAATTTTTAACACGTAATATAAATTAAAATTATTATCTTTATTAAAAAGTATTATTATATTTTTAAAATTGTTAGTTTGATTCTGATATTAATTTTTTAATTTGTTTAAAATTTAAAACTTTAACAAAAATTTTATTAGATGATTGTTTTATTTTTTATTTTTTTATAAATTTTATAATATTATTTTTTTATTTTTATTTTATTATCATTTTGATATTTTTTCATTTTGAGAATTTAAAAATTTTTTACGAGTTGAATTTTTATTTATAATTTTTTTATTTTTAAAGATCTATATTTTAATCTACTAATTTTTATTACTAATTATTCTATTTTTAGTATAGTAATTTTTATTTATTTTTGTATTCTTTAAATTATTGAGAAATTGAGATTTTGAAAAAAATGTTTTATATTAATTTAAGAAATTCAATGTCGTTTGAATTAATATTAGTTAGAATTATTAATATCATTATTTTTTCTCTTAGATCTTTAATTTTATTCCTAATTTATATTTTTATTATTAATCTATTTTTTTAGAGTGCTTTTTAACTGTTACTAAATAAATAACTTTAAAAAAATATTTTTGTCATCTTTATATGAATGATGTAAATGTGCTTTTTTTCCCCTTATTATTATATATGCTATCCTCTATTATGAGCAAACTTTGATGCTATTAGTTGTATATGCCGATGTGCATTAATCATTTTAGCTCCACAAATGATTATTCTCTATTTCTCTGTAGAGTTGTGTTTTTTTTTTTCTTTTTTATTGTGTAGATATATGTAAATTATTTTTCAGAATACTGTTTGTTCCCAGATTTTTCTTAATTAATAATGCAGCTTTTAAGTTATGCTTAGAAAGCTAACAATGAAGGAAGTATGAGAATGAATGAGTGAATTGCTAAATTTAAAGTGACAAAAGTGTATCAAATCTCCTTTATGTATGTTAAGGAGATTTGAGGAGAAAATCATCAAGAAAATCATAAACACAACAGCATAGTCTATCTCGATTGAGATTTGAACATTGATCTTATTCTTCAAGACGTGGTTCTTTTGTCGCCACGCACGTGCAACCCTTTTCATCATATATAACTGCTGTAATTTATTTCAAAAAAAAATAATAATATAATTAACTAAATAATAATTGACATTGAAAAAGATATTTTTGTCTTTTTTGTGTCAACCTAGTTGCTATAATATTCTATAAACTCTTTTTATAATTGAACTGATTAAATTAGCAAATATATGTATGTACATAATTTTCTTTCGATGTCCTTCCTACTTGTAAAATTATTTTTACATATATCTACTGTTCATAAAATACTAGATTAATAATAAAAATAATTATTTTTTATATCCAAAAATTTATAAATAATTAAATAATTATATAAAATATTTTATATATATATATCAAGTGTTAGGTTTACCCATTACAATTATACATATCTTAATTATTCATATACATCAAGTGGATATATGTCCACTGGGATTATATACATATATACGGAAAGAAGTTGATGAACAAAAAATACTGGGGACCACTGCTCATGCCTATAATGGCTAGTTGAAAGAATATAGAATATATGTCACTCTAAAGTTTAACAAACAACGATGCATAATTATAAGAAGCGATAATCGAACCGATTAAATAACTGAATTATTTTTTATTAAATTACTGGATTATTGTGTTATTAATTTAATTGATCAATTATAAATTAAATTAATTAATTTTTAAATATTTATAAAAAAATAATAATTATAAAAATAAAAAATTATTATAGTTAATAAATATTATTTTTTTAATTTATAAATATAATTTAATTTTATTTACATAATACATTTAATAAAAAAATATGTATAAAAAATACATATTTTTAACTCAATCAGATTTGACCGAATCGATTTAAAACAAATTTAATTAAATTTTATTAGATTTGACTATATTTGACCGAATTAATTGTTTAACCGATTTAATTTATAATCCAATTCAAATAAATGATCGGATGACCGAATTTCGAGTCTAATCAACCGAGTCAGACCAAATTTGATAATTGTAACTATGTCAAAAATTAAATTTATTTATTTTAGAATTTAATTAAAGAGTTAATCTTTTACACCTAACATCACCTAATTTTTGTAAATTCGAAACTGTAAAACCTAATAATTTTAAAAATAAAGTTAAAAAATAATATAATAACAATTGACTAATATGATATTTAAACATTAAATTTTTTAGTTTATATTTTATTTATTTTTAAATTTTAATGCTTTTATTTTACTCATTTACCCGAGAGTGAACTAAGGCTTTGTTGTTGTTGTTATTTGTTTTACTCATTTACCTGAGACTATTTACAAATACAACCACTTTTAGCGTGACGGAAATAATGTTGAGTTGCGACATATATATGACTAACTAATCTGAGTTACGTATGGCAATTTTGTTAATGTTTCCATAACTTTATCCAAAAAGGTGGCAGACATTAGGAATAAATGCTTTTATTAATTATAATAAATGTATTTTTTAATTTTTTTTATTTTATTTATTCATTTATTTTTTTAATTGAAATTAAAGTACACATATATTTGTCTAGCTTTCAGAGTTACTTGTTACGGTAAATTTTAGAAGGTTAAATTTAATCATATTTGTAAAGTTTTCTAGAGTATTTGAGAATGTTTTAGATAGTTCCGAAACGTTATAGAATGTCTTAGAAGATCCCGGAATACTCTAGAAGGTTCTAGAATATTCTGGAAGGTTATATAGTATTATTCTAGAAGAGTGTGGATGTATATAGGAATATAAAGAGTAGTATGGAAGAATCTAGAAGTATTTAGAAAGTTGTGGTATGATGAATATTTGTAAAGAATGTTCTAGATGATTAATCTAGGCCATTGATTAGATTTAATCCTAACCATCCATTGAGGAGGTGGATGGCTATAAATAGGAAGTGAGAGTTAGTGTGAGTTGTGTGTAAATCATTTGTAATCACACTTGAGTAATAAAGTGTTCTTTCTACCAAGCTCCCTTTCTCTTGTGTTCTTAGCTTTCTTGCTAAGTATTGAGGGTAGGCTGACTTGGTCTTAGCTCAAGAGGTTGAGTAAGTCCGAGTGCCGGTACAGTAGCGTTGGAGTGTGTCTAAGGCCGTGACAATTTGGTATCAGAGCAAGGTTCGAGAGGGAGCACAAGTGGTTTGTGGGTATGGCTTCTAGTGTAACCATGGAGCATGTTAAGTCTCAAAGGGGAAGGAATGTTATTCCTTCTCAATGGGGAGGCCAGAAGGTTCGTTCTTTAAGTGGGCCTAGAGGTAAGGACTCTAACTTCTTAGAAGAGAGAGTTTCTGTGTTAGAAAATGTTCTATCCTCTATGGATGAACGTTTCCAAAGGATAGAACATGATAAGGAGACCTTCAAGGCTCACGTGTTAGGAGAACTAGATGCTTTAAAAAAAAGCATGCTCCAAATTGAAGAGAAGCTTGAGAATTCCTTAAAACTATTTGAGGAAGTTCGAGTTTAGTTCGAGGAGGCAAAATCTCGACCAACCATTATAAAGGAGACGACAAAAATTGATCTCCCCAAGCCAAAGGAGTTCAAGGGCGTAAGGGACGCTCGAGAGGTGGAGAACTTCCTATGACAAATGGAGAGGTACTTCGAAGGCCAAGGGGTGGTCGAAGAAGCAATAAAGGTACGCACTGCAGCTCTCTACCTTTCTGATAATGCTACTTTGTGGTGGAGGAGAAAGTGCATAGATATGGAAAATGGTACTTGCAACATAGCCACATGGAAAGATTTTAAAAGAGAGTTGAAAAGACAGTTCTTCCCCGAGAATGTGGTTTATGAAGCGAGAAAGAAGTTGAGGGAGTTGAAGCACAAGAGTACGATTAGCGATTACGTAAAGGAGTTCACTACTCTCACGCTTCAAATCCCCAACTTAGCATCAGAGGATGCATTGTTCTTCTTCATTGATGGACTCCAACCTTGGGCAAAGCAAGAACTACAAAGAATGAATGTTAAGGATGTTGATGAGGCTATCGTGGTGGCCGAATCACTCACTGAGTATCATAGGGGAGACTCTAAACCCAAGTCTTCCTCCAAACCTAGTTCTACTAAAGATGGGGGAGACAAGGGGAAGAGTTTCTCAACAAAAAAAAAAAGGAAAATACTCTTCAAAGAAAGAGTACGAGAAAAAGAAGAAGGCTTTCGCGCCCAAAGGAGGATGTTTGGTGGGCAAGAGACCACACCAAATGAAGGACTGTCCCAAGTTAGGGACTTTGGCATCTATCGCCGAGGAACGAGAAGCTCAAACTTAAGTAACTGAGTGTGTTGGATCTATCCAACACATAAATGCTGTGAAGGACAAAGAAGCAAGCACTGCATGGACGATTTTAAAATAGTCATCGGGCTCGATTTGCAAAGAAAGGCAAATATAATACCTATGCCATACTACAATATAGTATGCGTCATGGAGAGAGAGTCTCCAGGCATGGTCCCTACAATCTCAAATGCTGGAGGAATTCTGATACTCTCGACCATGCAACTCAATAAAGGTTTCAAGAAGAAGGAGATGATGTCTTTGGCTTTACTACAAGAGGAGTCAACAGCCAAAGGAAAAAATGTTCCCCCTAAAATCAAGGAAGTCCTTGAAGAAAATAAGGATGTGATACCTCTCGAGTTGCCAAAGCAGTTATCACTTAGAAGAAAGATGGATGACAACATTGAATTGGAGTTAGGAGCAAAACCACCTATCTCAAAACCATACAGGATGGCGGTCATTTCTATGGTTGAAGGGGATATTGTGCATACCATCAAGGAAGGGTTGCATCACGATCCATTATCCAAGAAGTTGGTGGAGTTGGCTAGAGAAGGTAAGACTAAAAGATTTTGGTTAGAAAACGACCTTCTCTACACTAAAGGGAGAAGACTATACGTCCCTAAATGGGAAAATATAAGAAGAAAATTAGTGAGAGAATACCACGACACCAAGTGGGCTGGTCACCAAGGCCAGCGAAGGACCTTGGCACTCATTGAATCTTCTTATTTTTGGCCTCAAATGAGAGATGAAGTGGAGAGCTATGTGAAGACTTGTCTTGTGTGCCAACAAGATAAGATTGAAAACAAGACACCAAGCGGGTTGTTGGAACCTCTGCCTCCATCAGAGCGATCGTGGGAAAGTGTCTCTCTAGATTTTATCTCTGCCTTACCGAAATCCGAGGGGTTTGGATCTATTCTCGTGGTAGTGGATCGATTTTCGAAGTATGCTACTTTTATACCCGCCCCTACTGGCTGCACTGCAGAGGAGGCAGCACGACTATTCTTCAAGAATGTGGTGAAGTACTGGGGATTGCCTAAGAGCATCATTAGTGATCGAGATCCACGCTTCACAGGACAACTATGGACAGAGCTGTTCAAACTCATTGGGTCGGAGCTTCATTTCTCAACAAGCTTCCATTCTCAAACCGATGGGCAGACTGAGAGAGTAAATGCCTTACTCGAATGTTACTTGAGGCATTTTGTAAGCGCTAATCAGAAGGACTGGACAAAACTCCTCGACATTGCTCAGTTCTCATACAATTTGGAGTGAGTCTACAGGGAAGAGTCCGTTCGAGATTGTGACTGGACAACAACCGCTTACACCTCACTCTCTTTCTTCCTCTTACTCAGGGAAGATTCCTGGAGCTTATCATATGATTAACTCTTGGAAAGAACAAGCAGATGTCACTCGTTCTTACCTTGATAAAGCTGCAAAGAGGATGAAGAAATGGACAGATAAGAAGAGGAGGCATGCAAGCTATCAAGTAGGAGACAAGGTAATGATCAAACTTCTTCCATAACAATTCAAAGCCTTTCACAAGGTTCATAAGGGTTTAATTCGCAAATACGAAGGGCTATTTGAGATCATTGGACGTGTTGGGGAGGTTGCTTACAAAGTACAACTCCCTCCCTCTATGAAGATCCACCCGATCTTCCATGTGAGTATGCTTAAACCATATCATAAAGACCAAGATGAACCGAGTAGAGGTAACTCGAGTCATGCTCTTCCCATGGTGATTAGATCATTTGATAAAGAAATCAAAGAGATCTTAGCTAATTAAGTCGTGCAACGAAGAGAGGTACCACCAAGTATCCAATATTTGATCAAGTGGAAAGGACTCCTGATAACTGAAGCTAGTTGGGAAGCTCGTGAAGATCTGTGGCAATTCCAAGAACACCTAGAGCGCTATCATGAACAGAATGCAACGAGGACGTCTGCGCATTAGGTGGGGGAGAATGTCACGATAAATTTTAGAAGGTTAAATTTAACAATGTTTGTAGAATTTTCTAGAGTATTTGAGAATGCTCTAGATGGTTCTGAAACGTTCTAGAATGTCCTAGAAGGTTCCAGAATACTTTAGAAGGTTCTAGAATACTCTGGAAGGCCATATAGTATTCTAGAAGATTGTGGATGTATATAAGAGTATAAAGAGTAGTATGGAAGAATATAGAAGTATTTAGAAAGTTGTGGTATGATGAATATTTGTAAAGAAGATTCTAGATGATTAATTTAGGCCATTGATTAGATTTAATCCTAACCATCCATTGAGGATGTGGATGGCTATAAATAGGAGGTGAGACTTAGTGTGAGTTGTGTGTGAATCATTTGTAACCACACTTGAGTAATAAAGTATTCTTTCCACCAAGCTTCCTTTCTCTTGTGTTCTCTTGTGTTCTTAGCTTTCTTGCTAAGTATTGAGGGTTAGGCTGACTTGGTCTTAACTCAAGAGGTTGAGTAAGTTCGAGTGCCGGCACGGTAGCGTTGGAGTGTGTCCAAGACCGTGACATGCTTGTGTATATGCAGCTAAAAGAAAAAATAATAAAATAAAAAATAACAAACAAAAATGAGTGGCTCCAACAAAATATTATCTACGAGTACCGACATATATGTGCTGTGTGGATTTTCCATCGAATAATTATTTTATACAACAACAACAACAACAAAGCCTTGTCCCACTAAGTGGGGTCGGCTACATTAATCAAACGACGCCATTGTACTTTGTCATGTACCATGTCTACAGAGATACCGTTTACATGTAGATTTCGTTTGACCACTGATGAGCGGATAATTTATACGCTTTTTGGCATTGTTTTTAGTATGTTTTTAGTATGATCTAGTTAGTTTTTAGTATATTTTTGTTAGTTTTTAGTTAAAATTCACTTTTCTGGACTTTACTATGAGTTTGTGTGTTTTTCTGTGATTTCAGGTATTTTCTGGCTGAAATTGAGGGACCTGAGCAAAAATCTGATTCAGAAACTGAAAAGGACTGCAGATGCTGTTAGATTCTGACCTCCCTGCACTCGAAGTAGATTTTCTGGAGCTACAGAAGTCCAATTGGCGCGCTCTCAACGGCGTTGGAAAGTAGACATCCTGGGCTTTCCAGCAATATATAATAGTCTATACTTTGCCCAAGATTTGATGGCCCAAACCGGTGTGGCAAATCAGCCTCAGAAATCCCAGCGTTTAACGCTGGAACTGGCATAAAACTTGGAGTTAAACGCCCAAACTGGCACAAAA
>NC_029774.3:12600178-12603038 GCF_000817695.3 Arachis duranensis | reverse complement strand
TCTGGCCTGATTGAGAACCGACAGATGGATAGCCGTGCCGTGACAGGGTGCGTTGAACATTTCCACTGAGAGGATGGGAGGTAGCCATTGACAACTGTGAAACCCTACATACAGCTTGCCATGGAAGGAGCCTTGCGTGCTTGAAGAAGAAGACAGTAGGAAAGCAGAGATTCAGAAGATGGAGCATCTCCAAAACCTCAACCTATTCTCCATTACTGCAAAACAAGTACTTATTTCATGTCCTTTTACTTTTCACAATCAATCCTGATAATTTCTGATATCCTGACTAAGATTTACAAGATAACCATAGCTTGCTTCAAGCCGACAATCTCCGTGGGATCGACCCTTACTCACGTAAGGTATTACTTGGACGACCCAGTGCACTTGCTGGTTAGTTGTGCAGAGTTGCAAAAGTGTGTTTGCAATTTCGTGCACCAACCACCTCATGGATGGTCTTCTTAGATCTTCCTCTGCCTTTTGCCCTTTGTCCATCTTCCATCTCATCCACCCTCCTGACTGGATGTTCTATCGGTCTTCTTCTCACATGTCCAAACCACCTGAGACGCGATTCAACCATCTTTTTCACAATGGGTGCTACTCCAACTCTCTCCCTTATGTCTTCATTCCTTATTTTATCCAATCGCGTATGACCACTCATCCATCTTAACATCTTCATCTCTGCCACACTCAACTTATGTTCGTGCTCCCCTTTAGCCGTCCAACACTCCGTACCATACAGCATAGCCGGTCTTATAGTGGTGCGATAGAATTTACCTTTAAGTTTTAAAGGCACTTTTTTGTCACATATAAAACCAGATGCACTCCGCCATTTTGACCAACCTGCTTGGATCCTATGATTTACATCATGTTCAATCTCTCCATTATCCTGTATGATGCACCCAAGATACTTAAAACTTTTAACTTTTTCTAGGGTGTTTTCTCCAATCTTCACCTCTATATTGGGGTTTTTCCTTCTTAGACTGAACTTACATTCCATATATTTCGTCTTGCTACGGCTTATGCGCAGACCATACACTTCTAAAGCTTCTCTCCATAACTCGAACTTCTTATTTAGGTCTTCCCTTGACTCTCCCATAAGGACGATATCATCGGCAAAAAGCATGTACCATGGCACAGGCTCTTGGATGTGCTCTGTGAGTACTTCCAAGACTAATGTGAAAATGTATGGACTTAAGGATGATCTCTGGTGTAATCCTATACCAATAGGAAATTCCTCCGTCACACCACCTTGAGTCTTCACACTAGTTGTGGCCCCATTATACATGTCTTTAATTGCCCGAATATATGCGATCCTTACTCTCCTCTTTTCTAAAACCTTCCATAAGACATCCCTTGGTACCCTATCATACGCTTTTTTCAAATCAATAAACACCATATGTAGATCCCTTTTATTACTACGATACCTCTCCATCATCCTTCTTAATAGGTATATCGCTTCAGTGGTAGATCTTCTTGGTATAAATCCAAATTGGTTCTCTGTTACTTGTGTCTCTCTTCTCAACCTCCGTTCTATCACCGTTTTCCATAACTTCATAGTATGACTCATAAGTTTAATCCCTCTATAGTTTCCGCAACTTTGTATATCCCCTTATTCTTGTAGATAGGTACCAAGGTGCTCTTTCTCCACTAATCAGGCATCTTCTTTGACCTTAAAATCTCATTAAAAAGCTTAGTTAACCAGTTAATGCCTTTTTCTCCAAAACCCTTCCAAACCTCAATTGGGATATTATCAGGTCCTACTGCCCTGCCATTTATTTTCTACAAACATAGTATTTTTTATCCAAAAATACGTATAAAAAATCAATAAATTAATTATTGTCATATATATTATTTTGTATATTTTTAATATATATTATATTATACGATTAGTTTTTTATGTATACATAATATAAATAGTGTTTATTATTTTTTAGAAAAACAGTGCTAATTTATCTATATTTCTCAATAAATAAAAAATACTAAGAGTTAAAGCTATATCATACTTATTTTCTAAAATATGGCTACATTTTTAGTTTAGGATGTTTGAAATATTTGAAAAATGTTAGTGTAAGATATGTGACAAGAGTATGTTTATTTTTAAATATTTTATTAAATAAAAATTATTGTATTATATATTAATTTAATATTATTAATTTATTTATTATATTTCATACTAATAATCTAAATTTAAAAAAATAACGTATTAATCAGGTTAATTAATATTTTAAAGATTATAAACAATAAAAATTTAAAATTCATTTATTCATTATTTTTATTAACATATTTTAAAAAAAATACTGCACTCTCAACTCTTTTTTTGAGTGTATTAATATTAGTAGTTAATAATCTATTTTTGAAATAAGATTTATGTAAATAAATAAGAGTACTAGTTAAGTGCAAGTTAGTGAGAGAGCATCTTTAATGATTTCATTCTATTGGTTATTTTCTGTCTTTATCAATTAGAAAGGCCTTCTTCCGTTGATGAACATAAAAAAAATAAAAAACAAAAAAAATCTCTAAGAGATTGTCTTTTCTTTTTTTTTCAACTGTTATTTATGTTTATATGTTACACTAAAACAAAAAAATGTTTCTTTCTTTATTGCACATACAATCACTTATCTTATATCAATATTTTTCTCTTCTTATTATAAAATAAATCAATTCAAACATTCTTTCTTCAATTGCAGTGGAAAATTCTAACATCATTCCACTTGTTTATTTCTTCTGCGACTTGAATGCAAAAATTTGTAATTTAAATTTAAATATTTAAAATGTCAATGTATTAAGTACAATAGAATAATAGAATAATTGATGAATTTATACTTTTATTTTTTTTATATATAGAATAATTATTAAACAC
>NC_029774.3:12599643-12600052 GCF_000817695.3 Arachis duranensis | reverse complement strand
TATCAGGTACAATAGAATAATAAGATAGTAGGTGAATTTACATTTTTTATTTTTTCATATAGAATAATTATTAAACACATTTTAATACATCAATACTAAAAATACTAAAAAGTAACCTAATATAATATTATTTTTGTCTATAAAAAACGGTCTTTTCTTTTTTTAACTATCATTCCTACTTATATGTTGCACTAAAATAAGAAAAAAAAAGTATATTTATTCTGTGATTTAAATGCAAAAACTTGTAATTCAAATTCAAATGCTTAAAATGTCAGTGTACTAGGTATAATAGAATAATGGAATAGTTGGTAAATTTATACTTTTATTTTTTTTATATAGAATAATTATTAAATACAACTCACTACATCAGTACTAAAAGATGACTGTCTTTTCTTCTTTCAACTGTGAT
>NC_029774.3:12490018-12599634 GCF_000817695.3 Arachis duranensis | reverse complement strand
CTAAAACAAGAAAAAAAATGTTTCCATTTTTATTACATAACATCACTTATCTTATATCCATATTTTTCTCTTCTTATTATAAAATAAATGAATTTAAACATTTTTTCATTAATTGTAGTGTAAAATTCTAACATCGTTCCAGTTGTACATCTTTTTCCAACTTGAATGAAAAAGTTTGTAATTCAAATTCAAATGTTTAAAATGTCAATGCACAAGTTACAATGGAATAGTGGAAGAGTTAGTAAATTTATACTTCTATTTTTTATATATAGAATAATTATTAAATACAACTGAGTACATCAGTACTAAAAAATGACACTTTTTAATTTAGATATGAAAGGAGGAATGGTGTAGGACATAGTTATAAATTGTATGGGTGTTTTACGCAATTGTGGTATCAAGAACAAATTGGACCGTCCGATTTGTGTTTAAAAAATTAAAAAAAATTGCATTACACAAATCGGACCGTCCAATTTGTATTTTAAACAATTAAAAAAAATTTAATATTGAAATCGAACCATCCGATTTTTGTTTTCAAAATAAAAAAAAAAATTTAAAAGTACAAATCGGACCATCCGATTTTTCCTCCCTCACAAATCGGACCATCCGATTTGTGTTCAAAATTTTTTTAACAAAGAAATCGCACAGTCCGATTTCTTCACTTTATAATTTAAAAAAAATTATCCCACATTCATGTCTAGCACCACCCACCTCCACATCCATGCACAACACACACAAAATCTACATATCCAAAAAAATTAGCCAAAAAATGACCTAATATAATTTTTAAATTGTTCTACTAGACTTTTTAGTTTGTTTGAAGGATTTTTTTCCTTCTTTTCAACCTTTATTTTTTAATTGTCTTTTTACTTTTACAAATTCTTTTTTTTCTATAAATCTATTTTTATAACTTTCTTTTATTTTTCCAAATCTTTTTTTACCTTTCTTTCACTCTATCATTATTACACTTTCATTTGTATCATAAATCTAAAAGAAAAAGAAATTCACATCCAAACCCACAGAACATAAAAAAAATTAAAAATTAATATTTATGATAAAAAAAATTTTTAAGAGACTGAAGTTATGTACTTAAGAGTCTATTTGGTCCTATGTTTACAACGTATTTTAATAATAGGAATCATTGATAACGATTCAACGATCTGGATGAATTTAGATTAATGGAATTAGGATCAAACCAGTTCTTTTTTATTTGGATTAAATTCTGGGAACTTTCAGAACAAATTTAAAACGATTAAAGTTGGTTGTAATAAATTGGGTGAAAAAATTGGTAAGATTATTGATATTGATTTTTTTTTTGTCAGATGGGAGGATATTGTGATCTTCTCTATCCATTGTGTTTACTTTGGACATTATTCAAAGAGCTACTGAATTTTCATGTTCTGCTTCGGGTGATATTGAAGTAAAAAGTATTGGCGACTAAATCAAGGCTGACCAGGTAGGAAAAAAATTGACAATGAAGATAGTGATAATGTAAATAATTTCAGCAATCAATAATCCAAACCTTCACAACTAAGAAAAAATCTTGTCCTTTCTTGCTTGTTTAAAAATTTCTCTAAACTGAATATTAAAGATGAAAGGAATAAAATCTCAAGAAATACAAAGTCCCCAAGTCAAATTCCAGAATTAGTTTGATGTCAATGACAAAATCTGGTTCTCCTATTATGTTAAAAAATATTACCGGCTCTATGAATGAAATTCAGAAAGACAATCAGAAAATAATAAAAGAAGTTAACAGTAGAAAACTAAATCTAAAATAGATAACAAGATAGAGTCATAATTCACTTAACCAATGTGTGAGACAAAACGAAAAGTCTCTGATAAATGAGTTTGTAGCCAAGAAGATGTGTGTTGAACAGGAGTTAATTGCTGATCACAGTTCACAATCTTATCGGAATTGTTCAATCCCACTCTCCCGAGTTAGTTTTTTTTTAAATAAAAAATCAATCTCGACAGGTGAAAAAAAATTCAAGTCCTGTGGCTCCTCTAATTGGTAAATTGTTGATCCTTTTCGTAGTGCGGGTGAACTTATGTTGGCATGGAAGGATGATCATGATCATGTTGTTCAGATTATCAGTTATTCTGAGTTCTATGTTGCTGCCTTGATAAAATATGTCCCTTTCAATATTGAATAGAATCTTGTAGGCATTTATTTAAATTACAATGAGAATATTCGGCTATCTCAGTTTTAAGAAATCTCTTTGGTTCTCTCTTAATTCCAAGATGAATCGGTTATTGATGGTGATTTCGATTCCATTATTGATTAAGGTAAGAAATTAAATTTGGTGGTAATCTTAAGTCTTATTTTTCTATTGTTGTCTTTAATTACTTTATTGGAGATAACTTGTTGATTGATTTGGGAAGGAAAGGCTTGACAGAGTGCTTGTTGATGAATTTTGGTCCTAATTATACTCTTAACTCACGATCTTTATACTATCAGAGACAGGTTCTGATCACGTCTCCTCTTTTTGGACATTAACTACCAATCGGAGAAATCAAAGAGAAGATTCAAATTTTAATCTCATTGGTGTGGTGAAGAACAAATTCGTAACTTCATCAGCGAGGCCTGAAACTCAGATATAGAAAGTTTGACGATGCTCAGATTATTTCAGAAGTTTAAATTGATTAGACACTGATTGGTTCTCTAGCAAAAGAACAACTCTACTAATTTTAAAAAAGAGATTGTAAAAATTACTGCTATCCTATAACAAAAATAGGCATCAAATATCATGGGAGGCATTGGATTAATTGAAATTGAACAGTGGCTCGAAAAAACATATTTGTATGAGAAACTTTATTGTAAAGACAAATCTAGAATTAAATGGTTGAAGGAAAGAGACCAAACTTCTTCTACCGGAAATTTAAATCTAAAACTAGAAGAAATAATATATGGCATCTGCAGAGGGATAATGGACAATGACGAACCCAGAAAATTTATGTTGGGAGGGACAAAAATAATATACATTACTATCAAAAGATATATTAATTTAAATTTAAAAAAATAAAGTGCACATTAATTATTCGAATACAAAATAAATTAAAAATTACATTAGCTGTTAACTTTCTTCTCTTCAAATCTTGAAGGTACTTCTCTTCTTATTTTCATATTTTGAAAATGTTGAATAATTATTCTATTATCAACTTGATTGAAAGTCTCTCTTTCTATATATGTAACCAAACAATCATTCAACACTCATCTCCCATAATTTAAAATTTTGGGTCGTTGTCCAGGATCAGCTACTAGGCTTTCCACATTAAATTCTAAAAACTTCTTTTTATTAGAAGAGATTAATGGAGTGAATTCAGATTCTAGTGGTAGTTTTTTTTTTGAAATATTTTTTCATTATTATTTCTAAAAATAAAAAATATATATTTTAAATTAGTAAATTGATCAATTCACTTTAGAAATTTATATGCAACACAATTATATATAATAGAATAAAACGAAAGATAAACAAATAAATAATAAGGATCACTAAATTGAGAATAAAATAAAATAAAATATATAAATTCATGAAGAGGATAAAAAATAGATTAATACCTAAACTATAATTGTTTGAATTAGAATTTGTAATTGAAAATATCAAAAAGAGAAACAATGACATTAAAAGATACATAGAGTCATAGAGAGCTATACAAAACAAAATAGAGAATTTAAAATTTACCTTTTGATGAAAAGAAGATGACCACTAGATAAGGAATAGAAAAAGAATGTTAAAAATATGAAACTAAGAAGAGGGTTTAAGAGAATAAATGAGTGACGGCTGGGATTTGAAAATGAGAAAAGACTAAATTTGATTAGGTTAACTAATAGTCAAAATGATAAAAAGATAAAATGGATTTGGAGTTTTAAATAATTGGGCTTAGTTTATTTGTAGTGGGGTCATTTAAAATTTAAAATGGAAACATATTATATATGTATATTTTTTGTTTTAAAAAATAAAATATGAGTGGGGCAAGTGCCCCTTGCCTTGTAGGTCCGTGCCTGATAATGGGGATATGGCAACAATCAATGCTGATATTGCTAGGGTGGCTGATTATTACTTTAAGATTATTTTCACGTCTTTCAATTAGGCATATTATGGGTCTTTTTTCATAAATTTTGAGTCTAAAGATATAACTAACATGAATCATAAAGTTAGAAAAATGTGTTCCTATGTATGAGGTGAAAAGAGCTACTTTTAGTATCCTTCCTTAGGGTGCACTGGGAGAGGGGTATAACGACTAAATTCTTCCAATTTTACTGGGATATAGTGGGAAAAGACGTGTTTCGAGCTGTGAGGAGTTTCTTTACCAGAGGTAAAATTTTGAAAAGTTTTAACCACACCAATATCTACCTAGTACCAAAGGTCCCAGATGCGAGCGATATGATTCAGATAAGACTCATTAGTTCGTCCTTTGTTGTCTATAAAATTATTTTAAAAGTGTTAGTCCACAGACTCCAAGTGTGTATGAATAAGGTAATTAGCCCTATTCAGAATGCATTTATGAAAAGTAAACTTATTTGTGATAATATTCTTGTAGCACACGAATGTATACACTACCTTAAACAAAAGAAGCGAGGCTTAGAATATGAAATGGAACTCAAGTTTAGTATGAGTAAAGCTTACGATAGTGTGGAGTGACATTTTCTATGGTTTATTATGAAGTTGGGCTTTGAATCGAGATTCATTGACTGGATTCTTGAATTGATAACAACGATTTTTTACTCTATTGCTGTTGAATGACAACCCTATGATTTTACACCAAATAGAGGCACCCATCAAAATGACCTTCTATCCCCTTTTCTTTTTTTATTATGTGTAGAAGGACTTTTCTTCTTACTACACAAAGTAGAGTAAAACAGTCTCATTTGAAAAATTCGGATAAATAAAAGATATACAATTATAAGTCATTTTCTATTCACTGATGATTTTATTCTATTTGGGAAAGCTTTGAAAGATAGTTGTGCCTCTATTCTAAAATTATTAGAATCTTATGATATTTTCGGTGGATAAAGAGTTCATCTTAATAAATCGGCCCTATTTTTTAGTAATAATATTCCAGGGCCAATTAGAACATCCCTAACAGCCCAACTATATATTTCTCACATAAGTGCACAGGATAAATATTTGGGTCTACCTTTTTTTGTCAAGCGCTCTAAGAAAATCATATTTAACTCAAAGATAAGGTTCTCAAAAGGACACAAGAATGAAAAAGGTGCTTGTTATCCAATTAAAGAAGACATGTATTACTCTATGCAGTTGGTGAAGTCATACCAATCTACACATTGTTATATTTTAAACTTTTGGACAACTTACTAAATAAAATTTATAGTCTTCTAATCCAGTTCTGGTAGAGACAGTAAGGTTCTAAAAGGCGAATGGTGTAGATTAGTTGGGATAAAATGACTAGGCCTAAGAAAAAAGATAAACTTAATTCCAAAGATCTCAAGACTTAAAACCTGACTCTTTTGGGTAAACAATGTTGGAAAATCATGACTCAACCTAACTCTCTTCTTTGTAAAATACTTAAAGGTAAATATTTTAGATTTAATTCTATATTTATAGCAGAAGTAGAAATCTTACCTTTTTGGGGTTGCCAAAGTATTCTTATAGAAAAACAAGTTGTAGAGAAAGGTATCAGTTGAAAAGTAAGTGCTGGTGATATCGGAATTTTTAGTGAACCATGGCTTCCTACTTATTACCCCTTCATTGTTCTACCATCTGCGACACTGCTATCAGACAGTTACCATCTGTTATGGGTGAAAGACATGTTTTTGTCAAATAAACAGTGGAACCAAGCATTATTCTTATACCTTTTTTCTCCAGAAATTGCTCAACAAATTTTCTTCATAACCCCAAAAGAAGGCGAAGACACAAAGTAATGGGTGATGAACAGAGCAAAAACATATGATATTGTATCAAGATATAGGATTACTTACCAATTTTACCATACTTCCATTAAATCCTGTCCAAATTTCATACAATAGAGGCCAGTTTGGAGAGTCATTTATAAAAGGTGAAAATTCCTCACAAGATTTTGTTTTTTGCATAGAAAATCCTCCATGGTAAGTTTCATATTCTACTTTTCATCCACCAACGGTTTTCATCCACTCCGACAACTTGTCCAATTTGCAATTCAACACCAAAATAACTATACGATTTTTGTTTTTAAGAAATACTAATCTAATCTGAAAGAAGAGTTATTTGCCTTACCTCATCCCAAATCCTAGATGTTCCTTATTCTTCGATTGGTGGAGGGATTTAGTGTTACAAGCTAGATTTCAAGGAACATGTTCTCGTAGAACTCGACTAATTTTGATTATAGCTTGGAATATCTGAAATGAGAAGTGATAGTGAGTCTTTGAACATGTTCAGGAGCCTCTGAAAAAATGCTAATAACATCACTTAAGTTTATCCATGAATCCTCTATTTTGCTTTATGCATAATGCCTTAAGATTTTATTTTCTATTTTCTTCTTATAATTTCAACTATTTATGAATATCTGAGAATTTTCTTTTTTTTTTCTGTTTTTTGGATATTATATTTATTTTTTATTAAATAAAATACCATTATATTATCTTTGAAACAAAAATCATTGAACGCAACTATATATTTATAGATCATCTAACTATGTCAGTTTAATATGAAATTTTATAGCTATGATTGATAGCATATGAATTTTCAATATGACGGTTAGTGTCATAAAAATTTTCTTCAATACAAATTTTGTTGAGTGGGTATAAGATTTGATCGAGTTATACCGATGTATGAGTATCTCTTTTATATATGAGAGAAAAAAAAAACCGAGCGGGCATTAGAAAAAGAAAGAAAATTTTCTTCCATTCATATTTACTTTTGCAATTTAAGTATAAATAGATTGAATAGAAAACATAATTTATGATAATATATACATTGTTTGATCTATTTAATCAATCCCATTTAGTCGGATGGATTATATATTAGGTTTCCTTGATGTTATTGTTACCTAATGTTTAACTTTTAAATCATAAATAAAAAAATAGGTCTTCTATCCGAGACATTACTATACAAACACAAAATACTAAAACAAGTTATACACTTTGGAGAAGTTCAAAATCTTTCTAAGGCAGACATGAAATCATCAGAATCCACAACCACAAGATATACAAAGATTAAAAAAAAAGTTAAAACAAAATTCATAAAATGTGAAATATAATTATTTGTAACCATTCACAAACAAGTTTATTATTTATATAAATTTAATTTTAATACATTTATAATAAAAAAAATTTTGCATGCATTCAATTATTACGTTAATAAAAATAACTACTTTTAACAATCAACGAATAAATAATCACTTAAACAAATAAGTAGAATTAGATAATAGTATAAAATAATTTACACTATCAATGTATTAAAAATAAATTTATTTATAATTATTTTACTTTAAACATTGAAATGCCATATTGTACGGACACCCTATTGCTATATATCCCACTAGTGCTTTTTTCTTTGGATAATATCCTACGACAGCTTTAATTGATGATGATGGAGAAAAATAACTTCTTGGGGGGTTGCAAAATCTAACAAAATCTTGTGTAATTATTATAGCTCATGAGTTATTTCATTGACTTGAGGAATGAACAATGGAACGACAACATGATATGAGTAAAGAACATGGCAGCCCAATGTTAATTCGACAACAAAGCAATTAGCAAAAGAATATGTATACAGTAGTTGAAGATACGGGTTGGATGGTACTTAAATTTTATACTCCTACCCCTGGTCATTCGGGGAGCAAAATGAGCAAACACAGATTTTTTTTATTGTGATTGGATTCTTGTCTTCTCCTAGTTTGGCCCATTAGCATTACTATTATTAGACGTGTGATTTGCCAATATAAATCACAAATGCAATGTTTTACTTATTGAGGAATGTTTTGTTTTTCAACATTTATCTATTTGTACGGACCGTTAAACAGGCCTGACTCACTTAGATCTAATCTATTTAAATTTATAGATTAAACGGATTAATTTGTTTAAGTCTGTTTATTTATTGATCCTAATTTTTTATTCTAACCCGAATTATTTATGAATAATTTGATGGGTTAAACTAGCGGCCGGTTTATCCTTTTTTTTAGTTTTTAAAAAATATTTTAACAAAAAATATCATTTTTAGATTAAAAATCTTAAATAAACTGTGTTTTTTAGTTAATGAGTTGGATTTTCGGATCGAATCGAAATAAATATTAATAAAAAATACTAATGCTTTTTGGAAAATATATATAAAAAAATGGACTGCCCGTTTATCCCGCAAGTTAACCCATTTAACTCGTCAATTTTTTTGGATTAAATGAGCTCAATTTGTTTAATCCAAAATTTAAACGTACTTAATTTTAAAGATAAAATCTACTCGTTTAAACGAATAAACGGGCTGATCCGATAAATTTAACCCATTTTAACCGTCTTACTTATATCTCATATTCACATCTTTATTATTTTATTGTATACTATAAATGATCCAATTCTTTTCTGACAATAACTCAGTAAGATTATAATAAATATTGATGTAGTTGAGTGACATTTTCATTTTTCTTTTGTAATCTTCTAATCTGTTTCTCAAATTTGGGTATTAGATATGGAATAATTATTATTAAGAAAGCCATATGATGTGATTTCAATATGTTTGAGCAAATATGCCTTCAATAAAAAAAAAAAAAGGTATTTACAGTTTCCATACATATTATGTCATATCAAGTATA
The DNA here is from genome assembly GCF_000817695.3 of Arachis duranensis. Classification (NCBI taxonomy): domain Eukaryota; kingdom Viridiplantae; phylum Streptophyta; class Magnoliopsida; order Fabales; family Fabaceae; genus Arachis; species Arachis duranensis. The sequence goes on along the minus strand of NC_029774.3, from coordinate 12,590,892 downwards.
ACAATTTAAATTGCAGTTTAAACAAAATCATGATATTCAGTTTGATTTGCTGCTACTGTGAAGTTTATGGCTTTAAATATGAGTATATGACCATTGCAGATTTGCATTTTCTCATGTACTTTACATTTGCTTATGTTATCTTTTAGATATTCTGAATTCTCAACTTCTCTGTTTTCTAACAAATAATGTGGTTCATAAATCACATACATTACATACACCAAAAAGTAACATGGTACATTATCTTTTGGAAGTTGTACCAAAGTGATTGCCTAAGCCCTAAATTTTCTTTTAAGATTGGATTCTGATCTACGCTAGGAAGCAATAAAGTGTGTGTCTGTGTATGAATGTGAAGGAATTTGATCTGCTAAAGGACATTGACGTGGTTGAATTGGTTGATTTATAGGCTAAGAATAAGATAAAGCTTTTTGTGTTTAGACACCCAAAAAAAAAAATTCAATTACCACCTTTCAAAATTATTATTTAGGATAATTTGGAAAAATATCAATTGATAGTAACATCAGTATATCTTGCAAAATTATTAGCCTTTCCATCAAACTACAATATTTTTTCTTCTTATTAACAATAGAAGTATCCTTAAAAAATTATTTAAATTTTCTCAGAGAACAAATATTTACGCCAAATTAGACAGTTATTTCAAAAATGTTTCAAATTAAGCCAGCCAAAAATTACAACTCACTAGTCTCTAGAGTTAATAACACTAATAAAATTTTACATTTTCATTTAAAATTGTGTGGGAGAAAGAGCACATTTATTACAATATCAAACAACTAATGTTACTGGTCATGAAGGCCATAGTCCTCTCCAAAGTACTTGTCAACAAGGGTATTTGCCATAGTTCTCAGTTGTTCATTTTCATGAAACTGAAATCTTTCCATTGCTTCAATCCCATCCTCTTCTTCTACAAGCTTTAGGCCCTTGCCATTTGGCATCCCTCTCAGGACCTGTTGTAAACACCAAAAACATACCGTCAAGAAGGATGCGTAGCTTGTGTTTTTGAAACTTGATAAATTATGAACAAAAAAGAAAAGTAAGTTGATAAATTTAACTTATTTCATAATAGCTTATTTATATATCTGCCTCTCTTTTAATTTTTCTTTTGGAAATTAGCTAATAAGCACCCTTTTTCTTTTAGTCTCTAATATTTAGATTAAGTTCTAATTTCGTTTCTAACGGTTAACATGTTTTCTGATATGTAGTTTTCCTCTCTTCTGGGCAGTTTTCCCGCTCCTCTTACAAAAAAAAAAATCTTATTTTTGTTTCAAATGCTTTCTTTTCGTTTTTTTTTTTCAAAATTAATTTTCTCTTCTAAAATACACCGTTTTCCCTCTGTTAATATCTTATTCTTTCGCTTATTCTTCTATCAATTTCACTCTCAAATCACTAAAACTATAACTACAGCCACGATTATGATTGTTGTTACCTAGAAGATGATAATGGAGGAAAAAATATTTTTCAAAGAAAAAATTTAATTTTGACCAAAGGACTAAAATAGAACAAAATAAGGCATTTGGGACAAAAATAGTGTTTCAAACGTTAGAGCCGAAATTAAGACTTAACCCAAACGTTGAGACTAAAAGAGTACTTAACTCGTATAAAAATAGTAACTTGTGGAATGATTGTTATTGGTTATGGAAGGATTATTTATAATATTTAATATTTGATATTTTGATGGAAAGTTATCATTACTCATTAGTTATGCCGAATGAATTAGCGGATTTCTTACCAGCTCTATGAATTGGAGTCCAAGCCTAGCAGCTTCAATATCAGCAGATCTAACCAAATCAATAAAACCTGGCAAGCATCCTTTTTCGACCAGCGAAATCAGGTGCTCAAAGATCAGATCCGGCTTCGCATTACCTTTAGTAGGCGCAACACAAAGGTTCCCCAATACATAAGCAACTTCCTTTCTTATATCGAATGGAGCGGCAGAAAGAAGACGCAACAGCAAAGGCACCGCCTCGCTTGAATGTATCAACCGCTTGTGCTCAATGTCACCGGCGGCAATATTAGATAGCACCCAGGCTGCTTCCTGCATTTTGAAATTTAAGCTCTTATATCAAGATGATAAACAAAAGAAGGAATAAGTTCATCAAATTGAAGATTAAAATTTTATACCTTCTTTAAGACCCTGTGTTCGCTATTCATACATTTTACCAGGGCTTTTATGATATTATCTGAAAATATTATTACAAAATCAGATGCAAGAAATTATTCCATATTTTGAACGAAAATGCACCAAGATTATCGAGTAAAGGGAGAACCAAGAAAATTACTAGCCTGTAATTTCTTGTCCAGGTGTCAAAATAACATAAATTGTATGGGAATCAGCAGCAATGAGATTACCTAAACTTCGCAAAACCTACAAAGATTTTCCTTTGTCGTTAGAACAACTTATCAGTGAAAATAACAATTGTGATTTGTATGTATTATTAGATGCTAATGCTAAAATGTTATAGATGAAGAGGTCATTACTGGAATCAGTAATTGCAAGCTATTTGATGTTGCCAATCTGTGGACTAGCAATTGAAGCATGTCACTCTTCACCAGCAGACTCGTAGCTACATTTGAAAGTGCCGACAGATACACAACTACCCATGCTACTTCAGTTGCTAATTCGTCATCCCTGATGTCGATTAAAAACATGAATGGCATTACTTAGGACATCATTGCAAGCTGTACTGTTAAGACATAAGAGTTAAAGAGCTTGCTACTAATCTAACACTTCCAAGAAATAAGCTCTGTGTTCACAGTACTAAAGGAGGTTGTGTTATCAGTCTATCATCACTTCCAATTTCAACCCCACAAACTTACAGTAGGGTAAAGTTTATGATTATATTGATACTAGTTAAAGGCACACCGCATATTTTTTTTTACAGGTATATCATACAGAAACTCTAATAAACATATATAATAAATACTCTTATACAGAGAAAGAAAAGGCAGAACACATAGAAGGGTTTTCTTCCTTGAGAAAAGCAAATGCCTCTAAAGTCATCAATGGTTTCAGATTTAAATTGCCATCTAACACACACAGAAGTGAGCATGCATGTGTTAAGTATCTAAGGAAAGTGGGGAACCACACCGTAAAAGCTAGCCGATAAGGTGGAAGAACCACTCTCCTTATATACAACATCAAGCATCCGACACTACCCGATGTGGGATTTTGGGCACCCTATAATACCCAAGTCCCTAATAATACACCACCCCTGGAGAGCTGATATCCATGGTGGCTTCACTCTATCAACATTGACCTAGTGGTAGTCACTTTGCTACCAACTATCAGTATTTGGTATTCACCTTAATCCAGCATATAGGTAGCCCTTTCCATAATGTCAACAACCAGGCTCTGATATCATTGTTAACTATCTAAGGGAAGTGGGGAACCACACCTTAAAAGCTAGCTGATAAAGGAGAAGAATCACTCTCCTTATATACAACAGCATGCATACACACACGTGCATGACATGTTAACATGAATTTTCCAAATTGGCTCCTGCTCTGCTTTTTCCACTATTTACATTTGACCCAATTTCAATTCAACCTTAATGGAGGTTGTTCTTCCTTTTACCTATACAAATTAAATCCCAAATGGTTATCCTAATTTCATGAAAGTTGAAACAGAGGTTCCATTCCTGACTTTTTGTTGTGTGATTGATGAAGTCAATGTTGTCTGCAGATTTGTTCATATTGTAGTCTCCAAGAGAGAGGGAAATGGAAGAACAAAGATTAGCATGACAGAGAGAACATGTTCATGCAATGCATTTGTCATCTGATTTTGTTATGCTAATTTTGTCTCTAACTCATTTAATCACTCAAACTTGGACAAAGAATTTGTACCAATCAAACAAATAGACACACATGTTTTCCTCATGACATGCATAACAGCTGAAACTCCATGTGATAATGCCCTTTTTACCAATTCAATAGATATCTAAAATATATAGCGATTAACATGTACTTGTTCTTTTGAAACATTTGAAATTACCAACACCAAATTTCAAATATATGAATGCAAATTAGAGCCAGAAAAGAGCTTGGAGAAAGAAAAACCATTCAGGAGAAGAATGAAAGCCACCTAAAACAGTGATTCTCCTTTCCGGGAGGAATTCAGAAAGAGAAGTGAAGGTGATTCACCCAGTATCCAGGAAATAGGTTTGAAGGAAGAGTGGTTCTGTTATTTGCTTCACCTAACAATCAAAATAAAGGGTGGATGAAGTTTTAACAAATATTTATGAGGGGTACCGGTGTCCTTCTCTAGAGGGGGATACCAAATCGTTGACCTACGAAGAGAGTTTGAGATGAATCACTTGAAATTTTGGTTGTTAGTTTCATGCCTGTAATCTGTATATGTTTGGCGATATGTTTTCTGTTTATGATAACAGAGAATTCTGGTGTGATTTTAGTGAAGTAAAAGCTAAATATCCTTAAAACTAGACTACGATGTTCAACTGTGATTTAAACAATATGAACTCCTAGCATGTTGATCCACAAATAGATAAATTCAAAAGGAGACATGAGTTCTTAGCAATGATATAGAACCAAGTAAATCCAGAATAATACTCACGCTTTCTTCAAGTGTCGAACGATTGCATCCAATACTCCATCAACACGAATGAGTTCAGTTGCAGCTTTCGGTTCTGGACCCTGCACATAATCATACCAAAGTGATGTTAAAATTCCAAAAAAAAAAAAATTGTCGCCACAACTATTTTCAATTCAACAACAAAGATATATCCAGCTAGTGAGGTCAGCTAGATGGATTAAACAACTAAGCCTTGTCACTGCTACTACACTAGTATGTGTCAGCATAACGAAAGCAGCGGACTGCAAAATATATTTTAGACAACACTGATCACATCACACAAGCTAACTATAAACAGTGAAGAATTACCATAACCAAAAAAATTTATCCCACTAGGTGGTGTTAGCTACAACCTACAAGCATTAACTGATGCTATAGTGTTCTATCTATCATAAATCATATTTTAAACCATTTACAGTCAAACTGTTCTAGTAGTTTCTCTTATGTGTGAATTTTCCACTACATCTAGCTATTGGACTGCACTCCCCAGCTGGGGCACTCTTTACTTGGGCCTCTTTATATCTTCTCCTCACATACCCAAACCACCTATAATAAGCACTACACAGTATTTCTTTCTAATGCACTTATTCCTAATCCAATCCCTTCTAATATGTTGTCATGTTCAATGCAACATCCTCATCTCTACAACATTTAGCTTGTCATACTGCTAACTTTACTGCCCAACATACAATCCCATATCTTATAGCTGAGCGGTGAAATTTACCCTTTGGCTTTATACAACATAAACAAATCAGAGCACAAACAAATGTGATGCAATATAATATAAACTATAAAACTGATAAACTTTGACACCTTGATGAGGTTAGACAAAGCCCAGGCAGCTGTTCTAACAGTTGAACCTTTGTTTGGTAGCATCATTCTTGCAAGAGGTAGTAAAGCCCCTTGAGCAAGCAGAACATTCCTCAACTCTTCGCCTTCACCAGCTACATTTCCAAGAGCCCAAGCACACTGTTCGGCAACAGGTGACGAGCTCTTTTCTGCAGAACAGATCATTCATAAATACAAAAGGTAGAAGTAAATACTAAAATATTTAAAATAGGCTCAAAGTTCAAGTATGAATTTATCGCAAATGTTTAATATAGTTGCCAAAGTCCTGTCCATCCCATTCTTCCTAGTTCCTTTAGATCATAGACACTTTGCAATGTTATAACAATTTGAATTTGAGCTACTAGAATTCTTCTTAATCTTTCTATGCAGACATCAATGAAACAATTAATCCATTCATGGACATGCAAAATTAAACTCAAAGTGATCAGTGATCACTCACCCCCAAGATGAGCAATAAGCAAAGGTAATGCAGGCAACAAAGCTTTTGTTTCTTCAGGATTCCCTGCAGCAATATTTGTAAGACACCAAGCCGCCTCCAGCAACTGAATAACACATTCACCAAAAAAGCGTAAGTGACTAGTAGTAACTTACTGTTCAGTATTGATACTATCTGCATAACATGCACAGTGCAGTTACTGCTTTCTCAAGTTTCATGGATAGTAAAAGGCATTCATGGAAGCAACAGAAGATCATTCTAAAGGAGGAGACAAATCTTTAGACCTGTTCATCCGGAGACCCAAACGAAAGACACTGCACAAGTGCAGGTACCACGCCGGCTTTAATAGCAGACTCAACAGGCGGAAATTCAGACCTTGACAGCAGTCGCCTTAATTCTTGCAGGGCAACCACTCTTTTATGCATTGCACCCTTCCCCCTATACATAGTCATAATGCATATGAGCCAAAGTTAATCAAGATATGAACTTGCACATTGTTGCTTGAAGCTTTATAAAGTTACTTCTTAGTGAGGAGAGTGAACAACAACATTCAATCACTCATTCAAAAACCTATCAAATCAAACCGAACTGGATAATTCTTGTTATTTATCTAACACATAATATAACAAATAGATGAGTTCAGAGGACCAAACTGAAAAGCAACAGAAGATTTCAACTTTTCGACGGCAAGGGAAGTTTGAGAGTCCAAAATGGATTGCTCTTCATCAATGATCATGTCACTGTCAAGGGGAGCTTGGCCATCGCCGTCCCCGTCGCCACCGCCGCCAACGGGGACCCTACAGAGCCTCTTGGCACGCACAAGAGACTCCCTTCTTTCTTTGCCAATCGCCACCGCCTGTTGCCGTCTCCTGGTACCCGCAACAGTTCCAACTGAAACCCTAGATTATTGCAGTGTTCATAACTGAGATGAAATGAAAAGCTTATGCATAACTATGCAAGGAAAAGTGTTACCTGAGGACTTAATGGGGCTTCTGGTAGTATGATCCGCCATTGTTGCTTGGTTCCTTCACCAACTGAAGCAGTAGTATCTACTCGCCACTGAGGCACTGAGCTTCCTTTTCTTTTTCCTTCTTCGCAGCTTGGGTTCGGTGTCAGGGAATAGGGATTAGGGGTGCAGTGCTAGTTCGAACCGGTTATTGAACCGGTGAGACTCCGAAAGTAGAAACTAGGGGTATCATAGTCATTCAGTAAAATGGTCAATTTGAATTGAGAGGTGTTCAAAATTAGGAAGGGCAAAATTATCCGAGATGCAGAAATTTCTGTGGAGACTAATTCGAATGGAGATTTTATTGCGAAAAATTTTCTCTGTGAAAATAGAAACGGGAGTTGAAATTTTTCCCAGACAAGTACGGGGATCCAAGCGAAAATTTCCGTCCCGTCCCCACTAAAACTGCTCAGAGCTGATACATGCGATTTCATTCCAAAAATTGCTTTTACAATCTTTTCATTCGCTAAATTTTTGGATATCAAAGAGGATTCCGATTTCTTAGTTGATATGTTATGCTATTTGCTCATCTTTTTCTTTGTGGATTGATTGCAAAGGAATGGATCCTCTTAATTTTTTTTAACAATTGAGAAAGTAAAGTGTGATATCTCACCATTAATTTTATAAATGGGTTTCAAAAATAAATATGAGAGAAAGAACAATGAAAGGGTTAGAGATCACACTTTACACTCTCAATTTTTTTAACAATTGAGAGGATCCATTCCCTTAATTGCAGTCTTATTTCTTTGTGATTTGTAGAACATTGCTTTGTTATCATTATTTTCTAACAATGTTTTTTCATATTCATTTGAGATGTAAAGAGAAAGAATATGATAAAAATAGTTGTCATAGAACTTGTTGAAAATGAGTTAGCCTTCTTTAATTTCTACTTCTTTCTCTTATTCAGATTTTTTTTGTTTTCAGTTCTTTTATATAGTCAAGTTTCTAATAATGTAGGCGGTTTTGTTCGATATTTTTAGTTATAGATTTTGATGTGCCTTATTTGGTGAATATATTGATCAACTTAATCGATTTCTGTCTTCTGGATATGCTGAATAGTCAGTTGTGGTTTTACAACTTGTCAAAGTTAAAGTTTTTAGAGGTTTGTATCTTGTAAAATTCATTTTATTTGTGTCACTTATCTGAGTTCACTTGATTTTAACACTATATTCTTGTAACGCATGCATCTATTTCTTATTTTCAAGTAGAGTTGGATTTCAGAATGTTATATTTGCATTAAAGCTTGGATTTAATCTTGATATCCAGAGGTGACAGCTTTTTGAAAAAGGTATATAAGTAAATTTTTTATGTAGATTATTTTTGTGTTGCTCTTTTTTTAGTTATTTAAGTTGCTACTGTATTTATTAACAGTTGTATTTCACATGGAGTTAGTGGATTTCAACTCATTGGCATTATTGGTTCTAAAAAAAATATCGAAATAAAAGATAACTTTATGAAGCTCACACCTAGATGTACTGTGAAGTCGCTTGATGATAGCAACTGAGTTGGAACCACAATTTTTTTTATTGGTAAATACTACTTTATTTTGGAACGATATTAATCCTTTTGTCCTCTTTAGTATTTGAACATACTTTGTTAGTATTTATTTTAGTTTTTTTAGTTCTAGTTTGCAAATAATACTATGTTTGGTTATAATGTCTTAACATTCTAGACTTGGTCATATATTTTTAGGCGAAAACTTTTGTTGTGCTAGCAAAAATAGCTAAAATAGTTGAGGATGGTCCTTGGTGGTATTCTACTTGTGTGTGTGGTAGAGGTGTTCAGACAGAATCTGGGATTTATTTTTGTCGGTTTTGCAACATTCATGTTACAAATGTGACACCTAGGTATAAATATTTTATAATGTTTCCTTTGTGCTTTATTAAATTGTGAATTATTTCTGTATAGTTGTTATCTTAGGCCAGTATTTTTGTGTATTTATAAAAAATTCAGGTTTAGAATGAAGGTGTTGGTTGAGGATTCTACTGGTGTATCTATTTTTGTGCTCTTTGATCGTGGGACAAGTTACCTACTGAATAAAACTTGTGCTTAGCTGTTTGAACATCATCTTAAGAATGTTGATGTAAGTAAATTGAATGCTATTTTTTTTTTATGTGTTGAGTTTATTGTTATATAGTTTTCTTATCTCTCGGTTTTTACTAATACATTTTTTTGTTGCATTATTTTTCTTTTTTTTCGTAGGTTGTGTTTGACACACAATTTTCTCCTATATTTCAAGAAATTGTTGTAAAAAATCATGCTGTTCAAAGTTCTTAGTAGGCTTGTTGGAATGGAAAAGTTCAAAGGGACTTATCCTGTAAGGCGTGTTTGTAATGATGCTGCAATAGTATTGAAATGTTTGAGCTGTCTGGTTCGAATTTGAGTTCCGAAAAGGTATAAAATGAAATTCCATCCTATTATTTCATTTTAATAAATTAGTACTTGAATTTTCTGTTTTTTTGTTAGTCCACTTTTAATAATGTCTTATATGAGATGTGCTTTGTATTATCTAAAGATGAGTTTGTACCAAAAGGAGAAAGATCATTTGTGGGACCCTCTAAAGTTACCAAATCATCAGATTTGGGGTTGACTCCTTTCACCTGTTTTGAGCTCTTTGCTGGTTTGCCTCAATGTACCAAAAAGAATAAAGTGTTGTTGACTTGGGAGCTGATGAAGGTTCTTTGCTTCTAATTTCTTTTATTTTTTCTATATTATTTTTCACTCTTTTTTGAGCCTTGTTTAAATTGAATCTATTATCTTGTGTCCTTTAATAGTATTCTCCTCTCAAGAGAAAATTTATTGATGCTGTGATAGATAAGTTAAATGAAGAGGATAATTCTGAAAATTCATGTGATGAAGTTGATGAAAGTGAAGAGGTGAGTAATGTTGAACTATTTCTTTGAGAGGATACTTAATTTTACCATCGAGTTTCTTTGACTAGAACTCATTAATTATCCCTCTAATTTGACTTTAATTTTCATGCAATTGTTTACAATAGGAGTACATGCTTGGCCTTAATCAAGGCTCTCTTTAGATTAGAAAAGAGGAGAAGCCTTTCTTAAAGAGGTTGAGAAGATCTTTGAAGTTACAATTTGATGAATCTGATGAGTCTCGTGGCTCGGAGAATAAAGGTACATCTGGACAGGGGGTTGATTGAGATAACTGCCCATGGTGGTTAACTAGAGCTATTAATTAGGACTAATCTAAGACATTAGGTATTTTGGTTGTGTCCATGTAATAGCATTTGATATATTAGATTGTAGTCCATGAAAATATCTGAATATGTTTTCATCTTTTGTATAGAATATTTTTTGAATTGTTATTAGGCTTTTTTCTCATATAATAGATTAAGTGTTAGGGTGTGGATATAATATCATTAGCCATTAAGCAAATTAGCTATGTAGCCTTTATGTTTATACTTATTTTTTTGAAATTTAATAAAATATAGTAGCTCTTTTATGATATAAAAATCTCTCATTTCATAATTTAGTTTATTCCTTAACTTTTGTAGTTTTGTCAATTGAATGCTTTATGGTATTTAGAAGATTGTATATTCATGTGTTTTTGAATTGATTTGTACTTTCTTGATGAAATCTATACTAAAACAAGTTGGAAGTGATTTTTTTGTCACTTCCTTTATTTGATAAATTTCTTAGATGCTTTTTTACTAAAATGGTTAATGTAACTTAGGTAACAAAATAATAATTTTTTTTTACCCATCTTACCTCATGCTCCTAGATTAGGATTTTAATTTTTTTATTAGAATTGGTAGACTATAATTGCTATTAGGCAAAAGAGATCCATTTGCAAAAAAATCCTATTCAACTAGGGTTTTTTATTTCTCTTTCATATAAGATCAAAGGTGGATGTTCTCTTTTATTGGATTTGCACATTCCATTTAGTTATTGTTCATTTTGTTATCATTTTTTATCGAGCAATACCATGAGTGAATCATGTATAGTTGCTAGAAAGAGAAGGAAATTGACAACGAAGATGAAAAAAAATGGGACATTTGGAATAAAAAATGGTTAGTTGATTCTTTTGTTAATTATTATTTCTTTAACGAGCAATTTTTTCTCATAGTCAGTTATATGTTGCAATATTCAGAGTGACAACAAGATCAGGATTAAAGGTATTATTGTCTAATGAAGATGATGAATGCTGTAACCTCACATCAAATATTGTTTACAAAAAAAATTTTCAAAAAATATAATTTGGTAAGTGGTTTCTTCTCTATACTATATGAATCTTTTATTCGAAAAGTTTAGGTTTATTTTACAAGTTATGTTTTTCTATTTTTTATTCTATTTTGGGTCTGTATTTTATTATTTTTTAACGTAAAAAGTGACAATCCAAGAAGATTGAAAAAAAAATTCGAAACAGAAAATAGATATTTTCAACTCGTGCGTTGCACGGATCTTCTGCTAGTATATATATAAAGAGAAAGACCCAAAATTCCTAATCCTCATTTGCATAACCTTCTTCAATTCATAAATCCCTAACGTCGTCCATACTCCATCCAACCTCTTTGTAGCCACCCTCTCGCCACTCTTCTGTCTCACTGCATTGTCACCCTTCACCGTTTCATCACCTCATCGCGTCATTCTCTATATTCGTGGCGTTCCTTTTCATAACTCTATCGTCGTGTCCATTTTCCTCTCTGCTTCCGCATCCCCCACCTCGTCCACTGCTTTGTGCTCTTGCTCGTCGTGGCGTCCTCACTTTTTGTATAAAATCTTACTATTTTTGTATAAGATGAATACTTTCAACTCTATTCTTATGGAAATTAATAATTAATCAGAATTATAAAAAAATGGGGAATGGGGTCTCTGTGGAAAATGGAGCCCTATGGGGAATGGGATTGAGAGCAATATTCTCCCACGACGGGAAACAGTAACGGGGACAGAGAGCAAATCTAGGGGCAGGGATGGGGAGCAGGAAGGCATACCCTGCCCCGCCTACCCTATTAACATCTCTATTTAAAATTGATCTAATTTGAATAAAACCGATTAATCGAACCGAATCAAAAAATCCAAAAAAATGACGTTCTGTAGTTTTTGTTATGGTTTGATTCGGTTTTTAATTCTGTTAAGAAAAATCATAACCAAATCGATATTTAACAGAAACCCTAAATTTTAAAATGAAAAGCTTTATACGGACCCAATTAAAATGAAAAAATATAAAAGCTTAATTGTAAATTTGATAAAATTATAGAGATTAACAAATTAATTAAACTTTATTTTAATTTTGTCTCTAATATTTTAAATATATGTGTATACAAAAAACCAAAATTATTTTATCAAAATTAATTATTAGTATAAAATATTTATTAAAATATTAAAATATATATTGAAAATGAGTTAAACAATACATGTATTATTTAATTTATTTTTAATATATATTTTATATTTTAATATATATTTTATAAAAATAACAAATTTGGTAATTAATTTTTTATATACACTTAATATAATTAATTTAATTATCATATATCCAAACAAAAAATTTATAAATTCAAACGGCATACATAATTTTTTTTTTCAAAAAAAAATTCATAAACAAAAAGGAATTAAATTGAAACATTTAAATTATTACGCATTTGAACTTCTTTGAATTAAAAAATGTCTCATCCAAATTCAGTCTATTTTATTTAAGAAAAATTCTAGAGAACTATTAAAATTTATTATTTTTTATCATCATTTGTCTAATAATAATTTAAATTTTTATTTGTAGATATTTGCACATAATAAAAATTAATATAAACCGTATCTATATTTATCAAAATTTATACACATAAATTAATACAATTTATATATATATTTTTTTATAAAGTTTACACACATGATTTTAGACTAGCACTTGACAATAATAATTTATATTCATATTTATAAGTATTTGTATGCAAAAAATATATAATTTGTATATATATTTATCATAATTTATACACATGAATAAATATAATTTACATTCATATTTTTAAAATTTGTACATATAAATAATAATTTAGTATTTATAATGACAAAATGATGATTAAAATTATAAAAAAATTGATGGCCAAATAAAATTTCTCTTTTATTTAATATGTTTGATTGAGATTTTAAATAAGAATAGTATGTAGTAACTTTTAAGCGTAAATATGATAGTAGGTGCTCATTTTCTGAATTCAAATATAACCACAACCATATCATCCCACCATTGAACTTTTGCTCGTCAACCAAATTAGTTTGAAGTTTTCAATGCCATGTGAACATAACGCTTTTTCTTTAATTTTTGCAGCACATAGATAGTCGTCGATCCATATCAGAATCATATAATTTGTACGTACACCTATTAAATAAAACTACATACATTTATTTATTTCAAAATAGAAAAAAAAATTGTTTATTGTCAAAATCCAAACTTTCAATATTGAATGTGTTGTAGACTTAAATTAATAATGTATTATTGCTATGGACATGATAATAATTTCCAAACGAGAAGATCAATTTCTGAAGAAATCTCCCAACTAAACATTGTTGTATATATCTTACAATAATTTTCAAGCAAAGATTCATAGCAGTTATATTCATGTAAGATGAATAATCAAAAATAATTATGTTTCTCCTATAAAATAAAATATACATCTTTTACATAAAATATGCATCGCTGCCACATTATGACATCTCCCTGCGTATATAAAATTAAATGTGTGCATGACTAGACTCAAATCTTATTAGTGTCATGCATAAATATTAGAAAAATACTCCAAAGTCAGAACTCTATATATATTATATTATATGTTTTTTATTTGTCTTGTGTATAGATGAATGCTTTAATTTTTTTATTGTCTGCAATATTTTTTAATCTGATAGGTTAATAATTAATTCGTATAAAGTTTTATCTAAAACTTTATTTTTGACCAATGAATTATCACTTATACGTAGAATTTAAATTCAATACTTATTTAAACGGACTAGTTAGTAATAAACTAATAACTACTAGACTAATTCAAATTAGTTATGGATGCTTTAATTTGTCTGAGTCATATGTATACTTGTCGCCATTCAACAACATTCACATAACGAAAATGATCAAGTAATATATACCGAAAATAAGACCTGGAAAATTAAATGACATACATGTATGTATATAGTTTAGTTTACCTATGAACGTTTTCTTATTAGTAATTGATCTATAATTCTATATGACTATGTATATATCTCAATTAACCAATTAAGTTGCAACAACCAAATGTACACAAGAATCAATTTTACTGGTGAGGGGTGTTTCTTTGTCATAATGAAGGTAGGCAAATTCAACGACAACAATTAGAAAACTCAGAAACATCAATAAGTTATGAGTGTATAGTCAAGAAAAGCGTTAGATTGAGGCAAAAGAAGAGATCAAAAGAGTGAGAAAAATGGACAGCTAGCTCGAAGTTGTATTAAAATTTCTGAATCATTAAACCTCAAGAAAAATATCTTTAGAAGATTGAATCATTAAAACAAGAAAGTCAAGTGGATTACTTTTTCTATGTTTTTGGGAAGTGCCGATTTTTTTTATTTTAAAGCAAAAAGATATTAGAATTTTGCTGCAATTTTTACGTACGCTTTTGAAATAGTTATCTATATATTTTTACAAAAATTCGCATCAAATATATAAACAATTTGTCATTTCCTGAATCTTCTAGAAGTACTTATAGTTTTATTCTTCTTACTAGTATAACATGTTTATTAATTTATTCTTTTATTTAATTTTTTTATCCATTCTAACAAAAATTATCAAAAAAAGAAATTACTTTTGTTTATGTTATTAAATTTTGGAGGCATTTTTACATTTATTGATTTCAATATTAAAGACACCTTTTCATTTAGAAGAGATACGTTTTTCTCTTTAGCATTTTCCAATGAAAGACACATTTCTCTTAGAAGACCATTTTAATAAAGACATACTTAATAATTTATTTTTTAATAAATTTGAATAAAATTGGTTTATTATAGCAACAATAAGAAATCTAATTGTCTGCATTATAATTATTAGACCCGATTTGATCTGATCGAATTATATAATCTAAATCGAATATCTTTAATTTTTTTGATAAAAAAACAAATATATCTCTGAACTTTTTGTTTTGCAGACATTTGAATCCCTAAAAATTTAAAAATATAATTAGTTCCTAAAAAAGTTGGATTTATTATTATTGTTATAAAAAAATCGATTTTATTCTAATTTATTAAGAAATTTAAAAATAACCGGTTCATTAATACGTCCAATAATAATGTAGTACGTAAGCATCTTTACAAAAAAAATATTTTACCCGTCTTTATGAAAGTATCATCTTTCTTTTAAGCCCCTTCTCGTTAAAATGCCAAAAAAAATAGGGCAAAAAACAGAAATAAGTCAAGGAAGAAAATAATTTACGTGAATCAGCCAAAACAAAATCTGCTTCATGAATCTACCAATGCATATTTATATGTAGTTTGAATCAACTTGATTCGAACTCCATTTCTACATAATTCGAAGAATTATACACAAGCACACGCACATACTAATTCGAACCAGCTTGGTTCGAATTACATGGTATAATTCGAATTATACTGTTAAAAATTAATAATTTATTAAAAAAATGTTATTAAAAAATTTATTAAAAAATTAATAATTTAAAAATTAAAAAATATATATTTTTATTTCATACGTTAAAAAAAGCTAACAAAATATTTAATTACGAGACTTCTTTAAAATATTAATGAGCTATCAATTCGAATTCCATACAATACTTTTCTGTTCATTTTTAATAGTTTATGAATATTTTTTAATAAATTTTTTTAAATTATAGTACAAAAAATATTTTATCCTATACAAAAAAATTTAAAAAAAATTGCTTAAAAAATATTAGGAGTACTATAAAAATTTGTAATGTTATAATAACTTAGGTAAATATATGCATGTACTCAAATTTTAAATAAAATATTCTACATAGTCAATAATAATTTAGAAATGAAAGAAAATATTTTATTCCATATAAAATAATTAAAAAATATATTTTATTCTATACAAAATAATTTTAAAAAATGGCTTAAAAGATGTTATGAGTACTATAAAAGTTTATAATATTCTAGTGATTTAGGTAAATACATGATAAAAATATTTTTTCTTTAATTTCTAAATTATTAGTGACTATGTGGAGTATTTCTTTAATGTCCTAAGTCATTAGGACATTACAAATTTTTATAGTACTTCTAACATCTTTTAAGTCATTTTTTAAATTATTTTGCATAGAATAAAATATTTTTTGTGGTATAATTTAAATAAATTTATTAAAAAATATTCATGATAATTTTTTAATAAAATTATTTAAATTATACGGTGAGATATTACATGATTCGAATTACGCATGGGGAAGTTCGAATCACTCTAATTCAAATTATACGGTGAGCAATTCGAATTCTATACAATACTCTTCTGTCCATTCTTGATAGCTTATGAATATTTTTTTAATAAATTTATTTAAATTATACCACAAAAAATATTTTATTCTATTAAAAATAATTTAAAAAATGGCTTAAAAAATATTAGAAGTACTATAAAAATTTGTAATGTCCTAATCACTTAGGACATTAAAGAAATACTCTACATAGTCACTAATAATTTACAAATTAAAGAAAAAATATTTTTATCATGTATTTACCTAAATCACTAGAATATTATAAACTTTTATAGTATTCATAACATCTTTTAAGCCATTTTTTAAAATTATTTTGTACAGAATAAAATATATTTTTTAATTTAATTTAAAAAAATTTATTAAAAAAATTTATTAAAAATATTCATGAGCTATTAAAAATGGACAGAAAAGTATTATATGGAATTCGAATTGATAGCTCATTAATATTTTAAAGAAGTATCGTAATTAAATATTTTATTAGCTTTTTTTTAACGTATGAAATAAAAATTATATTTTTTATTTTTAAATTATTAATTTTTTTAATAAATTTTTTTAATAAATTATTAATTTTTAACAACATAATTCGAATTATACCATGAATTATTGTGTGTAATTCGAACCAAGCTGGTTCGAATTAGTGTGTACGTGTGTTTGTATATAATTCGAACCAAACTGGTTCGAGTTACGTAAAAATGGTGGTTCGAATTACATATAAACGTACATTGATAGATCCATGAAAGTTTTTGTTTTAACTGATTCACGTAAATTATTTTTTTCCTTGGCTTATTTCTGTTTTTTGCCAAAAAAAATATATACAAGAGGTCGCCATGGCAAAACGGGAGTACATGAATAAATAGTATGAAAAAAAAGTAGTATATTGATAAAAAAAATTTAAAAATTCCTGACATTTAGATTAAGTCGTAGTTTTGTTTTTAACATTTGAAAGTTTTTTTTTATTTTTAAATATTTTATTTTGTTTTGTAGTGATTTAAGAATAAAAATGACAAAAGAATAAAAAAATTAATAATTTAAAAAATATATTTTAATTTTGATTACAAAACAAAAATAAAACGAAATAAAATATTTAAAACCAAAATTAACCAAAACGCTAGAAACTAAAACGATCCTTCACCCACTTATTTTTGTATGTCTAACATTTTCTCCTTACAATTTACAAAACCTTGGAAAAGGTCATAACTCATTTCACATCTCAATATTTATCCAACAATTCTTATGTATGTGTTGACTTTATAATTTATATATATACGTAGTTGATGTAACAACTTGTACAAAAGACGTGTCCCAACTCCATTCCTCTAATTTGTTAGTCCTACGCAGTGCCCACACTATCTGTTTGTTATAATGCCTCACCCAAAAAATTCAACTCCTCTAACAATGTCAATGTCAATCTTAATTTTATAGCTAATTCAACGCCCTCATTTTCCAAATCTGAACCTTTAACAGTGTTTTGATAACTCAATTGACTCATCAATTTCAGTTTTCACATCCTTAATTTCCCAACAAAAAAAACATGGACTATTCAGAAATCGAGGTTCCTGCACCATTTCTATGCCCAATATCACTTCACCTAATGAGAGAGCCTGTTACTGTTTCAACAGGAATCACATATGATAGAGAATCCATAGAGAGATGGTTATTCTCATGCAAGAATTTCACTTGCCCTGTTACAAAGCAACAAATTTTGCAAACACAAGATCTTACTCCAAACCACACTCTTCAAAGGTTGATCCAAAATTGGTGCACTCAGAATCATGTCTCACTTGATGAAACGACTCAGCATGATTCTAGTTCAACCATTGAAAAAGCTCAAGTTGTGAAACTCTTGAATGAAGCAAAGAGGTTTTCACATGATGAGAAATTGAAGTTTCTCAAATGGATTAAAACAATTGCTCTGGAGAGTGAAAGTAACAAGCAGTGTTTGGAATCTGCAGGGGCAATAGATTTCTTGGCTTCAACCATGGATGAAGCAGATTCAACTTTGTTCATCATTGAAGCAGGTATTGAACTCTTGTTTAAATTGAATCCTTCAATATATCAGCTAAAGTATCTTATAAACAATGAAAAAATTCACTTTTTTGAGTCATTGTTTCATGTATTGAGACTTGGAAACCAAGAATCTAGAACTTATGCAACATTGCTATTGAAATCATCATTTGGGGTGGCCAATCCAACCCAATTGAGTTGTGTCAAAACCGAATATTTTGTCGAAATATCAAGAGTGATAAGGGACAAGATCTCACAAGAAGCTTCCAAGGCCGCGCTGAAGCTTCTTGTGGATCTTTGTTCCCGGGGCAGGAACCAGGTCAGAGCAGTCGAGGCCGGCTTAGTACTAAACCTCATTGATCTCCTCATTGATAGTAACAATATTTCCGAAAGACGGATTTGTGAACTCATATTGATAGCTTTGGATAGGCTCTGCGGCTGCGCAGAAGGGCGCGCCGCCTTGTTGAGCCATGGTGCTGCTGTCGCCGTCATTTCGAAGAAGATTCTAAGGGTTTCTTGTGTTGCAAGTGATAGAGCTGTTAAGATTTTGGCCACAGTTTGTAGGTATTCAGCAACACTTAATTTGCTTCAAGAGATGTTGGTGGTTGGTGCTGTGTCTAAGTTGTGTTTGGTGCTTCAAGTGGATAATGGTGCTTCCAATAAGGCTAAGGAGAGGGCTAGTGAGATACTTAAGTTGCATACAAAGGTTTGGAAGAATTCCCCATGTATTCCTGTTAATTTGCTTTCAAACTATCCATGATCTGAAAAAAAAATGGCGTCACTCTTTGCATTTTCAATTCATGTTGAAATTAATTATGATTATATATGTGTTTGTGAATTTACTTATGCCTGGTGTAGGTTTTGCTATATACTCACATTAGTTAATATATAATTTTCTATATATTATAAATTTTATAAGTCTAACCGTTGAAACAAAATACTTTATTACATATAGATATCAATTTATAAAATTTTATAAAATTTATTGATATTTTCTCATATTACTTTATTTTTATGTATAATTTAATTTTTAAAATACTTGTAAATATATATATATGTCCAAAATTTCTGAAATATTTGATGCATAATATACCGTTATTCAACGGTTAAACTGAAATATCTTCTTGATCTCTTCCTCAAATAATAGAATCTTCTTATCCATCTCACCAAAATTTGCCTTATGCCATCTTCCCAGTGGACCTGTCAGCGCTTTCAATTTATCTAAGAACTGTAGCTCCCCCAAGCCTCTCCATTCCTCCTTCACCATCCTGAGAAACCCGTCATGCGTAAACCACGAATCAAGACTCCGGAACGGCCTCGGACCTCCTCTCAGCTTTCTACCCTCCACTATTAGCGGGCAATGATCTGACAAACCCCTTGGTCCACCTCGCAGATGTGCCTCTGGAAACTCTTCTAGCCATTCCAAACTAACCAGAACTCTATCTATGCAACTGCAAGAGCGCCCGTGAAACCATGTAAACTTCCTGTCAGTAAGTGGCAGATCCACAAGGTTCATGTCCTGTAACCAGAATTTAAACTCTTCCGCAGAAGGTGTCAACCCAGTATTACCTCTCCGTTCCTCTACATGTAAAATTTCATTAAAGTCCCCCATAAAACAGAACGGAACCTGACACAGTCCTGCCACATAACTCAGTTCCTCCCACACCCCCCTCTTTGCCTCCCTCCCATGCGCCCCGTACACCAAACAAAAAGCACAGTAAAAGTTGGTCCTTGTTAAGATGCCTTCAACACACAGCCACCTCTCACCTTTATATCTGTGACGGACTTGAAACACTCCATCATCCCAAATTAATAACAGACCCCCCGCTGTTCCTACAGCTTCCACAAAATCCCAACCAGCATTACTAGATCCCCAAAGCCTTGCAACCTCATATTTAGTAATCACTTCTTTTTTTGTTTCAACCAACCCCAACATGTTCAATTTATATTTACTTTTCAAAGACTTCAGCATGCTCATTTTACCGTCCCCCCTCCACCCCCTAATATTCCAACTGCCCACAATCATTTAAATAAAGTTTTGCTCACCTTTTGTTTATTTTTTGGCCGACTCCTTCTCGCCTTTTCCTTCTGCTTCGCTAGCCTTCTCTTTGCCGCTATTTCCTCATTTTGTGCTTGTAGAATCGCCATAATGTCTTCTTCCTCATCGTATAAAACCGCTCCCGATTCCACAGCCAGTGCCCAGGTTGCTTGGTTTTCCTGGCTCTGTACTCCCTGCGTACCCTTGTACTCCTCCCCTTCTACATGACCACCTGGGCCCAGCTCATTCCCTGCTCCACCCCCCGGGCGTCGCTTTTAGCAGCCACCCCCAGTATGTCTCCCTCTGTGTTGCCTTTAGCTTCTGAGGTTTCACCCTTCCTCGTTTTTCGGCTTAGACTCGTTTGGGAACCATCATCGTGGAGACCGGTCTCACCACCACCGTGCTGCGCCCCTTGTATCTGCCGGCGATTTGCTTCCCCCACCCTCGTCCCCTCATGCGCTACACCGCCACAATCCAACTCAACACCAGCCTCCTCAGTCGGCCCTACTCCCTCCACCTTCTCTTCCAAAACCTGGATCCTATCCTCCAACGAGCCCCTAGCTGTGTGCCTCACCTCTCCCTCCTCAAGTTCCTCCTCCTCTTGGCACCCCAGCCTCTCTCGCAAACCTACCATTTGCGCCGCATCACCCAGATCTCGTGGGACCTGCCGGATCATAAGACTACCCGACCCGGCCTTGCCCCCAATGGAGAGCGGTCCATGGACCGTTGCATGCAGTAGACTAGCCTGGCCCAGCCCAACAGCTGGCTCCCTTCGCAGGCGTGTTTCGTACACAGTCAACCTCCCATCTACCCCCTGATTTGCTATTGGGCCAACTGAAGACCAGCCCACCCCTCTACAATAACCCACACACGCCCCAGCCTTGTAACACACCTGATGGGCCTCGTCATACATACCATAAGTACCAGCCCATTCCACATGATCTCCTCTCACACCTCCACAAACCTGCGTAACCGTATTCTCCGACTCCCCCTCATGAACCACCTCACACCCCTTAGAATCTGCTACTCCACCTTCCTTGGTACTATCTGAATCTGGTACAACCGTATCCTTTTTGAAATTCAAATACTCAACGTTCACATCATTCAAAAAGACATCAGAAGTTACTATTTTGCCCTCTCCTTCAGAAGTTACTATTCTGCCCTCTCCTTGCGCAGCCTCTGTAAGCCTATCGGAAACCAATTCTGCCGCCGGATCCCAGTTACCCACCCCCTTTTCCAGGGCCGTGCCAGCGGCGCCAGAAGCTGCATTCTCATCATAGCCACTTCTGCTTCTCTCCATACTGACTGCAGCATCCTCCTGGCAGCCTACCTCCTTCACAAAAATCCCAAATGCTGTCTTCCCAACAACAATTTGCATCCTTTCTCTGATTGCATCGAACACCCCCGTCTCAACTTGAATCCTTCCCACTGTGAAGGAGGCTTTTTCCCCAGTAATTACATCACACTGAAGCACATTGCCCCACTATAGCGGCGCCAGAAGCTGCATTCTCATCATAGCCACTTCTGCTTCTCTCCATACTGACCGCAGCATCCTCCTGGCAGCCTACCTCCTTCACAAAAATCCCAAATGCTCCTCCCAACGCGAGATCCTATGAAAGACTTGCAGCAAAGTATCCATCTTGAACGTAAACACACCCTCCGCATGCTGCACAGTATCAAATATTAACAGGACTTTGCACGCCCCGATCTCCCGGACTTCCACAATTTGAGGTATATTTTTAGAGACCACCCTCTTCACTGAGCAGAGGTCCACTGGGTGCAATGTTTGTCCCACTAAACTCCTCGCCAACCATTCCATATTTGGTTCAACTATTGGCACATCAATTCTTTTCATATGTCCACCCCCCTTTGTGGCAGTCTGATGTTCTCGCACTGGCTGTTCCCCAAAGGATTTGGCAGCCGCAACCCCGTTCCCATGATAAGACGCCCCTGCTACGCCTCCATTCTTAGGTACGATTTCCTTCCTCACTGATCCACCCATCACTTGAGATTGTCTTCTATACTTCGCTTCTCCAACGGTAATTACCTTCCCCCGTAATCTCCAGCGGTTCATTTCTGCAATCGCCTTGAGGGCGCCCCCTTTTGTCGTGTAACGAACAAAAGCAAACAGGTAAATCGATCCACTCTTTCGTTTCCGGGCAAGATATATATCGTTAATTCTTCCTGTCCAACAAAACAAGTGATGTAATTCTCTCCTAGAGATATCATCCGGTAGGTTGTCCACGAATACAGAGAACGAAGAATTTTCCAAGCGATGATATGTATCCCTATTCCAAATTCTGGTATCCTTTGCTGTTGACTGTATTCCTACCGTACTCCCTCCCCTAGAGTACTCACCTCTCACAGCCTCTCCCTCCCTCATTATTCACCCTAGGGTAATCACGTTTAATGTATATATATATATATTATCGGAAAAGGAAAACTATGTATGAATTATATGTACTAGAAGTCTAGAACTACTACTAGTAACTATTAATAAAATCAAGTGTTCCATTGACTTGTATGTCATATTGTCATGTGTAAATTGTCATATTCCGTTTAATTTTTAGTAAAGCGTTCTATCTTGGGTGCAATAATATAATATATATTGAGAGAAAACCTGAGCTAGATTTTGGTTGCTAGTGCTATAGATTTTGGTGAACAAGATGCTGTTAATAACATTACTATTAGGTTACTTAATCCTCTTGATTGAGAATGAGAACAAGACAAAGGGTTATAACGTCGCAGATTAATGCTTAAAATGATTGTTTATGTGATTCATAGGCTCAAATCGTGGTTACTTATAAACAAACTGTGAGTTAACGTGCATTATCAATTACTTATGGATGAGTTAGTCACTTAATATATATTCCTGACGAAAATAGTAAAATAATGTTATCATTATCAGTTGATATATCAGGCTTCATTTAGTTTTAAAATTAGAATAAGGCAAAATATTAAGAATAAATATAAAAAATAAAAATATAAAAATTAATATTTTTATATTTTATTTAATAATATACTGAATATAAAATAAAAGAAACAATAAAAAATTTAATTTATCTTTATTTTTTTACATAAAATTTAAAATAAAAAATAAAATAATTAAAAATATAATTATAAAGATTTGATAATAATGATAATAATAAGTTGTATTTTTATTCGGTATTTTTATGTTTTTTTTGACAAAAAATATAAAATACACTAATTTAATATTTTAAAATATAATATTTTTATTCATATTTTATCTATTAAATATAATTTTTATATTTTTATATTCATGTTTCAATGTCTGAGACTTAGGTCCAGTTTAGATAAACAATTTAATTAAACTATTTTTAAAAAAAAAGTTTAAATAATAAATAACTATATTAAAAGTAGTTTATAAATAAATTATTTTGTATTTGAGTTTTATTCTAAAAATGTCTATTTTATAGAAATGTGATAAAAAGTAATAGTATTATGAGAGAAGTCATTTTTTTTAATTTTTCTACAAACTTCTAAATAGCTTTTTAAAAAACTACAATTTAATTTTAAAAATTACACCAAATATTAATATTACTATTTTTTAGGGTTAATGTTCAAATTCGTCCCTGAAAGATCACGCGATCTTCATTTTCGTCCCCGAATGATTTTTTTTAATCAAATCAGTCACTGAAAGATAAACTGTTAGTCAAATTAGTTCTTCCGTCAATTGGATGATGACGTGTCACGTTAAGTGCCACGTGACATGATGACGTGACACGCCACGTAGCAGGTCAGTAACACGTGGCACGCCACGTGACAGGTCAGTGACATGTGGCATCACTTGATATATAAAAAAATTTTCTATTAGTCAAAATAGTCCTTGAAAATTCAGACGTAAATCATTTTCATCCCTCAAATTTTAAAAATTAGTCAAACTAGTCCTTATATAATTTTTTTATTTTTTCTTCATAAAATTATCTCTCTTTTTTAATTCTTCTCAAAATCTCTCTTATTCTTTTCTATTCTAAAATATTTTTTCTTACATTACTACAATTTGCTAGAATATATATATATATATATATATACTCAAAATTAATTAGTAATCGTATCTTTTCTTCTTAAAATTTTTCAATAAAATTATCTCTGTCCTTTAATTCTTCTCAAAATCTCTCTTATTCTTTTCTATTTCAAAACAATTTTTCTTACATTATTACATTTTGATGGAATATATATATACTCAAAATTAAAATGTATGTATTTATTAACCTAAACAAAGTTATATGCTCAAAATAAAAATTTATGTATGTTAACCTAAACAAAGTTATACCACTATTTTTTTTACTACATCTTTTTTTTCCATTACGGTATTACTTATATATAGGAGGTAATAGTAGTGATATTTAGAGTCAAAATTCAAAAGATCCACAAATTTTGCTTCAATTCTAAACTTTACAAAATATTGAAAATTTGTTGGTTAATTATTATTATTATAAATGAATTGCTTCTTAAGCATAATACGTGCAAACATCATAATAAATTTTTGTGTGTTTCATATGTTTGAGATAGATTATATAATTTTTCTTTTAATTTCACAAATCAATGAGATAAAATGAAATAGGAAACATTATACATATGCATAACACAAGCTACTCTGCACTAGTATATTAAAATAAAATTCCTTTTGTTTTAAATGAAATATTTAAAAAATTATATTAGAATATTAAGATTCAAAAAGTGATTCCATAAACCAGTTTTTCAATTATTGAGTTTTACTATATAAATTAAATAATAATAAAAATTATAATTTTAAAAAATTTAAAAGATTTAAAATTTAAAATAATTACTATATTATTTAGTAAAATTTAAAATATTAAATTTTTAAATATATAATCAACAATAATTTGATAAACTCATTTAAATAAAAAAATTCACATAAAAAATTACAATTTGAAAATGTAACATTTTAAAATACAAATGACAAAATAACTTTATAAAAATTTAATTATTTTTATTATTTTATGTAAAGAGAATTTTGTTTATTAAAGTTTAAAAAATAATATTAAAATTAGTAGTATAAAAAATATTATAAATTTAATATTATAAAAAATTTATATAAGGACTAGTTTGACTAATTTTTAAAATTTAAAGGATGAAAATGACTTACGTCTAGATTTTCAAAGATTATTTTGACTAATAGAAAAAAATTTTATATGTCAAGTGACAGGTGACATGCCACGTGTCATTGACCTGTCACGTGACGTGCCACGTATTACTGACATGCCACGTGGCGTGTAACGTCATCATGCTACGTGGCACTTAACGTGACACGTCATCATCCAATTGACGGAAGGACTAATTTGACTAACAGTTTATCTTTCAAGGACTAATTTGATTAAAAAATCATTCGGAGACGAAAATGAAGATCGCGTGATCTTTCAGAAACAAATTTGAACATTAATCCCTAATTTTTATAAGTCAAAAGTTCAAAAAATTATTTTTTAAGCTTCCAAACAGACCTTATAAACAAAACGCTTTAATAATATCGGATTATGTTCAATTTCTAAGCAATTGACTTTCGAGTTACGGGTAATTAATTTATTTTTCTTTTCGCACTGATGGAGGCAATTGCCAATTATGAATTTATGATCCTGTCTGTAAGCTTGCGAGTTTTTTTAACTTCCCAGGTTGAAGTTTTAGAATTGTATATTATTATATGAACCTTTTTTTTTAAACAGAAAACAAAAAAAAAAATAAAAAAAGTTTAATTACTCTCCAAGTCTTTATAGTTTCATCAAATTTTCAATTAGGTCACTATATTTTTTTTCTTTTTAATTAAGTTTCTATACATCATTTTTTTTAATTTAGTCCCTGTTAACGTTAAACGTAAAAAAATGTTAGTAAATTGCGAAATTACCTGTATACCCTTAGGGACCTAATTAAAAAGAAAAAGTATAAGGACTTAATTGAAAATTCGATAAAATTATAAATATTCAATGAAAGATATTCCTATAATCCTTATTCAATGATTCTACGACATGAAAGATATTCCTATAATCCCTTTTATTTTGTCACTATCATTCTTTTGCTTATTTATATACAAATTATACCAAAAATAATTTCTTTTTATTTTTTTGACTTTCAAAATACCTTATCTTAAGAACATATTAAAAAAGTAATGAATAAAATGAAACAGAAATAGTAGAAAAAAGTATATATAAAATTCAATTTCCATCATTCAAGTATTTATTATGATCATGTAACATTTTATATTTGTGTAGATTCATGAAATATAGTTTGTATCTTTATCATATCATGGTATACTATAAAAAACCACAAAACTATGTAATTTGAAATCTAAAAATGAAAACCATAGAAAACATAGTTTCAATATAATACATAAAATCTGGAAATTAATTCTTGTGTTGCAATTTCCCACTCTCTAAGAACTCCAAAAGGTTCAAATTAATATCATCCACGATTGCATTCTCAGCAAAGATGTCATTTAAGAATCCATGTCCTGAGTTGTCATTATAAGTAAGCCCCTCTTGACCACTGCTAACAAGTTTGTTGGCACTCCCAATTGGCCTATCCCAAGAATTTGCTAAAGTGTTTAAAGTGCTTCCTGAAGATGGATCCTCCCGAAAGCTAGAATTGGAAAACCTTGGTCTATCAATAAAGTTATTGTCATTAATGTGCTGCTGAGATAATTCTTCCTGCTCATTGAATATATATCTACTTCCTTTAGAAGAATGAAACATCAAGCTTTCAATATCATCATGTATGGATAAGCCTGCTAAAGAAAGGTCATTAAGACCTTGGGACTTTTCTCCCACAACCTTGAAATCAGGGGTTATATCATCAGGGAGCTGACATCGTCGTTTGGGATACTTTTTTGGACAAGTTCATCATCAATTAGGATGTCAATAGAATAACTATATAGACTCTAACTAAAGTTGCAGTAATGTCCAATCAACCTCGTCCAAACCCTCAAAATGGATCAATTTGATCATGTTCATTAATCAGACAAGCTGCCAAAAGAAAGAAGAGGAAAAAAATAAAAAAGTTCACGCAAATTTGACACATCATGTTGATAAATGAATTAAAAGATGAACATGCCAAAATCACAACTCATTATACAATTTAAGTTACAACTATATCCTAAACATCCATGACATATACTACATCATGGGCAAAGCAGTTGAGCTTAAGTTACAATAGAAATATAGCTAATTTTAGTATCACTACAAACAAAATACATGTAAAGCCAGTTCGAGTTTAGAAGACGTCACTTGTATACCAAAAAACAAAAGATGAAGAACAGAGATAAATTGTTTCAGAAATAAGAAGACATAAAACGTATTGTTAAAAATTTCAATTGTTCGCACGATGATGATGACTCGCCAAGAAATTCTGATCTTAGCTTCGTCAATAAGCGACCAAGATAGTTTAAGCCTTCTCCATCTCGACCTCCACCCCAAAAGAAATCATGAGGCGAAGCCTCGACAAGAACAGAATCGGTGGTTAGAAGAAGCATGGTATTCATCACAACAACAATATATATATTCATATTGTAAACCCAAACTATTATATCAAAAGAATTCAAAATTCAATTAAACAAATAGGTATATCAAATCAATTCAGAAATAAGAAAAATTTTCATTTGCTTAAACCTATTTCATTAACTTTGAAAAAACAAAAGAAAAAAATTAACCTATTACCTGTTTTGGCAGACTGACTTCAGGCAGCAAGGCAAGGTGCGGCGAGGTGTGGCGACGCGAGTAGTGGTGTAGCGATCCACGGCGAGGGAACGCGACACGCCACCGGTGGGAAGCATAGTAGAGCAGATGCACGACCAGCGCGGAGCAATGCAGCGCAGACTAAGGACGATGGACGATGACGACGATGGACGCTCACGCCGCCAAGGATGACGACGACGCCGCCGCCGCCCGCAGATGGAGGACGACACCAATGAATGGATCGGAGGAGAAACGCAGTGACTTCAGAGAACAAGTGCTGACTAGGGTTCTTTGTTTTTGGATAAAATGACAAGGGTGATTTTGGTATTTTGAAAAAATAGAAGTGGGTTTAATTAGCTATTATAACTTAATAAGGGGAATATTCATTTTTTGAATAGAATATTCTATTATTTTAAACGGTTTTGTCACGGTAGGGACTAAATTGAAAAAAATTAATATCTAAGGACCCAATTGAAAAGAAAAAAAGTATAGGGATCTAATTGAAAATTTGGCAAAATTATAGGGACCTGCAGAGTAATTAAACCTAAAAAAAACATAACAGGGATTTAATTCTCTCTCCTAGTGGTAGTGGATATAGAAATATAAATACCTTGTTTGTTTTTTTTCTTGGACATGATAAAGGCCGGACATCCGGTCCACATGCCGAAAAGATTTGAGTCCCAGATTTATCTGACTAAACTATCTTAATTTAAACTACTTCTTCCTCTCAACATTCATCTCTCATCCAACAAATTTATATTCTCTAAATTTTGAATTTTTACTTTATAACGTAATAACGTAATTTCTCACCATTTATTTCATAAGTGGGACTAAGAGAAAATATAAAAGAAAAACGGATTTGGATCTTCTAAATTTTGAATTTCATTTTAGAGAGTAAAGTGTGATCTCTCACTATTTATTTCATAGGTAGGACCAAGAATAAATATGAGAGAGAAACCATTCAAGGGAAGAAGATCATACTTTACCATCTAAAGTACAAATTCAAAATTTAGAGAATTCAAATCCAAGAAAAATTATTCAATGGTGAGAAATCACACTTTATCCTCTAAAATGAGATTTAAAATTTAGAGGATCAACTAAACCAAAAGAAGCTAATTCCCCAAAGCTAACGTCTTGAGAGATGGAAGTGGTTGTCGCTGTTGCAATTTGGCTATTGGTGGTGACCAAGTTCGTGCCTACGTTCCGACGATGATGGAAGGCGGAGATCGCACTATTGCTTCGACGCTAATGGAAGGTATGCCTCTGTGAAGCGCTACTCCGTTTCACTGTTTCAAGGCTGCTGGAAGCAATTTACGTTGTTACAGCTCTGATATTATCGGTGCTCAGACTGACGGCTCTGTTCCGGCGAAGGTGGATTCAGATAGGATCGCTGCAAGCTTGCAAGGCTGAGACAGCTCTGCGTTGATGGTGTCTTTCCCTTCTGTCTGATCCATTATTTAAGTACTTGAGCTTGCTAATTTAAATTTTTTTTATTAATATTTTAATGGTAATTAGTTAAGTTCCATTTTTTTTAATGTAAATTTTTTTAATACTTTACAAAAAAATTTTGCTAGCGTGGTGAGCTCTACTGCCTACTCTGAATCTGTCTTCAATTTTGCTGATGAAAATTTCGGAGAGGTAGTCCAAATCTTTTTCTTCTAATGATATCTGCAATTTGAGGCGGGGAGTTGTTGGCCAAACAATAGAAAGTTGATTTTGGAGTTTCAGAGTTGCTAGTAAATGTGCCTGTCTGTTTCCTTCCCGAGGAGTCCAGGTGAATCCGCAATTTAGAAGTCTTTTCTGTATAGATTTTATGTCTTGAATGATTGGGTCTATCTCCCAATTTGTATTTCCTGATTTGAGAGTCTGAACAAGCTATATACAATCTGTTTCAATAGTAGCTTTTTTATTATTGAAATTTTCTACTAGAACTACAGCTTCCCTTACTGCTTGTGCTTCTGCTAACAGGCTTGAACTTGCTTGAATCTCTGTTGCTAATTCCCCCCAAGATTTTTTCCCTATGGTCTCTGATCACTGAAGTCGTTGCCCCTGACTTGGTCTCATTGAAAAAAGAAGCGTCGGAGTTTATCTTAAGCCAGCTTTAAGGAGGAGGTCTCCATTTGACATGTATTGCATTATCTTTGTTATCCTCTTTGACTTTGTAGATATTATCATTTGTTTGGCTATTGTACTCTTGCTCTATTTTCCTTGCATAATTGATGGTAGAATCTGAATTAGGTTCTATGTTGTTACATACGTGGTTGTTTTTTGTCTTCCATATTGACCACATAGTGATGCCTATTCTACTCCAATTCCGGTCCGCTTCCGCTCTACTTGCTTTTTTGCAATTCTTGTACACTTGTTGCAGCCATTCACCCACTGATCTGACATTTTGATTTGTTGGCATATATTATGACTGTGAGATGAACCACACTGCTCTAGTCCATTCGTAGAGTAAACGAGTATACTCGATAGTCTCTTCCTCCTACAAACAGATCGAACAGACACTATTAATCAATAATCGCTACTTTTTTAATTTGCTCTTACCGGTATGATATTGTGCGCTGCCTTTCAGAAAAACATTTTGATTTTTTGTGGTGCCTTCATATTCCAAATTCCTTCCCATAGATCCTCCAATGCAGAGCTTGATGAGGGGTTGTTGTTGTGGTTTCTTTCATTTTTTCCTTTTTTTTGTCACATAGTATCCTATTTTGGTTGTGAATTCTCCATCATTTCTGAAGGGCCACAATAACCTGTCCTCCTCTGAGATCCTGCTAACTGGAGTCTAAATTATCTTTTTTGCTACAACTGGGGAAAACTCCTTTAGATTTTCGCTCTATCCCAATCTTTATAGGATGTGAATAATTCTTCTACTCTTTGATTGTTAGTGCTTCCTCTATTGCATGGCTCGTTGATTCTATGAATCTAGTTATCTTCTCAAACTTTCACTCCATTTCTTTTGCCTATACTCCATTTTCCTTTACATTTTAAAAGCTCACTCCCTTATAATAAACTATTCCATGCCCATATGCCCTTTTGGTGTTTTGGCGCTTTCCAGAAATTACAATATGAAAAATATAGGGCTTTGAGCACTTGTACCAATACAGCTTCTGGGTTCCTGATCACACTCCAAACCTATTTGGCTAATTGCGCAGTATTTTAGTGGTGAAACTCTTTAAAGACGAGTCCTCCTTCTTTCTTACTCTTTAAAGCCAAGCCTTTCAGTGGATCCTTCTTTCTTTTCCTTGGCTCCTCCACCAAAGCTTTGCGACTTTGCCATTTAATTTATTGCAAAAAGACTTGAAAAATCTTAGAATACTCGTGGCGTATGTTGGAATTGCTTGTATGACTGCTTTAATGAGAACTTCCTTCCCAGCTTGATTTAACAGGCTTTCTTTTCATCCTTCTATTTTTTCTTCCACTTTTTTCATGATCCACTCTAGAGCGTTACCTTTCGTCCTTCCCCAATGTGTCGGGAGTCTCAGGTATCTCCTCGGGTTGTCCCAAGTTAGTATACTGAGAATCTCTTCTATGTTGACTCTGGTTTAGATTAAAATTTAGTTACTAAAGATTATTCCTAATTTTTCTAAGTTGATCACTTATTCAGAGGCCGAGGTGTATTGGTTCAAAATTTGTACTAGTTGATAAATTTCCTCCTCTTTTGAACCTGAAAATATGATGCAATCATCAGTGAATAGTAAGTGAGTGATGATTCATGCTTTAAGTGCTAGTTTAACTCCTAAAGTAATCTTTTTGTGTAAGGCATTATCTATTAAAATAGTAAAAATCTCAGAAGTTATGATAAAAAGATAAGGGAAAAGAGACTCTCCCTGTCATAATCCTCTCTGTGGGTTGATTTCCTTGGTTAGGCTCCATTGATCTTAAACTTAATATGTCACGCTTCCGATGCACTCCATTATAAGCTTCACCTACTTTGGATGGAACCCAAAGCCTTTAGCACTTCTTCTTTGAACTTCCATTCCATCCTATCATAAGCTTTATTCATGTCGAGCTTGATGGCTAAGTCCTTTGTAGCTTCTTTCCCTTTACTTGTTATCCTGTGAAATACTTCTTGAACTATGACTATATTGCCTTAAATGAGTCTTCCACTGACGAAGGCGCTTTGGATTGGTGAAACAATCTTATCCATGATTCCCTGCAATCTAGCCAATATTATCTTGAATACTATTTTGTAGATGTAGTTGCAGCAACTTATGGGCCTCAAGTGGTTCAAGGTTTTCACTTGCTTAATTTTTGGGATGAGCACGACCTGTGTTTAATTAATTTGTCTTGGAATGGATCCTCCTTCAAAGAAATTTTTAACCACCGCATAAACATCTTTGTCTATGGTGTTCTAATGGTTCTAATAGAAAAGATCACTTAAGCCATCTGGCTCTGGTACTATCCATACTAAACACTGCCTATTTGATTTCGTCCTCTGTGACTTCTTTTAGAAGGTATTCATTCATTTCTTCTGTGACTCTTTTGGGGACCTCTTTTATATATTCCGCTATATTAGATTGATCACTGGAAGTAAAGAGCTTAGAGTGGTAATCTTCAATGAGCCACAAGATTTTCTCTTCATCTTGTACCCAGATTCCTTTTGTGTCCCTCAGTCTATCAATGCGATTTCTATCTCTCTTTTGAATGGTTGAAGCATGGAAGAAGGGCGTGTTCCAGTTTTTCCATTTGAGCCATTTCACTTTAGCTCTTTGAATCCAATACTTTTCTTCTTGTCTTCATAGTTCTCTAATTCTTTGTTTAGCATACTCAATTTGCTGTTGTTACCTTGGATTGTGATGAGAGTTTTGGAGGTTTTGGATTTTACGTTGCCATCTAGTAATCTCCTCGTCGACTCTTTTAAAGCTCCTCATGTTCCATTATTGTAATTCTTTGATGCAATTGCTAGTTTTATCCATAAGTTTGTTCTAGTATCTTCCTTGTACTTTGGATGTCCACTGCTTTTTTATCACTTCCTTGCACTCTTCCTTGTCATCCTAATAGGCCTTATATCTGAACTGCTTTGGTACCTTTAGATTCGGTTTTATGTTGAGGATTAATGGGCAATAGTCTGAAGAAATTGCTGGTAGAGCTATCAAATTGGTATGGTTGAAGATCTGTCTCCACTTCTAGTTTACTAGAGTTTTGTCTATTCTTTCTCTTGTCACAAAGCCATCTCTTGGGTTATTGAACCACGTGAATTTACTGCCTTTGAGTTTCAGGTCCATGAGATTCTTCTTGTGCACCAAATTCTTGTATTCTTCTATTTGTATGTAGGGTTTAAGGTGCTTACCAATCTTCTCTTCTTGATGAAGTATTGATACAAGAAAAAATATTCTTTTTGTGGATGAAAAAGGAGGGTCAAAGACCCAAAAAAATAGAAGAAAAAAAAAGGTTTAACAAGACCCTCTTAGTCTAAAAGAACTAAAACTATAAAAAACTAAAGCATGAGCTATATCCAGGGGAGGATTGTCAAAGATGTGCAACCTAAAAGGAAATTTCTATCCTTTTTTAGCTAAAATATGAGCAACAATATTTTCCTCACGAAGTATATGAATCCAATCGATACCTTGCATTCAGCTGGTCAGAATTCAAATTTCTTAGACAAAAGATGAGCAAGAATAAGAATTTGGACATCCATTCCTAATGAAATTGAGTACCATTTGTGAGTTAGACTCCACTATGACATGGTAAATTTCATTAGTAATAGCAATTTGGAGATCCTTAATAATCACCCAAAATTCTGCATGCATAATAGAGCAATTCTCAAGATTACTAGAAAAACCTTTAATAAATCTCCCCAAGTGATCTTTGAAAGTACTCTCGCTTGCCGCATTACGAAGAAGGATCCGTCGACATTTAGCTTGATAAGATGTTTTTGAGGTGGAACCCAACGAATAAGTTGATCCATGGCATCATTTGATTTCTTAAGGACAATGGTACTTCCTAGAACATGAAGGACTTCCTTTGTCCTAGTTTGGATGGAAGCACAAGCAGTATTTGGAGGAGTGACTTTACCTTCAAAAATCAATTGATTTCTAAGGTACCAAATAGTCGAGACACCTACACCAAATAAAATTGGTCACTAATCCTTTCTATTGATGTTGAACTCAAGCCAATTCCTTGTATCTGAGTCGAAGAAATTGCTCATGTAGGCTCGAGGAACAAAGAAACTCCAAATAAGTTTTGTATAGAGACAATCTCTCAAGACGTGCAAAGTGGTTTCTTCCCTTCCAAAATATCTTGGAAAATTTACAATATTTATCATGTGTCTCATTTTCCATGTTGAGTTGGTAAGAATGGCTTCATTAATTATATGTCATAAGAGGTATCAAATTCTTTCAGGACCTCTCCATTTCCATATCAATCTAAAAGTATACTCAGAAGGGGTTGGATTATCCTCTAGCGAGTGGTATGCAGTTTTCATGTTAAAAGTTTCATTAGGGGTAAGTGTCCACGCTACTTGGTCATCTTCTTTCCATGGAGATGGAGGTACCATGACTATAATTCTATCCATAATGTTGCTCAACAGCCACTCTTTAAATTTGGTTTCATTCCAATCTCCTAAAATACAGAGAAAATTATTTAGAGATATATTATTATTCAAATATTGATTTACCTGCAAGGCATATTGATAAAGCCTTCTAATATTTGAAACCCATTGATGTTCTCAAAAATTTATGCAAGAGCCATTGTCAATACACCAAATAGTATTCTTTTGTACATTCTTTCAAGAAGAATAAACTCCTTTCCACAAATTCGAGTCATTCTTCCTTGTCTTGAGATTGGGGAGCATGTCACTTCTATATTTGTACTTTGATTTCAAGACTCTTGACCATATGCAATCTTTCTTTTCTATCAATCTCCAACCAATTTTTATCATGAAGGCATGATTTAAATTCTTGGAGTGACGAATTTCTAGGCCTCCCACATTCTTAAATTTTGTGACATTTCTCCAGCCAAGAAAATGGATCTTTTTAGATTGTTAAGTGTCACCTCACAAAAATTTTCTACAATTTAGATCAATCATATTACAAGTAGAAAAAGGAAGTAATGTAGTTTACATAGTATAACTAGGAAGAGCATTAAGAACCGATCTTACCAAAGTAACTCGTCCTGCAAGAGAAAGAGAAGCTGCCTTCCAATTGCTTAGTTTAGATTTCAATCTATTCATAAACTATTGTAGGTATGTTTCGTGACTCCAAAATGAAGTAGAGGAATACCCAAATACTTCCCAAGATCATTTGTTTTAGTAAACTGAAGTGCCTTACTGATCTTCTCCCAAATGTTATGACCCACATTTTTAGAGAAAAATTTGAGTCCTATCATTGCTAACTTTTTCACCTAAACTGTTACAAAAAGTTTCAGGAGCCTTTTTAATAATTTCAGCTTGTTCCATGCTTGCTTCCGCAAAAAGAATAAGATCATTAATAAAGTAGAGATGTGATCATTCGGGTCCATCCCAATTTAGTTTCATCGATTTTCGATACTTCAAATCTATCGCCACACCAAAATGTATAGAGAGAGGGAATCTCCTTGCCAAATTTTTCTGGATGGATTGAATTCATCAAGAAATTTTCCATTCCATAGCACTCTCATTCTAGCACTAGAAATACAAGCACAGACCAGATCAATAAAATTGGTGGCTAGCCCAATATCCTGCATCGTATCCTTAATGAAACTCTATTTTAATCTGTCATAAACTTTTTTAAGGTCGATCTTGATCGCCATCCATCCTTTCATGCCCTTCTTATTTCTCATCGTATGAATCATCTCTTGATCGCATTTGCTTCAAATTTGTAACAAACTCCACCTTCAACATAAGAGTAATCAAGGTCTCATTTATGTTTCTCACTTCTTGAGAATTATAAAAAATATTTTTTACCAAATAACATAAATCAACACCAACAATATTCCATTTTATTTTGATAGAAAAAGTATCTTATTACTATATATTCTTGTGGCAACACAATTCTTATTTATTTTATTCGAAATGAGAATTATAAAAAAATACTATGAAATATTTTTTAATTAAAAAATTTAAAAATATTTATTTAATTGTTAAAAAATACTAATGTCAAAAGATATTTATTATAAAGAGTATAAATATAGTAGGATTGAATCATAAATTATCACTTTAGTTAATAATTCAATGTTTATTTTGTAAGAGTCAAATTTTAGAGTGGTCCCTAAAATTATTACATGCACTAGAATAATTATTGAGATCTCAATTTCAGTACTTACGTTTTTTAGATTGGCAAAATTACACTAAGTTAGTCTCTTACTAGTTTTTTATTAAAGACATATTGATGTGGCTTGATAACATGGGCTCATAGTAATACATGTTACATCATAGTTTAACTTCGTGTAATGATATATGACACGTGACATGTTGACATGGATAGTACTGTCACATCTCAAAATATTATTTGTTCACATGTCAGTTTGGTGTTGCGTACTACCACATAATTTGTCAATTATTGTAGGTACACCAAATTAATCATTGACTTTGCACTATTTTAGATTTTAAAATTAAATATAATAAACTAAATTAGTCTTTAAACTAATTTTTTTATTTTATTGTAAAATTTATGAACGTAATTAATACAATTAAAATTTTAAAAATTATTTTAGCTTACGCAACCAATTTCAAAAAATACTTTGGAGTTTAATTCTATTATGCCATAATATTGTAAGTATTTTCACATAAAACTACTAGCATTTATCCCAAATCAAATAATTTAAGTGCTAGTTTAGATTTGTTTTTTAAAATAGGTTTTTTAAAATATTTTAAAAATATTTTTTAATTTTAAACATGTTTGGATATAATTTTAAAAAAATATTTTTATTAATAAAATAAATAATTCATTTTTTCTAAAAGCCAACAAAACATTACTTAAATAAAAAAGTAGAAGCAAAATTAATTTTTTATTTTTTTTATAAAAATATCTTTTATTATCATAATTAGTAATTACAATTTATATTCTTAATTATAATTTTCTCTCTGAATCTTTAATTTCTCTCTAAATTTTTTTCTAATTTTAATTTTTTTTCTAAATTCCAAACTCATTTTTAATTCTTATCACTTTGTTAAAAAGACTCTTCAAACCATCATACCTTATTATATTTTATTATTAATTTTAGTTACACTTTCTATTAATCATATATATAAGATGTATACATATTATTAAACTAATAAAGTTTGGGATTAACATGAGAGTATTGATTAATCTATAAATCTAAGATAATTTTAAAATTTTATTTTTTATTATTTGTTTATGATCAATTATAAGATGTACAATTATTGTTGCTGGAAATTCGTACACACTTTAATAAAAAAAAGTTGAAAGAATATAGTAACTAAGTTCAAAAATATATATCTTTGGTCATTCTTATATTTTATGCTTTGATCTTATCTTTTTATATAATTATTTTTTGTTTTATTCAAATAAAATTAAACATACTTTTTATATTTATTTTTTAAAAAATTATCTAAACATAAAATAATTTTTTCTATTATTTTTTCTTAAAAAAGATGAAAAATTTTAATATTTTTTTAAAAAAATCAATTTAAATTGATCCAACTCTTACTAAAATAAATGATAGATTTAACTGTTTAAATAATAAAATTTTTGTTTTTATTTTTAAAATTTCGTTTTATAGTATGGATTTAAGCATCAGTAAAAACTCGTATACTAAACAGATCATCCTTACTTAAAAAAAGATTAATGAAATAAATTTAACCGCAAACAAATTACGATTATCTTATAATATATAAATAATATTTTTAAATAATTATCATCTGTATGTGAATGGGAATATATATTAAATTTATTACTACATTCCTATTAATAAAATAAAATTCGCAGAATGACTTCTTGACTAGCTAAGAACAGATACAAGAGCCATCCAACCAACCAATAAGAGATTTGTTTATTTATTTTTTTAACAAAAAATTTGTTCTTAAAAGAAATATCGTATTTCTTTTTAAGTGCATATAAAAAGATGAGCGGCTAATAAGCCCGTGAGAAAAGAAAAGATTCATAGTTATCTCTTAATAATCGCAATATATCCTAATTTATAAGAAAGTAAATTAAACTAACTTGTCACAAAAAAAAAAGAACTAACTAAATGATATTTTTTCCGAAATACTAGTAAATCGCAGTATAGAAAAGAGATTATTTTGTCATTGAATATGAATATATAGAACAGTATAAACCGCCTGGACTTTTCTTTGTAGGTACATGATTTTCACTACATTTACATCATTTATGGGCGTTATAATATTGATTTCTAAGAATGAAGACGTGGTTTAGTAGCGTGGATAGGTGAGTTAAACTCTAAAATGATGTTTGAGATTGACCTCATGTATTAAAATTATTTTTGAGATTTTAATTGCATTAATTATATTTTTGAGATTGACAAAAATGCATCACGTTAGTTCCTAACCCATTTTCTATTAACGACGTGATAACACGGCTTGATGATGTGATGTATTAGTAACACGTGTTACTCCATAATTTAACCATATATAATGATATGATGATGTGTTGATCAGTGACACGTGGCATGCTGACGTTGATGGTTGTGCCACGTGTCACAATGCTATTTGACCACGTGTCATCCATTATGTCATGATTATAGATGTACCAAATTAGTCTCTCACTTTGTGTTAAGTGACTCGTTTTAGTCCTTAAAATTGAATGTCGTGCACCAAACTAGTCCATTCACTAGTTTTTTCTCCCTTTTTTTATAAATTCAAAATTATCAATATCTTTTAATCCATTAATTTCAATTCTATTTTTTCACATGTTATTTAAATACAAGTGCTTTGATAAAATATTTTTTCTCTTGCGGATACCTTGAATCACTTTCTTGGAGTTGATGTGAGGATATTTCAAACACCCCACTACCATCTCCGACATCTTCAATCTAGACGAAAGAGGTCAGAGATGGTAGTGAGGATGCTTGAAGTGCTTTCGGTCTAGTCCATTTACACACAATGAAAACGTGTATTTCATAAGAACCGGAAAAAATGTGTATTTTAGTTCTTGATTTCTTGTTAAAAACCATTTTTTTATGAAAAAATGTGTTTAATCAATCATATTTTTTTTTTACAATAACATACTTATATATTACAAAATTTACCAATGTTAAATTATTATAGAAAAAATTATATAATTAAAACTAAAATTTTAAAAACTTTTGTAAAAGCACTTGTATTTAAACGATATGTAAAAAAAAAGAATTGAAATTAATGCATCTAAAATATTGAAAATTTTAAATTTTAAAAAATGAGAAAAAACTGGTAAAGGGACTAGTTTGGCGCACCACATTCAATTTCAAGGACTAAAATGAATCACTTAACGCAAAGTGAGGGACTAATTTGAAGCATCTACAATGATGACATAATAGATAACACGTGGACGAATACTATTGCGATACGTGGTACAAACAGACACGTGGCCAAATAGCATTGTGACACGTGTCACAACCATCCATGTCAGCATGTTACGTGTCATTGGTCAACACATCATCATATTATTACATGTGGCCAAATTATGGAGTGACACGTGTCACTAACATACCACATCATCAAGTCATGTCATCACGCTGTTAATGAAAAATGGGATAGAGACTAACGTGGTGCATTTTTGTCAATCTCAGAGACGTAATTAGTGCAATTGAAATTTCAAGAACGATTTTAGTGCATGACGCCAATCTTAGTGACCATTTTCGAGTTTAACTCGTGGATAGGTACTTAAGTATTCAAGCTTGTTATACATTTAATGTCTTTTTTTAAGTAAATTTAATTAAGTTAGTTCAAGTCCAATAAAAATTAATTTCATTGGTAAGAGAGTGAATATGCATTCTAATTATTTTCACTAACGTAAACATTTGTATTTCATGTTCTTTTTTTTCTTTGTCTTCTTCGCGTTCGTTCTTCTTTTTCTTCTTCTTCGATAGTTTCTTTTTTATCGGTTTTTTTCATTGCTGCTATATTTTTTTTCTCTTTTCCTCCTCTTCTTCTTGATACTTTTGTAGCATTATGTGTTTTTCTTTTTTTGTTTGATTTTTTTTGTTTTTATTTTTACTTAAAGAGTAAAACAAGAATAATTATGAGAAGGTAAAATAAGAAAGAGAAGATGAACCAGAAAAAAAAGAAGATGACGATGATGATGAAGAAGAAGAAAATGAGGAGTCTTGAGTTATGCAGAATTTATTAAAAAATAATACCGAGATCTTTTAATCATGACACAGAAGTTTCTCAATTTTAACAATAAAATTTTTTAACGAAAACACAAGTTCTTGTTAAAGGAGTGAAATAAGAATTATGAATAACATATTGATGACTTTTCTGAATTTTAAATTTACATGCAATATTTTTGTAGTTGATTGAGTCTTGTTTGTGTTTGTTCTAAATTGAGTTCATGTGTCGTCATCATTAATTATTTTTAGTATCATTTTGAGTTAAATGTGTTGTGTTTGTTGTCATTAACTTGGATTTGTTATAATTATGTCATATCAGGTAGTTGTAGTGATTCTGATGTTATTTAAGTCTTGCTCATGACTTTTTCTAATCCAAAATTGACTTAGATGTATTTTTGTGGTTGATTAAATCTTATTTGTGTGTTTGT
This sequence comes from Arachis duranensis, assembly GCF_000817695.3. Taxonomy (NCBI): domain Eukaryota; kingdom Viridiplantae; phylum Streptophyta; class Magnoliopsida; order Fabales; family Fabaceae; genus Arachis; species Arachis duranensis. The sequence goes on along the minus strand of NC_029774.3, from coordinate 12,550,191 downwards.
TCTAAACTGAATTTGTGTTTCATTATTATTAAGTAATTTTGGTGTCATTTTGAGTTAAACGAGGTGCACTTAGTCTCATTGACTTGGATTTGATATAATTAGGTTATACAAGAGAATTGTAGTGGCCTCTGGTGTCATTTAAGCCATATGCATGACTTTTTCTTATCCAAAATTGATTTGGATGTGTTTTTGTGATTGATTGAGTCTTGTTTGTGTACTTGTTTTGGATTCAGTTTCTATGTCGTCATCATTAAATAATTTTGGTGACATTCTTATTTAAATAAGGTGCACTCGGTCTCATTGACTTGGATTTTATATAATTAGGTCATACAAAAGATTCGTAGTGGTTTTGGTGTTATTTAAGCCATATTCATGACTTTTTCTTAATTTGACTTCTGTTTTTTATTTTAGTAGAAAAACCTGCAAGTTTAGAATAATTTTGGTAGAACTTTTTAACTTCTTCAAATGTGTTGAAAGTTATCCCAACCTTTGGCATAGATTACTCATCAACATCACACAAAAACTGCAAAAATAAAGAAAAGTTACAAGTATGACACCATTGTAAACTAACAACAATACCAAAATTGTTCATATTCGTAAGCAAAGAATTTTATCAGCTCATTGCTAAATGAAAATCACATAAAAATAAAAAATACTATAACTAATTTCATTTAGCACCAAATGTATAGCATAAGAACCACCAACATTATCCACAAAGTCATATATCAAAGTAACCACAACACCGAAATTAATTTTACCTTGCACTAAATTATGTTTTGAACAACACCAAAACTATCATTAAATATAACAAAAATAGATTGATAGAAAAACAATTCAAAACTCCTAGATACCATTCAAATTTAAATCCTTAATCATCAACACTGATTTTCACAAAGAAAAAAGAAATAATTCATCTCGTATACAAAACTACTACATGAGCATCAACTACTCACAAACTACATCAATCAAAGGAATGAATCAAATCTCGTCGAATTGATTCGATCCAAAATAATGATCTAATTCGTCCTGGTTCAACTGATCTGAACTTGTATCATACATTATTTTCGAAGACAAAATTGTTATACTTATAACATGAAGACGACAATAATACTGATGATGATGATGATGACGACGATGATGGAGGAGGAAGAGAAAAAAGGAGAAGGAGAAAAATTCAAATGAGAAAAAAATGAGGAGGAAGAGGTGATGGAGATAGTGGTGGTAGTGGTGACGATGACGATAACGAAAGAGAAAGATGAGAAAAAAGGAGGAGGAGGAGGAGAAGAAGAAGCAGGGGCGTAAGGAAGAGGAAGAAGATGAAGAGTGTGCGTGCGTTATGTGAAAAATGGTTTTAACAACTTAATTGGATTTGGTTAAGTATTTTAATTGGTTGTAGAACTTTATTATTAAGTATTACCTTTATTACTGTCAGATGTTAAAGTAGAAGTAGAGTATTTTTCTAGTGTGTTTTTTTCATTGCTTATTATTAAGTATTTTCATTTTTTTTTGTATTTAAAAGGGGATTAAAATCCCAAACGGAAAACCACAAAGTTAGATTGGAACATAAATCGTTCGGGGTATTATGAAGACTCCTCTTACATTATCTGTTAGGATTTACCTCAAATCTCTTTGCGGCTAATCTATAAACATGTATCCTAAGTTGGAGTTCAAACTCTCCTTTGATAACCAACATGTTCTCTTATTTCCCTCTCTATATGTGTGATTGAACATCAATTGCCAATTGTAGATTTTATATGCCTTGAAAAAAGGGTTTGGATCAAGACATTTTTTCAAATTCAAACATATTATTGAATTAGCATGAGATTTTTTTATTTAGTCTCTTGTAACAACAGAAGATTAAAGATGAAAGAGTATAGAAAATGATATTAGCATGTATCATGGTTCAATCTCAAAGTATAATAAAGTCTACGCCCAATCTCCACCACAATAATAATAGAACTTCACTATATCAATCAGACAATCACCAAGATTAAAAGCACTACCAATTCCAAGACCAAAACAAAGATAAACGAACTAAACTGATTCTACACCAAGACAAATGAAGCTACGATTCCAAGCTTCACAAACAAACACCAAGACCAAATTAAAATGTCAACTCTAAACAAAAATTAATGACAAAACTCAAATTTAATCTAAAATTATTTTGGCTTTTCTTCATAGTTTATGCCTTTTTACTTATAGAATTTTTCAAAATAATCTTTCACAGAATCACAAGCCTTTTTCTATTTACTAGAAATACTCAGAACAAAAACTCAATATATTAAATTGAACCCCAACAAAGAAGAATGACACTCAAATGTGCAGTGTATGGATTCTGAATTTTCTCATTGCTTTACTTAAAAATTGATATTCTTCTTATAACAAAACCCAATTTTATGATACTCACTAGTTGTTGCTGTCAGTCATTTTTCATAGTTTTTATGATAATTTTCTTTTTTATTAGTAGCAGCAATCTCTTTCATGTTCTCCTCATATCTTACTCTTGATGGTTGATTCTTTCTAAATATAATTAAATCAACATTTAAATCAATGTCGATCCTAAAACTTTATTTCATATTTAATCAAACTATAAATTAGAATTAGTCTTCAATCAAACCAATAAAATTAAATATTTATCATCACAATAAATGATAAAATCTTTTTAAATTCCACCATTTTTAACTTTTTATTAGCATCTTACCCACTCTTAGTAATTTCGTCATTGCTAGCTCATTGCTTTAACCTCTTGCTTTGGACTGCAAATTGCAAACCTCGCAAAGCTTTAAGGCGGTAGTTGTGATTGTAGCACTACTACATTTTATACATTTAGTAACATTTATTTTTTAACATTTGTTAAAGTATTAGTAATTATCATAAAATTAAATATTAAGTAACATTTATAAATAAATGTTAACAAATATATTTAAATTTTTTAAAAACTTACTGAAAGTGTTACCTATTCTCACTCTCATGCTGTGAAAATTTTTCTTACTCAAAATTTTTTAAAATAAACAAATTTTCATGGTTTGGAGGTAGAAACTGCTCGAAATTGTTCTCACTCTCACTCTCATGCTGTGAAATTAAACCACCTCTTGCTCTTCTTCAATCATTTCTTGCTCCGTCTCTTCGATCTCTCGCTTCGCCTCATCAACCTCACAATTTGCGAATCGAAACCACAATCGCGTGTTCTCACTATCACTTTTGCTCGTGTTGTCTCATCTCTGGTTCATTCTCTCATCGTCTGCGTTGTCGCTTGCACCGTCATCTTTTCGCATGCACCGTCGTCTTCTCGTCGATTCCATCGTCTGCTCATCTTACGACCTGGTGAGTTCTAATTCTCTTGTTCAATTAGCTTATTACTCCTTTATTCCTCTTTTATCTTTACATAATAGTTAATTTGATGTATAATTATTAGTTGATTTAAGTTTTTAATTGGTTATTAATAATTATGTTTTGAATTTTGATTTTAGTTAAGTTATTTATTTGCTTATTAAATTGTTAAAAACTATACATTATTAGTTTAAATATGCATGATTATTTGGCAGGCAATTAGAAGACACTAAATGTTTGATAAAAAATTTTATACTATCTTTCAATTCAATTAATTACTGGATCAATTCAAACAATTATGTTTATTGTTCACAAGTGTAAATAGGAAAATATGGGTGGCGTGGTTGTGGCTGGGTCTTGGGTGATGATGTATACGAATAAAAATGAAAAATTTACTAGTTGTCAAAAAATTAATAATGAGTAAATCTCTAAATAATTTATGAGATTAGTTGTTTGGATAAAAATATCTGAGATTTTAATTATACTATAATTATTTTTAAAATTAAAAAAAATTATACCATATTAATTTCTCACTTTCTTTTTGTCGTGTTACTCCTCATGCCGCAAGTGACCTAGCGTATCTTTTTTATACTAGATTAGACGAAACGATTTAGTTTTAGTTTTGGTGTTAAATGCTTGAGGAAACAACCTCGTTTAACCTTAATGGTTATACATTTTTTTAGGAATAAGATATTTTATGGTTCATTAAACACTACTAGAAAATTATTTATTACAAATGGATATTTTTAATATATTTTATTCCACAAAAAATACAGACAGATTTTGCAAAATTTTTTTATCAAAACAAAAGAAATGAATTAGCATGAATTACAAATAAAAAAGAGAATTTGTCAATAATTCTATAAAAAATTAATTTCAACAAAATTAATTTTTCATAAAAAATAATTATCAACAAAAAATTCATATATATTTAAATGAACAAAATAAATAAAATACCGTATTTTATTAAATTATTATAAAGGGTTAATACTCAAATTCGTTCCTAAAAGATCACTCATTATTTAAATTAGTTCTTAAATAATTTTTTTAGTCATATTAGTCCCTGAAAGATAAAATTTAAGTCAAATTAGTCCTTCCGTCAGTTGGATGATGACGTGTTACGCCAAGTGGCAGCCAGTGACACATGGCGCGCCACGTAGCAGGTCAGTGACACGTGACATGCCACATCTCACTTGACATGTAAAAAAGTTTTTTATAATCAAAATAGTCCTTGAAAGTTCAAACGTAATCACGTAAATCATTTTCATCCCTAAAATTTTAAAAATTAATCAAACTAGTCCTTATATATATTTTTTATTTTTTTCATAATATTAAATTTGAAATATTTTTTGATACTACTAATTTTAATAGAAATATAATTGACAAACAAAACATTAGTAATTGTATCTTTTCTTCTTAAAATTTTTTCAATAAAATTATCTCTCTCCTTTAATTCTTCTCAAAATCTCTCTTATTCTTTTCTATTCTAAAACATTTTTTTTACATTCTCAAAATCTTTTCTTATTCTTTTCTCAAATTTTGCTTCAATTCCAAACTTTATAAAATATTGAAAATTTGTTGCTTAATTATTATTATTATTATTATTATTATTATTATTATTATTATTATTATTATTATTATTATTATATATGCTAAACGAATTGCTTCTTAAGCGTAATACGTGCAAAGATTATAATAAATTTTTGTGTGTTTCATATGTTTGAGATAGATTATATAAATTTTTTTAATTTCACAAATCAATGAGATAAAATGAAATAGGAAACATTATACTTATGCATAACATAGGCTACTCCGCACTAGTACATTATAAAAATAGATATGTTTTGTATTAAAATAAAATTTCTTGTGTTTTAAATGAAATATTTAAAAAATTATATTAGAATATTAAGATTCAAAAAATGATTCCATAAAATAAAAAATTACAATTTGAAAATATAAAATTTTAAAATACAAATGACAAAATAACTTTATAAAAATTTAATTATTTTTATTATTTATGTAAAGAGAATTTTGTTTATTAAGGTTTAAATAATAATATTAAAATTAGTAGTATAAAAAATTATTTTAAATTTAATATTATAAAAAAATTATATAAGGACTAGTTTGATTATTTTTAAAATTTTAGAGATGAAAATGACTTACGTTTGGACTTTCAAGGACTATTTTAATTATAAAAAACTTGTTTACATGTCAAGTGACGCCACGTGTCACTGACCTGTCACGTGGCGTGATACGTCATCATGCCACGTGGCACTTAACGTGACACATCATCATCCAACTGACGGAATAATTAATTTGACTTTCATTTTATCTTTCAGAGACTAATATGACTAAAAAAAATATTTGAAAACTAATTTAAAGAATAAATGATATTTTAGAGACGAATTTGAATATTAACCCTTATTATAAATAGTCAAATCTCTCTATAATTTAAAATATTTTGTAAAAAATATTAAGATTATTGTAATAAAAACAAATGAGATGAATGTCCATAACAATATAAATCACTAAATAGTAACAGCCTATTTAAAATGCATTTGATTTGAAATTATAGATGAATTGAATTTTATTCCTTGCTTTGGAATAGAAAAAAAACATGAAGTTGAATTTCGGTGAGAATTCCAATTCTCATTTTACCCCATTTACAAATCAGACCTATTTTGGTCTGATTTCAAAATCAATTCTCACCTAAATCTCACTTAAACTGTACAATATCAAAAATACCCCTGTTCAAATTATAATATTTCATAATTTCTGGTGAGTTTTAGCATTAGCCTCACCTGGACCAGGCTCATTGTTAGCCCGTGTTTTCTGACACCAGTTAAAGGTGATGTGGCAGGTCTTTTAAAAATGCAAGTCTGAGCCCCTTAAAGATATTATTTGTTATAGAGGTATCTTGAAATGTTAAAATTAAAAAAGAATCCCACCGCGGCACCCCTTCCCCGAAAACCCCCCAGAATCCCTCATTCGTGAACGTCACTCACAAGTCACAATTAGAAGCAAAGTGCGAACAATTCCCAAATCAAAACCCTAGCTTCTTGAACTGTTCTGTCGCAATCCATCCTTCCCCCGTCCCGGACCCAGGCCCTGGGTTGTAGGTTGGCAGATGATCCCCATCCGCACTGGCTTATATGTTCGAGGCTTGGAGCAGGACGCCTTCGTCTCATCGGTCCCCGTCGTGTCGTCGGTCGCCGTCCGGTTCTCCGTCGAAGGTTAGTGAGACTGATTTGATTTCTTCTGTTATTCCTTTTATGCTTTGTGTAGTGAAATTGTGAGTTAAAAATCAAGTCATTGATTTTGCATTGTCGAAATTAAGCTATGCATTCGTGACTCTGCTGCTGGTGTTTTAAATTTTTTAGTATGCTGGTTTTGTTTTTTTTTTTATAGATTTATTGTTCTCTGGATTAAGGGGATAATTGTTGTTGTTTATAAATTTTTGTTGCTGTGTGTGTGTGTGTGTGTGGAGAGGATAAATTAAATTTTACTTTAGAGTGCTATATATTGATGCCATGCTTTATTAAAATTTTGTAACATAAAATTTTAGTTACACTTAGTATTGGTGTAAGGTTGCTGCATATTTTTTTTCTGTCTATCATGTCTCAATATTTCTTTTGACACTAAATTCTGATTGAACAGTTTTTTCAGTACATGCTAGTGAACCCTTTTAACCAAAAATTCTTGACAATTTTTCGATTGAAGTATTTATTTTCAGAACTTCATTGTAAGGTAGTTACCTGTTTATGGTGGGTGTATTTTAGGTTCATAAAAGAATTATTTAGTCCTTGCTTAGCTTCGTATAAGGTGGATTATGTGGTGTTAAGTTGCAGAAGCATAAAGTTTCTCCTTGAATATAGTACATGCAGTCTATTTCCGATTTCATGAATGATACTTTTTCTGTTATTTTTAAGTGATTTTATATTTACAGCATGTCTTCATTTTTCTTAAATGGCAAATTTTCTTCATAGGTTGTTGGTAGAATGGAGGAGGAAGATGTAGCCTCGTTAGTTCATGGTGCACCGGCCATGGCCGATGAAGTTTCCTTTGTCGGGAACGAAGAAGAACTAGTTTCCGATGAGCCATATGTTTGTGTAGGCGATGAACCTTCATCAGAGGCAAGTGAGGATGCGAATATGGACGGGTATTGTGGCTATAATGATGGTGATGATTTTTACGAAAGCTGGGAAGACAGAGGCATTGATGGGATTGCTGACTTTGGCCGAATTAACTTTAAAGAAATAAGTTTTGATGAGATGAGATTGCTACATTTTCCCGATCGACATGTAGCTTTTGCTTTCTACAATTTATATGCAAAAATGAATGGGTTCGCCGCAAGGAAGACCAGGCTAAGGCAAAATGCCAAGAAACTGGCGACACAACAGCAGTTTGTTTGCTTTAGGCAGGGGTTCAGAGAATTTGCCGCGGATAAGGAGGCATACGAACGTAAGCGGGAGCCTAAGCCTGAGACTAGATGTGGCTGTTTGGCGCAGATGCGTGTTCATCTACATTTGGAGAGTGGTAGATGGATTATTTCATACTTTGATAATGTTCACAACCATGAGATGCTCGACGGAACACTTACATTTATGCTCCCTGGTCATAGGAAGATGAATTCTACCGCAATTGAACAAATGAACATGATGTTGAGAGTCGGGATTAAAACACCACAGATATATTCAGCATTTGTGCATACTGCAGGGGGCTTCCAAAATGTACCATTTTTGAAGAGAGACATGTACAACCAGATTGATAAACAGAGAAAGCTAATAGGGGGCGATGCGGTGTCTTGTCTTCGGTGGTTGGAATCATATGCAGAGGAGAATCCTGGAACGTTTGTGCGTTACTTAGCAGACAAAGAGAATCGTTTGGTGCACCTTTTTTGGTCTGATAACTGTAGTCAATTAGATTACCATGTGTTCGGAGATGTTGTAGCATTTGATGCAACTTATCGAAAGAATAAGTACATGTGCCCACTGGTTGTGTTTTCTGGCGTAAATCACCATAACCAAACCATTATTTTCGCTGCTGCCCTTGTTGCAAATGAGAGTGAGGAGACATATTCTTGGCTACTTGAAAGATTTTTGGAAGCTATGAAGGGGAAAGCTCCTGCGTGTGTTATCACAGATGGGCACGCGGCAATGAGAAAGGCGATTGAAAAGGTATTTCCTATGGCTTATCATCGTCTCTGTGCATGGCATCTCCTTCGGAATGCAACATCACATTTGGCAAATCCAGCATTCACTTCTGAGTTTAAGAAATGCATGCTTTTTGATTATGAGGTTTCAGAGTTTGAAGCCAGGTGGGAGAGATTGGTCACTGAGCTTCAGCTTCAGGATAATCAGTGGGTCTGTGACCTTTATGATCGGAGGAAAATGTGGGCAACGGCTCACATTCATGGCCACTTTTTCGGTGGATTTCGGACGACATCAAGATGCGAGGGTTTGCATTCGATGCTTGGTAAGTTTGTCCACTCCCGCCATAATTTGAGGAACTTTGTTGAACAATATTTTCGCTGTGTATCAGAGATGAGATCTCGGGAAGCACAATCCGATATGCATAGCGTGGTTGGACACTTGGTGTTGCAAAGTCCGTTACATGATTTGGAAAGGTCTGCTGCAAAGTTACTAACGAAGGAGATATTTATCTTATTTCGGCCCATGCTGTCCCGTGCATGTACATTAAAGGTCCGGTCTTGTACATTGACTCCGACATCGGACATATACACCATTTCACGGTGGGGCAATTCACACAACAACTGGCATGTTTCGCACTATCCCGAGGATTCAATATTTAAATGCTCTTGTTTAAGGATGGAATCCCTTGGAATACCATGCGATCACATTGTAGCTCTTCTTGTACATCTTGATTTCACGGAAATCCCAACAAGTCTTGTTTTGGAGAGGTGGTCTAAGAACGCTCGGTCGAAGATGAGGCAATATGTTGAGAAGGGACCGTTTAGCTGGGACTCTATGGTAAGTTGTCGCAATTGGATGCTGAACGACCTATGTAGGGAGATGTGTGTGCTTGCTTCAGTGAGGGAGGATAAATTTGAAACAATGACTGAGAAGATACGCAGTGAGATCAATCGATTAAAGCATGACACCGAAGCTGGGCCTTCGACACCCGCGGTTGTTGGCCAATCATCCACACTCGAGGGGTGCGTTCAAAACCCACTTGTTGTGCGTCGCAAGAAGAGGCCAAAGAGGGACTCAGTTAACCGTACCTTGGTTAGGGGTGTGAGACGGTGCAGCATTTGTCATCGGGTTGGGCATAATCGAACTTCTTGCCAGTCAAATGTTTGGCAGGGCCAGCGGCAGCAGCCTAGCCACGAGGAAGACGTCGATGAAGATAACTACTACACTCTTAACTTTGGGGAGGAAGTTGATGATGTTTGTTCTTTAGTATTTTTTTTAAATTCATTTGTTTTAGTTTGTCTATATGTTGATATTAAGTTAAATACGTATTTTCTAATGCAGGAGTATGCTCATTATCATTCTCAACCCGTGGGGCAAGAGGAACACTTTGGCCGGTATGAAGAGGAGTTCCAAGTGCCATTGACGGATCCTTATTATAGTTGGCATGAGTAGAACAAATATAATTGTGGTTCAATTGTTATGATTTACTGTTAGGGAATTCCTTTATTATATACGTTAACCATGTGTGAAGGTACGTTGCTGATGTAGTTTGGGTCTATGATGTTATTATTGTGACCTTGACATGAGGATCTGCTTAACTTAAATTTGGTGCATGAATGACTTTGTTGTGGCACACTTGGTTTGTCTTTTATCCGAGTATAAATCATGTGAAGTGCTTGGTAGTATTCTTGGCATGTTGAGATGTTTGCGACAGGAAAACTAATTCTAATTGTTATGATCGTGACCCAAATTCCCTAATTTCTAACCAATTTGGAGGACTACTAATTCTAAGTATTATTATTGTGACCTGAGTAAAAGGCTTACCACTACACACACCCCTCAATAATGAATGGGCTAATATACTTGTATATTTTTTTTATTATTAATGCAGTATATTTTTTATTTATTATTAATAACAGCAACCAAAAAGCCTTGTAAATAGTTGCATTAAAGAAAGTTTTAGTAAAAATTAGTTTTAGTATTTTAGTTGTCTATCTTATAATAATTTAACCTTCATGTACTCTTTTGTACTCTAATTTGGAGGCCTAGTAAATCTAATTAGTAATAATAAATTTGAACACATCATTACTGGTATCAAGACACAATAAGGTCATAAAGAAAACCCAAATAAGTAATGTTATCAAAACATAACATAGTATTAATAAGTAGTCCATGTCCATTCAAAAGGTGGTATGATAGAAACATAGGAAATGGGTGCTCCTAAAGTTTGAAAAATGCCATTTGTTGCTCCGCAATCTGCCAGATCTACTTCAGTTTGGGCATCCAATGCCTCGCCTCATTGAATGGAGCCATCAACAATGCAAGTGCCGTGTGCACTCTGACCATGTATTCATCCATCTGCAACATAAACTCAAAACATTTTAATTTTGTTGACAATACGGAAGAATAAGATGGGGTTCCCCTTTGTAAACAAAGATTAATGTTCGTAATGGTTATTGACATACTTTGTGATGAAGATTGTGTTGAAATGTATCACCCATAGCCATCCAGTTTAGAACTAAAACAGCTGACGTGTCACTGTCACAGTTAACTTATTAATTACTCAAGTTGCTTTGCTAAAAAATCCACAAGGCATGTTGGAATAATTAAACAGAAAGACTATAATTTAATTCCAAAAAATTAGTCGTGAAATCATGTTTTACACGAAAGCTGGATATTATTCAGCAAGTTTAGTTACTGCTCTATTACCGTTGTTGGCAAGCAGGAACTCTCTCCACTGGTGATATTCTGAAGTTCATAAGGTCGCCGGTTATCCTAGAAAACTCAATTGGGTATGACGGGTTGCCAACCATGCGAGACACCATATCTCCCTGCATAGAAATGGGATTCGAGGATTATAAACAATACCAATCAAATTGTGTCGAACGAAGAAGACAATTTTGGGGAAAGCCATTTTACCAAATTGCGAACGAAAGCCCTCCTGTTTATGTTCTCTTCCTCACCGGTGCATGAGTCCAAAAGATATATCACTCCCTCTCTAAATCCGATCACCGCAAGATACCAGTGGCCAGAATTTTCTTTAATGGGGAAGTAGGCCTAAATCAAAATAAGCAGTTTGAAGTGAACTAGTGGAGTTGTGAATATGTTACAAGGGAGGGAGGAAGCAGCATACTCACATAATGCAGGGTCATGGATGGCTTCATCCAGATTTCCTTGTAGTTGTTAATCAGTTCAGTTACCAATTTACCTTCGCGCACATCCCTCTATAAATGTTACAGGTAGTTAGTAGAAAATATATGTTTCAACACCAGGCAAAGATAGGGAAAGGTTTAGTTACCGCGAAGGATGGTGGCAAGCTCCAAAAATGCCTACCATCGAGAGCATCATTAGAAAGGGTCATTCTCATTGCAAAGGCATGAAAAAATTCATCATCCGGAATTTGACCCAGCTGCAAAGTCCCAAAATGGTGCCTCATGAGAACGCAGTCCCGAAACCTGACAAGCTCCTCCCTGTGAAGGAAATGGGTTATTGATTTAACTGAAGTTCCACCGAATCTTACTCGTAAATTCGTCAAAATAACTTACTCTGGGTCGCCATCGTGTTTGAATACGTATGCCACCACCAGTGATTGCAGTTGATTAAGCTTGTTCTCGCTTGGCCTCACCAAGTTTTCGCATGAGGTCTGCCCGATACATCGGCCACCACCCATGTTCACGAGGCTCCCGAACAGCTTAACTGATGTAGTGGAGGCGCTCCCAGATAGACCTCCGTTCATGGCAAGGCCTCTGGTGGTTGGCACACCTTGAATAATTAGAGTAGGGGGCGATGACGGCTGCATAAATGGTTGTAACATGGATCCCATTCGGTTCAAGTTCGATTGTGCGCAGCCTATTGCATTCCCAGCGTTCGTCGGCGGCCGGCCAATGACAGGGGGTGGAGGATTGAAAGGGACTCCACCTGCGACATCAACAATTCCTCCACTCAAGAAGGATGACATCGACTGCGACGGCAAGTGGTTACTCTTCCTTGAGATTGATTTTTGCTCGTCGAAGCGTTTGACACGCGACGGCGCGTGCAGTGTACCCTGCGCCACATCAGACTTTCCCTGGAGAAGATTATAGGGGCATGAAATTAGGTATTCTCAGCTGGAATAATTGTTTACATAACAAATTCTGAACCCAATGAAATCCAAAAAGATTGATGGAATCCCTTGTTAGCCCAATAGCTAGGTTTGGTACTCCCCCTTTCCGTTTTTGTTTTTCATGTGCTCAATTGTTTTGGGCCAAAATTTTGTTTCCTATTTTTTTCACCAGTCCATCAAGGAAACAATTTTTTTGACATGAAGGTTCTTTCCTTACAACAGAAATAAAACAAAATAAAACCTAACATTTTTTGTCCCGAAAAAAGAAAAGTAAATTATCCATAAAGAAAAGAAAATGTTATTTTAAGAAAAAAATAATAATATATTTTTAATAATATTCTTAATACAAAATAATAAATTTTAAATATTTTTTAAATAATATATAATAACTAAAATAATATAATTATCCCAAATAATATATTATAAATATAGTAAAATAACATATTTCAATAAAAATTATTAATAAAACATTATATAAATATTTTTTTTACATGAATTTTTGTTTCGCACAAAATAAAATTATTATATGTTTATTTGCTTTTTACGTTGTATAAATATTTTTTTAACTTTTTTTAATTAAATTTATATAATTCTAAATCTTTTATCATTGATCTGTTCATGTTTAATGTTTTAATTTTGTTTCACACAAAATAAAATTTATTTTGCAAGAATGGTTGCAAACGTTTGAAAAGTGTCTAGTGTTTTATTTTATAAAATGGCATTATATATCAGCTCAGTTTTGGTAAAGTGTTTTAGAGAAATATTTAAAAAACACAAGTATCTAGTGTTTGGTAAATTTAAAAAACAAAAAAATCACATGCTTGTCTTTTTAACTTTGAAAAGTTAGGAGATGTTTTTAAAATTAAATTATTCGTGAAAACATAGTAAAAAATTTAACATAATCTTATATATTAATAAATATTATATTTATTTGTTCTCTTCATTATACTTATGTCTATAAAAATCATTTTATATATTAAAAGCAATTTTACTGAATATAATTTTTATAATGTGTTTATTAAAAATTATTCTTATTTTGATTTATAAGATATATTTCCTTACAAAAGAAATAAAACAAAATAAAACCTAACATTTTTGGTCCCGAAAAAAGAAAAGTAAATTATCCATAAAGGTTTTACTTGGCTGCATATGAAGAGGATGCAACCGTGTGTACCTTTGCAGCCGACTTTACTTGGCTGGTTGTCTTTTGGCCTTTCCATGGTGGAGCACAGTACCTCGCGACATTTGGGCGGTTTGTTTCGGTGTCGTCGTCGTCAGGAATACATATAAACACATTAGTATTCTGGTCTCCGAAGGCGTGTTTCTCTGTTCTTGCCTTCTTAGATGCTCCGACAACCTCCAGATGATCTGACTTTATTTCGGTTGAGTATTCCAACATTGTTTGCCTATCTCGTTGAGCTGGAGAGCATATGAGTTGGACAACACGGTCTCGTTCCTGCTGCCGCCCTTCACAAGCTTCAACCTTAGATGTCAAAACCTCTACCGCTGCTGTAAGAGCTTTCAAAGTGGCCATCAACTCCACATTATTGAGGGGTGGAGGAGGCTGCATTTCGCAAACACCTCGAACACTCAGTATGTTAATGTAAGTACGTAATAATGCATGTAATGACATAAGTTACTAACCTGCTCAGACTTCTGCGTAAGCGTTGCGAGGCCTATTAGATCTGGGGAGTCTTCCAGCAGCTTCAAGTCGTTCTCCCCTTGTACAGATCCCTCAACGACCATGGTTGTTGCTGTTGCTGTCGGTGGAGCGCCATCTTGTGGGTGTGTTGACGAGCCTTCGCACATAGGCAGTTGCTGTTTCGAACCCATACGCTAATGGAACAAAGAAAATAGTTGCATTCTAACTTGCTTATTCCTTGTTTTATAGGAATACCTCCTGAGTTTAGTGATGCATGTCACACCTGCCTGGCCATGAGACAATACCAAAGTATTACCATTAACGGCAAAGGAAGCTGCGAGAAGTGGATAAAGATGAAGACAAGGTTTTGCTTGTAATATGTTATTGGCCATAGTCAACCTTTGTATACAGGTGATATGTAACATCAATAGAAGAGCACAATCTTCAAAAATCTGGCTATCACCTTTTGGTACCCTGCCTTTGTTTCAGTACTTTATCCACTGCCAATGAACAATACGACTTAGGATTCATTTTGTCGTTACTAAGTAATTAATAATAGTGTTATCCCTGATTGCACAGACTCGCCTCTTAGATTCGATTTTTTTGACTAAATGAACATAACAAAATAATGCACATGGAAAAAATAATTCAATTCATTTAAGATTTACATAACTCCTATGAAAATATATACATAACTCCTATGAAAAATATTCTACAATACAGTCGGAGTTTGTATTTTGTAAAACATATACATAACTCCTATGACAAATATATTTATTAAAGTGACAGTTGAGTATAAATTTTATATGAGTTAAAAGGTCGGTGGACAGTGGCCCAAGTGTCCTTCATATCTAAATTTTGTCTTATGCATGTCATCACCAAACCCTGTGCAAATATATTTAAAAGAAATGATATTCCCTCCAGAGTCAACTTCACCAACTATAAGGATAAAGTTAGTCACAGTGAAAATAACAAATACAAGGGAACATGTTCTGAAACTCTAACTAGTGAGACAAAATGCATTAAATGCTTACAGCTTACAACAGACAAGGTGGCTATAGAAACATATTTCAGCCAACTACAACAGACAAAGTGGCTCTTGGAGCATATTTCAGCCCACACTACCTTAGGCCAGTCATGAGCGTACAAGCTATCATGACCTCGAACGAGGAATGTAAAAACTTTTTAACATTATTTATCCTAAACCTACACTACATTGATGTCCCTTCCTTGAAATTTGTGGCTGCGTGCTCAAGTAGAACCACCCCTCTGCCAGCGTTGTGCCTTTAGCCTAATCAGCCCTCCGATACCATTGAATGGTCCACCGACAACGGACACAGCAGTCTTGCCTCTCAGGGTCGAGTCGTCAAGCTGTGTGGGAAGTCATAACTAAGTGAAACATTTCTTTTAAAAAAAATCAATAATTTGTGTCACATAAGATTTGTACTAACCACTCCACTAATGTCAAGGGAATTAAAGCAACCTTCAGGGTCCAACCATGATATAACCCAGGCGCCAGAACTATCACTGCGAACATGCATTCGTTAGCCATAAGTGAGTAAATTAATCTTTTGCTTAAAAACATAATAAACAGCCTTATGATGATAAACGTTGAATTGGTATAACCTTGTGTTGCAATTTGGAATGCCTTGTCCTCTACGGATCGGCCAATCCCTAAGATTACTAGGTGTGTTTACTTTAAGAGGACCATACGCAGGCGATGTCATCAAATCATGGATTCTCCCGAGCTGAAACATCCAACATGCAGTGCACAATCTAAGGAATAACTCATATTTAATGTATAGCTTAACGACGAAGAAGGTATACGTGAAGACTCACAATGTCTTTCATAAGTTGTTCCCTGCCGGGTATCATATTGGCATCTGGATAAGAGTCCAAATGGTAGGCAGCTTTATCTACGAAATCAATCACCATACAATACCAATGCCCCAGAATGTCCTCAATTGGAACAAATATCTGATTCAATACTTACAATATGAAGTTCAGCACCTTCAATATGGGAAAATTTGGCATATATAATGAAATATAGAAACTCACGTGATTAAGAAAGCGACTGGGTTTCACCCAAAATGGAATGTAATCTCTGTGAGTTCCTCTAGTGGCAATTCCTTGGTGACGTCTTCCTGAAAAGAAATCCAAGATCATTATCAGAGACTCACATCACAAACCATTACTTAGTGATACAGGCCGATTATGCGCCACATACCGCAAAAGCAGGTGGGAGGCACCAAAAGAACGGATGCCTAACATGCTGAATTGAACATGTGTTTCGCATTGCTACCATTTCGACAACCCTCCCATCTATAGTTCGTCCAGGTATCAACGTTTGAATATGTCGCCTGGTGAGTCGATATTGGAGCATTCTGACAAGGGTTTCCCTAAATTGAAGCAAACGTTAAAGGGAGTCACACATAACAAATGAAGCAAATAATCATCATGACATACTCATCTGAATGTCCATCCGAGAATAAATAGTTGAATAAGAGGGTATCCTGACGATTGAAATCCATGTCATGAGTGGCTTTAAACTTTGGCCTATTCTTACCAACATTCTGATTAGAACACAACAAGACATTATGTTTTGTTTTATTTAAGTACGTCAACGTAAAGCACTGTTGCATATAAATGTTCTAAAATAAGAAAGTTTACCCGCGTTGTGCTGCAGGCAGTAGCAGCTCTTGAACGCTTTGTCGGCGCTGATCCACTGCATCGCCCATCCGGCGAGTGGAAGAGCCTCCTTCCTTTTAGTACTGGGGCTGTCAGTGGCTGCGGCGGGTTGTTCTCCTCTGAGTCAACTGCAACATCCAGGATTTCTAGAGGAAGGGTTGGATCTTTGCTTGGAATGGCGGAGCCGCGTAAGATTGTGGCATCTCTGCGGTTGGTCGCTTCAGAAACATCATCAGCAATAGCTTCCACATTTTCAGCGTGTCCATGCAAAACAAAGGCAGCAGCGGCATCATCTTCTTCCCTACAAAAGTGTTAATATAGTATATAACAATATTAGCATCGATGGAAAAAACGACCATGCAGATAATATACATTTCAAAATAGCATTCATCCACCTGAGATTTCGCTGCTGGGAAGCCACTGTCCATGGTTTGGATGGAAACATGTCTTCTACCTAGTAGACCACTTGAATATAGATGAAAGAGAAAAAAAATTAGTATTGGACACATAAACCTCCCAACTAAGTGTGGAATATATAGTGATACCACTCACCCAACATATGAGACTACTGGACAATACACATCATATAATGTTTCACTATATTAAACCAGTGGACACAACCATTATTTTATTTTGCATGTCAAAGTAGGCTTCACACCAATGGCCAAGGGGCCAAGTGTCTCATTGTGTAACAACATATATTAATAGTAAAAGTATAAATTATGAATACCCCTAAAGATCTAACAGAAGAAGTATTTATATTTATTATTCTTATTAATATTATTTCAAACATTATTGAAATTATTATATATATATATATATATAACATAAATTTTTCTACATTCTATGTTGAAAAATATATTCTATTCCAGGATTTCAAAAATAAATAAGGATAATTAGACTATAAATGACACAACTAGCAATAACAAGATATCCAGACAGGAATATTATGCAGTAATTTTATTCTAGGCCGAATACATGGACTGGTACACATTAAGAAAACAAAATAAAAATTCCAAAAGGCCTGAAATGGCCAAAATTTTACTTTACTAAATTCTCATTTATTGGGACACAAGGGAACCGTTGGAACACATATCTAAAATTCAATTCATGAATTCAATATGCCAACTAACAGATGCCTAGCTACTTCCTTTAAAAAGGCAAGACTCAAATGCTACAACACCATTATTCCATAACATCCCTTCTTATGTTTCATTCAAAACAATGGTCATGCCCAAAAATAAATTCTATGTTGTTTTCCATGGAAAAAAACCTGGGATCTACAACAATTGGCCAGAGTGTTTCGCTCAGGTGAACGGTTTCAGTGGTAACATGCACAAGACTTACGAGGACTACAACCAAGCTAGGATTGCATGGGAGGACTTCCTGGGAAATCAACAATCACAACACCAGGGAACTTCCATTCAACAAGCAGCACATCAGGGCCCTCTTCATCGAACCGATTACGCGACAACGTTGTATCAACGCCAGGCCACGCCATCGCCACAACCTCACCTTATTACACAAGACTCTTATTCAACTGTTCATGACTTGTATAGCGAACACTTACTCAATCTTCATGAAAAGAGAGCTCCCAATGAAGGGCCCCCTTGCTGTGTAGGATTCCCCTTCGTTCGTTTGTTATAAGCATCATTAGTGTTGTTGTCCTATGGTATGCTCTATTACGAAACTAATTTATACCTTGTTAGATTCTTCTATTACAGTACACTAATTATAAGAAGAAGCAGTAATCTAACTAATCATCATCTGTAAGGTATCTGTATCTTACGTGCCACTACATTTCAAATAATTCTGAATGTAATGCTTATATAAATATATATTAAACAATTTTTTAATTTACAAAGGCATTCCTTTTTGCACATCTTCCTTGCAGACCTAAACAATTCTATCACTACAAGCTAAAGACAAAAACCATAAATATCCCATTATGTGCAGTAGAATCATAATAAATCAAAAAACTTGCATTGTACTCTCTGTGCCATCTGACGTACGATAAAGCATTGTTCCCAAACAACAATAATCATTTCTTAAGATTTCAGCTTTTTTCGTACTGGGCAAATAAGGATGCTACAACAAATTCTTGCTGATTTAAGCTCCCTATTATATAAGTTTGGTTTAGTTTATTAATCTTCCCATATGACACTGATTTTCAGAAGAAATTAACTCAATTACCCTAAAAATCAACTACTTCATTAATACAATTATCAGATAACAGAAATGCAACATATCCATAAGAACACATTACAACAACACACCAAATCAACAAGGTTCCACATGAGAAGAGTCCTCAGCCTAACTTACTCACCCAACAAACTATTCTGGCATTAACACCCTAATTAGCTACAATAACATACCCCTAATTAAATTAAACAATGGCATTGCAATGCATGCAACCTAAAAAGAAGTAAAATAACAATAAAAGAGAACAGCCTAAACACAGCACACATTCTACACACAAATAACAATGGAAACTACAATTTTGTTGCACAACTAAAAAAAAAAACAAGCACCTCTTCAGATTGCATTGCCTTCAACGTTTTCGTGTTTCAGTGCATCGTAACGACCCCTCAGCTTCTCGTATGCCTCTTCTAATTGACTTACCTTCGCACGCAGAGCATTGTTACTGTCGTTTACAAGCTTCAGCTTCGAATAGCTATAGTCCCGAATCTCCTTTCCGGTTAAATCCAACACGCGACCTAACATCTCAAATGCTGCGTCCTCTCTTGCAGCTTTCTCAACCAAGGAGAATCGACCCCTGGCTGAAAGCTCAACTTCAAATGGATTGCCCGGAACCACCACAGTGAACCCATAAAATGGCCCTTTCTCTCTTGTAAACCGTTCTTGCTTGAAAAAACATGGACTAGGAATTTGAGCATCATGGCACACCTTCACCAACCAATCCTCCATGTTGGCCACAACAGCAAAGTCCAAATTCAGCTCCTCCTCTGGAATAACGGGTAGCCCTGGGATTACATTAAACCAAAAACTAAATATCGGCCACCAACCACAACAAAACAGATCAACAAAATGCTATAACAAACCCGACAACACATGTTCTCAAAAATTCACCAACTGAAGTTTTAAATACTTACACGACACAACTGCACCACGCCGTGACCTTTCATTCGATAGATTGTCGTTATGTCCGGAGGCTCCTTCACCAATTGCGCCAACGAATTCACCACACGAAGCTTTCTCCCATGACAGCGAACACATTCTTGCCTTGAAGCACATACAAGCATGTTCATAGCTATTAAAACCTTGGTACTCTGGAAAACTGAAGTTAGTTACCTGTTCGTTAGCCTCTTCCCAACTAGTATAAACACCAGGACAGTGTCCCTTTGTCACAACAAAGAAAAAGAACCGCTTCAACCCTAAATCCATTTGTTCTTATCTCCTTCTCCCCAACTGTGTCTTCCCAGTAGTGTTTCAAAAATCAATTCCAACTTGGGGATTTTGTAACCATCAATTTCTCCCGTCTTTTGTTTTTTTTTTGTCACGAGCCCGGCCCAATAACCTGACCCAGACCCAACTAACAGCCTCCAAGCCCCGCAACCCGATCCCGAGCTCACCGTCACTTTCACATTTGCGAAGGCATTCACAGTTTCAACGTTCCTCCTCTGGTGATTCATCTCAACTCAGAATCTAACCTGCATCTCCCGCCCACCAACATCCTTGAATAGCACAAAATTAATGACAAACAAGACTTCAGATGTTATAGGCTTGGCACAACGATGAAAATAAAACAGAGTGGGAAAGCCAGTTTCAAACTAACCCATCTATCCAAGGCACTGACTGCATTTCTTGCTTAGGCAACAAATAAGGCATAGTGCCACTTTTGAACAAACAATGAATTATAAAAACCCCTCCCTATTCGGATTCTAATTCCAATTCCGATTGCACTTCACTTGGTCCATCGTTCTATCCCTCATTTCGGACAAAGAAACCGGATTGAAATAGCCACAAATTTCGATAACGACATATGAATTCTGAATATTTCGAGCTGATTGAAATCCGCGTGAAACATAGAGAGAACATATTCCACGGAAAGAACCAAAACCGGATAATCCTGCTGACTAATTACAAAGTCTACTATTTCGATTTTTTTATTAATACTTAATAGTAGTTAATTTTTATAAACGCTAGCCCAAATTGCCAAAACCGGACTTCATTTTTATTCTTTTGCACTAACTAAATGCCTTGCTTTTTTTTCATACAGCTGCTAAAGCAACATAGGCTAACAAAAATTTCTACATAATAAGCCCAACACTAAAAACATCACACATTGCAACAAAAAAAAATCTATTTCAAACGTTTTCATTTTTTTCCTATAACCAAAAGCCTTCATAAAAACAGGTCCAGACCCAAATACATCACACATAAGTAAAAAAAAAATTATATTTCAAATTCTCAATAAGTCACAACACAAAAATAGCTATTTTCACATCACTTCCACCAGTGGGTCACATTACAAATACAACAAAACCTATTCACCCATTACGTTCTGAAAAACCGAATCACACTCTCCGAGAATTTTTTAACTTTAAACACGTGTCTTCCTACCAAAGTGCCAGCACAACAAAAAATACAGGCTCACTGTGAGCCTCCTTCACATGAGGCTAATGCTAAAACTCACCATAATTTCTTCACTTTCTTAAACCCTATTTTACTTATTTGTTGGAGGATTGAAGCTGCACACCATGAAACCCTATTCGTGTTCGTCAGAGTTATTCGTTACTTTTACCATTCTCTAACAAGGTGCAAGCTCTTTATTGTAGTGCCATGAAGCCTTCCTTCCTTAGGGAATTCAAAGAGTGTTTTGTCACAAGAAACACGCACGAGATACATAGTGGACTCAATTGGTGCACTCCTTTCCCATGCAAATCCAAATTCCGTGCAATTTCTCCCTCTCTCTCTCTCTCTCTCCATCCATTTCTGTTTGTATTGGGAAGTCAGAGTGAGTGTGTTGCCTTCACCATTGGAATCGGTGACAAAGGCACAATCAAACACTGCCATTTTTCGCTCGTGCTTCTCACTTAATAATAGAACACAACTCAACACTCCTTAGAATCATTGAGTTTCACTCTCTTCAACAACCGTCGCTCTTTCTCTTACGGCCATGTGTTTTGTTCCTTCCACAGACATTAAAAGAGGGAAACAGAAATGGAAAGTGTTTGGAAGAAGTTATATAAAGAGAGAGACATAGTGAAGGAACAGAGGGTCTATTGCTTAATTTTTGAGAGGCACAAACAGTCCCTTGTCAATGATTTTTGCTTGTTAATTGATTGATGCCCCCTCTCTCTTTAAATGACCATTCTTTCTATCCACTATTTCTTTTTCCTTCATAATTTATTCAATAAACATTAAAATTCTTCTTCCTCCTCCTTCGACGGGCATTGATGGACTAGTGGTTGCTTTGAAGTTTAAAGCTCCACCGCCTAGTCAGGTTATTAAGCCAAATAAAGGGTCATATGAAGAGACCTTCAGCCGTGAAATAAGTTAAATACTTCAATTTTATGTAATGTATTTGTTTTATAAATTGTTATTTATTATTTTAATTTATATTTATTATAATAATTATATTTTGTTAAATACTTTAATTTTGATTTATTGATATGGATTATGAGTATTTTGTTCTAAATTAAACTTTATTATGTTTATGGCTTATGGAATTATCTCATTTTTAATTTTATTATTTTTTAACAAAAAATGATCATATCAAATGAGTGTCATAATCACACATAAATAAGATTATAGAAAAAATGAAAAAGTTATGAGATGTTGATTTTTTTAAAAATAATTTAAATTTCTCACTTTTAAAAAAATTCCACCTATCATAATTTTATGGGTGAGATAGATCTAATTGATGAAGTTGTGTTAGACCAATTTTATTTATAAATAATTTATATAATTATATTATCTAATTTAATTGATAAATAAAATTATATTTAATATTTATTGAGAGATAAAAATATTTTAGAAAAATAATATAATTCATCAACAAATCATTTTAAACAATAAAATTTAATTTTATCTTATTAAATGAATTAGTCTCTCCATACTCAATTAAAAGGTTGCGAGTTCAAGTCTCCTATCTTTGATAAAAAAAAAACTATGAAATTGAATTCCATTTCTTTAGAAATTCATTTCTTAATAAAATTGAATTCTAATTTCATCATTTAACAGGCTGTAAATCCTTATTTATTTATTTTACAACAAAGATAAGGATTTGCTTCACGGGCTCCTCTTCATTTCACATAGCACTCCCAATCATTCATAGGCGGCTACTCCTCACTCATCCTTTCCAAATCCTTCCTCGACGGCACCTCGACGGCACCTGTTGCCCTTGCACCGCCATTGCCCAAACCTCCGTCACACCCCTTCCTCAATCTCTCCATCACACCCATTGCCTAATCTCTCCGTCACAAACCCAATTCTCGCTTTTTCAGTTTCTTAGCCTCGGACAAATTCAGGTTCGGACGAGTCGGAAAGAACACGAAACTTGGATTAACGCTGTGCAGAGCAGGTTCGGCTCTTGCCTTTGGAGGTCTCGACGCCGATGAATTTCGCCACCCTCTTGATGTTGCCGTTTTCTGTCGCTGCTCGCTGAAGCTCGTCAGCGTCGTCACCGCTTTTACCTCTTCTTCTCGTCGCCGTTGGTTCAAGTAGGCTCCGTCGTCCCTTCCCTGTCCCTAGCCCTAGCCCTTCCATTGTGATTCTGTTCCGATTACATTGACTCTTTTGCAATTTTATCTGTTCTGTTCTCAAAACAATTTAGGGTTTTATTACACTTTATCTTTACTGTTATAGAGACAGAGATGGCATGCTTTCTGTGAAGGAACTCCAGCCTGCTGATTCTGATGAAATCTATTCTCAGGTACCTCCCTTCATTCTTCTCTTCCTTGTTTTTTCACTATATGTTACTACTAATTAGGAAGATCCTTAGAGAAGAGGACTGAGGGAAATTAAAGGTGTTTCATATACTTATATCTTGACTTTTTCTATCTTCAATTTTTGGTGGTATCATTCTTCTAACGTTTTTCAATTTTCATATGATACTATTATCTTCATCTTATTTAAGCTTTGTTTTTGGATTGGCAAAACAAGAACTATATCCAATTTCTGCATCTTCTATTCCAATCTACATAATATATATGTAGTTAATGCATCAGATGTTGGTGAGAACCAAAACTAACTTCCATTTGTCATTAGTTGCAACCAAATACACAGTTGTAAATATTAATAACTATTTAGAATCATAGTTATCCTGCCTTGATGAATAAAAAGTATTAAACGGTTGGTAGTAAGGGAAGCTGTTAATCACTTTATCTTGAAACAGATGGTAATTTTGCCCTTTCCATTCTTTTTTCTGTTTAAATGTTTCTAATTTCCAGCTTAGGGATTCGATCACCTGTTCTGAGCTTGTTGCACGATTCTACTCTATTTGTGGTTTTTTTTTTTGTGTTGATAAATGCATTTGCTTTAGTTTGAAATGAACAACATTTTATCTCAATTTGAGCTTGAACTATTTATATCAAGCTATTACGTGTAGTTGCTACTCTGAATTCTTAGCTCAGTTTACTGATTGGAATTTATTGCAATTCCCTAGTATATGAATTTGTGAATTTTAGTTGTATATGAATTTACTTATATTTAGTTAATTTTACTTTTAATTCATCCCAGGCAGAGATTTCATTGCTCCTTGCAAATGCTAAGGTACATCAAAATGTGTACATCGAGAGTGTTTGGATCACTGGCATGCGGTTAAGGTATGGATGCTGTCTATATTTTAGTTTCAACGGTTTGTATACTATCGCAATATCAATCTATATACTGTTTGCATAGGGTAACAACTATGTGGTTCATAAGTGATGAATATGATTACTAGTTAAAGGTTGCCAACTTATGTGACAATGAGCGGATGCCACTTTTGTTGATATTCAGATTTCTTTTTCTACCTATTGTTGTTAACCTATAGCAATTTTAATCTATGGTGTAGTTTGAATTACTCTATTAAGAAGGAATGCATGTGTATAATGTAACAGGTTCTAAGCTATGAGCATCATATTCTAAGACTAAGTTTGGGCAGAACAGAAGAGCATTGAGTGTGATCAATCAGAATCTAGTGCAAGGTTGGCCCTTATCCTTGTGTTGTTAACAAGAGACCTTTGCCATTATCAACTAATCTTATTTTACTTTACTTTTTGTTTTGGATAGAAATATTAATTCCATATGACTTCTAAGGTAATTATGTTAAAATCTTAAATGGCTTCAACTAGGTGAATATATTTGTGATTAGATTTTATATTGACGTTGTATCAAATGTTAAATTTTTAGTTTTAGGTGATTTTCCATATTCCACTTGTTGAGTAAAACACTGCCCCAATTTTCAACACTGTTTTGTGTGAATTTGTTGTGTTTGATTTGATTCCTTTTCCTGTGTTCTGGAACTTGACTTTATTACTTTGTTTTTCTTGATTGTTTATTGTTGTTGTTTCGCAGGAGGTGTTTAAAAGGGCTATAATGCAGCCTGGGCCACCTGAGCATTTTGCTTTACTGACAGTTCTAGAATTCATCAAACCTCAGGTATATCCATCCTCTAATCTTTTGAGAATTTCAAATGTAGTGGAGAATTTTGCATTTATGAGTCTTCTCTTTAATATTGTGCAGTGAGGGAGAAAGATTCAATATACACAGTGAAAGTCTGAACTCCTTTTCTGATCATGGGTGGCAAGATTATTGTACTACTTCAACCATTTTCACACATATCAACATCACAGCAGAGGACAGTTCCCCACACCGTCGAGGAGGATGACCAAGGTGCACCGCATAGGCTACATCAGGGGAGAACATTGCCTCGGTATTAATTTCACCCATTTCCCATTTTTGTTCTCTGAATTCAATTCGGTGAAGGTTTCTCAGTTCCTAATAGGTCAATTATCGGTACCGACTTTTCAGATAACCTGAATGACTTGCTGAGGTTTCTGTGGCGCGATGACCCGCAAACTCATGATGAGTTCAAGCAGGTGCGCAAATGGAACAAGGCTTCCAAGGATTTGATTCCGATCATTGAGCACTACCAGGAGGATCAAAATTTGCTTTTGAATGCAGGTTTAGCTTTGCTATATATATATTTATTTCAGTGAAGGTTTTGGTGTTCCTTACAATTCCAATCAAACCAGGTTCCACGGATATTCGGCAGCAGCTTGAGTATCTGTGGAGATTGAAGTCTGTAGTGACGAGTAGTGATATATGTGCTGTGGTAGTGTCATTTCTAAAAAAGACCACTTTGGAATGGTAAGCTTTATATTGTAACTGCTGTTGAAAATCATTAGAAGGGAAGGAATTGCGAACCTCTAGTTTATGTGCATATTTCTTATTTAGTAGTTCTGTTTTACGGTGATGCATTCACCGAGGATGATTGGAAATTGGTTTATTTCTTATTTATTGGGAACATCTAATTTCTTCTTATTTAATGGCATATATAGACCATGGGAACCTGTTTACTGAGTATTTGTTGGTTTTCTATTGTGGGAGTTGGAGCATTTTGAATTGAATATGTATTTCTTTAATTGTTGAGGCAAAGATAATAGTAATATGATTTAACTATGACACGGGTTGGACTATTCTATACTAATGTTTCCTAATCACTGAATCTTATTGACTACTTGTGTGCCCCCTTTATATGTTTGTGGATTTAGGTGGGTGGTTAAGAATGGTGAATTTATTGGGTTAACTGAAATTAATGTTCAATTACCTTATGTCTTGTATTAAATAGACATTGTTTACTGCCATTGCATGATCTTTCAAGAGTTAGTATCAAATTAAACTTTTTAACTGGATGTCCTTCTTTGATCTTATATATCATTAATTCTTTGCATTTAGCAATTTTGTTTCATACTTACTGCTATCATATGTTGGTTACAGGGTGATGCCGACAGTGCACTAGACCGCATGTGGCAGAGGAAGAAAGCCGATAAGGTATCCTAAACAACCAGATTTAGTTGTTTGGTACGTGATTATTTGTGTTTTGGTTTATATTGTTGTTATGTATATATTTGTCTAGACTCTGTTATGACTGTGGTACGGACAATATAAACGAACTTAACTGCAAATCCCGACCTTATCAAGAATTCTCCAATTTTTACCCTTTACTTCTCTTCAGATGGATACGGGAGATCTGTTTTACGAGGTTGATCATTGCTAAATCCAGGAGAAAAGAGTAAAGGTAAAATGGTAGAATCTTATGCAATGCAATCTATTCTAAATGCAAGCTACTTGCATGAATCATGAAATTCTAGTTATTATCCACCTATATATATATATATATATATAAAGCTTACATGTGATTAAATTGCTTCATATCTTCAAGGAATCATATATGTATATTAAGGCCAAACCATATTAAAACATGTTCACAATTGTGTTGGGTTTAAAAAAATTCACAACCTTACAAGATAATTAACAATTTAAATATAGATATATGGGAATGAGCCATTGAACCCTCACTGGATTTGTGTTTACTCTTTAGTCACTCAGTGTTTAGGGTTAATCACTCTATTCTTTTCTATTCATGTTTTCTAAAACCTTGTTCTTCATCTAACCAATCGACAAATATATAATGTATACATACAAACATCATGAGGTCTTTTTGAAGGTTGTAATGGGGTCAAGGTAAAAGTAAGAGTATATATATAAGACTAAGTGAGCTATAAATTGAATCATTGATTAGTCTAAGATTTCACCTAATATATATACTTTATAAAAATTCAAAATTATCCTGATCTTCCCATAATTTTTCCCATTTTATGTCATATACTCATATGCCAATTTTATTTTGATTTTTGTTTCCATGTGCATTGATTTCTACTAAATTTATTATTGGAGTAATTTTGTCCCCTTATCTATTTATTTAATTAAAAGGACTTTCTTTCTTTTTTTTTTCTCTTATATTATTATTATAAACATATTTCAATACACATGGTGTTTTAATTTAATTTAGTTTCACATGAGCCCGTTTCCAATTTTTTATTATTCTTATTAATTTTGATTCTTTTCTATCAACCCATGTTCCCATGTTTTTCCACACTTAGTGGATAAACAATCTCCTATCTTAAGCTAACTAAGAATTCAATTTGAAATTAATTTATTTTTCTACTTAAGGTTAGTGATGTAGTTATAAAACAGAAAGATTAAAAGGACTCAAGGGGCTAATAAGAGTGATGGAGGTAGGTTTATTTGGGATAAGTGAGGAAAATTTTAAATAATGGCCTTAATTATATGTGGGTATGTATTTACATTCTATATTGGACATATAAGATTGGAATAAAGTAAAGATTACAAGCATAGAAAAGAAGTGCCAAACACACAGGAATGAAATTTATGGTTGGATGTAACCATACAATTAAGCTAAAAACTCACAGGTTGTGTGTTCTTTGGCTCAGAAATCATATATTAGTTATGTATGTCATGCAAGTAGAAATCAAGAATTTTCATTCAACTCAATGTGAATCTTAAGGTGGCTTTTAAAATTTTAGTGTTTTTCCTTGAAGAAATGTTAATTAACTCACATTTGTTGCTATATATAAAAGGTGTGTGGATTGTTTTGATTCTGTTACACTAAAGTTTTTAGTTTACTCTTTTATTTTCAATTAAACTAACTTATCATATGCTAAAAGAGTAAATTATACTAATTAATCCATATATTCTATAACTAAGCTAAAAATGCAAATTAAGCTAAATATCTAAGATATATACAGTTTAAAGTGCAAAATGCAAAAATAAAATAAAAATACAGCAAGTAAAAGAAAAATGTGCAAGTACTAAAAGACAAAATAAGATATGATAAAGTAAAAACAAAATAAAGTATAGAAAAATAAACAAAATAAGATAGAAGAGTCTGTAGTGGTTCATCAAAAAGATTCGCCAAAGATGGCGACCTCCCCACACTTAAATTATAGCATCGTCATCGATGCTCTATCAAGCTGGGTGTGAAGAAGTGTCATCTCCAAAAGGGTGTGTTGGTGCTGTCTGTATGGGCTCTGTCAGTGAAAGTGTCTGAGGTTCTGCCTGTATAGGTGCCTGTGGGTCCGCTGGCTGTGTCTGCTGAAGTTCCTCATGCTGTGGTTCTGCCTACTCAGATTCGGAGGGATGTCAGTGTGGCCGGACTGGATCATCAATTTCAAATGCTCATAGCGGTGCTTGCTGCGACCCTCAGACCGCTCATATCATCACTGGTTGCGGCGTTCCATCTGCTCCAGGCGCTCAAATAGGCGGTGCACAAGGTGGTAGACGGGCTCGGGAGCAGGTGACAGTGCAGTGGTGGTAGATGGGGTAGTAGATACTGAAGGAGCAGCGGAAGATGTGGCTGCCTCAGCGGAAGCAGTGAGGAAAGGTGGCCTGTAACCCAAGCCTAGGAACTTCCTGCTGTAAGGGATAATCTTCTTGCAGTTTGCAGCTGTTGGCTTCTCATACTCCCAGGGCACGTCAACTCGGCGGCCTAGCTGAGTGATCAGATAAGGGATAGGGAGAGTGCCTCTGACATAGACCCTGGCCATATAATACCTAATGAAACGTGGAAGATATAAGTCCTGACCCTCCATCACACACCAGATGAGGGTGATCATAACAGTGGGCACCTTTGTCTTCTGAGTGCTCGGCATAATGTAATTACTCAGAATCTGCTGCCAAAGCTGAGCCTCATCATTCAAATGTATCAGCTTGATTCCTTTAGGCACCATTGTATTCTTTTCCATGACCCATTGGGCAGCAGGATCAAAGGCTATTCTCTGCTTTACTATGTCTCAGTCAAATCGCATAAATCTCATATCCTCTTCAGTTTTTTGGTAACTGTCAGGCTGATCTGACTTAGGCGGAAGCTGGAGGATGTCCTCAACAGCTTCCTCAGTGATCAAGATTTGCTTCCCTTTGAGGTGCACTGCATCCAGGAAAGTCTTGAAAAAGCAAGCAGAAAAAGTCAATAGCCTTTAAAACCAAAAGCAAGGGTAAAAAAGATCCAACGCTTTGAGCATCAATGGATAGGAGGGCTCAAGAAAATAAAATTCAAGCCTAAGCAGCTAAATCAAGCTATCTCTAACCATGTGCTTGTGTCATGAAGTTCCAAGTGAAAAATTTGAGATTGAGTGGTTAAAGTCTGATCCAAAACAAAGATTTTGCTTAAGAGCTCTGGACACCTCTAACTGGAGACTTTAGCAAAGTTGAGCTCTGTGACATTTATGTATCCGGTGGTAATACTGGAAAATAAAATGCTTAGGGCCACGGTCAAGACTCATAAAAATAGTTATGTTTAAGAATCAACATACTTAACTAAGAGAATTAATAACACTATCTGAATTCTGAGTTCCTATGGATGCCAATCATTCTAAACTTCTAAGGATAAAGTGAGATGCCAAAACTGTTCAGAAGCAAAAAGTTACAAGTCTCGCTCATCTTATTAGAACTAATATTCATTGATATTTTGAGAGTTATAGTATATTTTTTTCTTTTTATTCCATTTGATTTTCAGTTGCTTGGAGACAAGCAACAATTTAAGTTTGGTGTTGTGATGAGCGGATAATTTATACGCTTTTTGGCATTGTTTTTAAGTAGTTTTTAATAAGTTCTAGCTATTTTTAGGAATGTTTTTATTAGTTTTTATGCAAAAGTTACATTTTTGGACTTTACTATGAGTTTTGTGTGTTTTTTTGTGATTTTATGTATTTTCTGGCTGGAATTGAGAGACTTGAGCAAAAATCTGATAGGAGGCTGAAAAAGGACTACAGATGCTGTTGGATTTTGACTTCTCTGCACTCGAAATAGATTTTCTTGAGCTACAGATCTCCAAATGGCGCGCTCTCAATTTTGTTGGAAAGTAGACATCCAGGGCTTTCCAGCAATATATAATAGTTCATACTTTATTCGAGTTTAGATGACGCAACGCCAGTCCTATGCTGCATTCTGGAGTAAAATGCCAGAAACACGTTACAAACCAGAGTTAAACGCCAAAAACATGTTATAATTTGTCATTTAACTCCAAGAGAAGCCTTTGCACGTGTAAAGTTCAAGCTCAGCCCAAACACAAACCAAGTGGGCCCCGAAAGTGGATTACTACATCAATTACTTATCTCTGTAACCCTAGTAGCTAGTTTAGTATAAATAGAATTTTTTACTATTGTATTGGGGGGTCTCTCTTAGACCATTTGGTCTTTTTGAACCATTAAGTCTCGGTTATCCTGGTTTTTTTTCTGGGGCCGGAACCAATGAACACCTTTATCACTTATATATTTTTAACGGTGGAATTTTTACACACCATAGATTAAGGTGTGGAGCTCTGTTGTACCTTGAGCATTAATGCAAAGTACTGTTGTTCTTCTATTCAATTCATGCTTATTCTTATTCCAAGATATCCATTCGCACCTAATAACCTAATGAATGTGATGATTATGTGACGCTCAACACCATTCTCACTTATGAACGTATGTCTGACAATTATTTTCGTTCTACATGCAAATAAGCTTGAATGAATATCTCTTGAATTCCTTAATCAGAATATTCGTGGTAGAAGTTAGAATCTATTGGCAGTATTTTTGAGAATCCGAAAAGTTTAAATCTTCTCTGTGATATTCCGAGTAGGATTCAGGGATTGAATGACTGTGACGAGGTTAAAACTCGCGACTGTAGGGCGTGGTGACAACGCAAAAGGATAGTAAATCCTATTCCTGCATGATCGAGAACCGACAGATGATTAGCCGTGCGGTGACAGCGCACATGGAGTATTTTCACTGAGAGAACGGACGGTAGCCATTGACAACGGTGATCCCCAACATACATCTTGTCATGGAAAGGAGTAAATGATTGGATGAAAGCAGTAGAAATGCAGAGATTCATAAAGAACACAGTATTTTCATGCGCTTATCTGAAATTTTCACCAATGAATTACATCAGTATCTCTATTTCTATTTTATGCTTTATTTATCTTTATATTCGATAACCATTATAACCATTAGAATCCGCTTGACTGAGATTTACAAGATGATCATAACTTGTTTCATACCAACAATCTCCGTGGGATCGACCCTTATTCACGTGAGGTTTATTACTTGGACGATTCAGTACACTTGCTAGTTAGTTGTGCGAAGTTGTGAAGAATGTGTGTGAACCATAGTATTGTGCACCAAGTTTTTGGAGCAATTGCTAGGAATTGTTCGAGTTGTGAAAAGTATGGGTCACAATTTTGCTTATCAAGTTTTTGGCGTCGTTGCCGGGAATTGTTTGAGTTTGGACAACTGACGGTTCATCTTGTTATTCAGATTAGGTAATTTTTTTTCAAAAAGTTTTCAAAAATCTTTCAAATTTTTTTTTTCGTTTTTCAAAAAGAAATTTTCGAAAAATCCAAAAAAATAATAATCATAAAAATAAAAAATATTGTGTTTCTTGTTTGAGTCTAGTGTCAATCTTTAAGTTTAGTGTCAATTGCATATTTTTATTTTTCTCAAAAATTTTCGAAAAATTCATGCATTGCATTCTTCATGATCTTCAAGTTGTTCTTGATAAGTCTTCTTGTTTGATCTTCATATTTTCTTGTTTTGTGCCTATTGTTGTTTTTCGTATGAATTTTTGCATTCATAATGTCTAAATCTGGTGTCTTGCATGTTTTTCTTTTCTTGAAATTTCAAAAATAAGTTTTGATGTTTATTTTGATCTTGAAAGTGTTCGTGGTGTTCATCTTGACATTCATAGTGTTCTTGCATGCATCATTTGTTTTAATCAATAATTTTTATGTTTTGAATCATTTTTATGTTTTTCTCTTTCTTCATTAAATTTAAAAAAAAATATCTTTTCCTTATTTCTCTCATAAATTTCGAAATATTTGGGTTGACTTAGTGAAAAATTTTTAAAATTAGTTTTCTTGTTAGTCAAGTCAAGATTTTAAATTTAAAAATCTTATCTTTTCAAAATTTTTTCAAAAATCAAATTTTTTTTCTTTTATAGGTTCGAAAATTTTTTAAAATTGATTGTTAAAATATTTTTTTTAATTTTACTTCATAATTTTCGAAAACTTCACTAACAATTAATTTGAAGTTTGTTACTTTCTTGTTAAGAAAGGTTCAATATTTAAATTCTAGGATCCTATCTTTTAATTTCTTGTTAGTCAAGTAATCAAGTTTAATTTTAAAAATCAAATATTTTTAATTTCCTTTTCAAATCTTTTGCAAAATATCTTTTCAATCATATCTTTTTAATCATATCTTTTTTAATCATATCTTTTTCAAAGATTTGATTTCAAAATTTTTTCTAACTTATCTTTTCAAAATTGATTTTCAAATATTTTTCAACTAACTAATTGATTTTTTGTTTGTTTTACTATTTCTTATCTTTTTCAAAACCACCTAACTACTATTTTCTCTCTAATTTTCGAAAATCACTTCATTCTTTTCCAAAAATTTTTTTATTTAACTAATTGTTTTAAATTTTAATTTTATTCCTTTTTATAAATTTAAATTTTAACTTTAATCTAAAATAAAAACAAAAATATTTTTCTTTTATTTTAGTTAAAAACTCCTCTCTCTCACCTTTTTCTATTTATTTATTTATCTACTAACACTTCTCTTCTACTCAAAATTCGAACCTTCTTCTCCCTCTACCTGTGTTCGAATTTTCTTCTTATTTTCTTTAACTCACATAAAGGAATCTCTCTACTGTGGTAAATAGGATTCCTATTATTATTTTTTGTTCCATTCTTTTTCATAAGAGCAGGAGCAAGGACAAGAACATTTCTTGTTGAAGCAGATCCTGAACCTGAAAGGACTCTGAAAAAGAAACTAAGAGAAGCTAAAATACAACAATCTAGAGAAAATCTTACAGAAATTTTCGAAAAAGAAGAGGAGATGACAGCCGAAAATAATGACAACAACAATAATGTAAGGAGGATGCTTGGTGATTATATTACATATACTTCTAATTTTTATGGAAAAAGCATCTCAATCCCTGCCATTGGAGTAAATAATTTTGAGCTGAAGTCTCAACTAGTTGTTTTAATACAACAGAACTGCAAGTTTCATAGACTTTCATCAGAAGATCCCTATCAGTTTTTAACTGAGTTTTTGCAGATCTGTGATACTGTTAAGACTAATGGAGTAGATCCTGAAGTCTACAGGCTCATGCTTTTTTCTTTTGCTATAAGAAACAGAGCTAGAACATGGTTGGACTCACAACCTATAGATAGCCTGGACTCTTGGGATAAATTGGTCACGACCTTCTTGGCCAAGTTCTTTTCTCCTTAAAAGCTGAGCAAGTTTAGAGTGGATGTTCAGACCTTCAAACAAAAAGATAGTGAATCTCTCTATGAAGTTTGGGGAAGATACAAGCAGTTGACCAAAAAGTGTTCTTTTGACATGCTTTCAGAGTGAACCATTTTGGATATATTCTATGATTGTTTATCTGAGTTCTCTAAGATGTCACTGGACTATTCTGCAGGTGGATCTATTCACCTAAAAAAACGCCTGCAAAAGCTCAAGAATTCATTGACATGGTTGCAAATAATCAATTCATGTACACCTCTGAGAGGAATCCTGTGAGTAATGGGACACCTAAGAAGAAGGGAGTTCTTGAAGTTGATGCTTTGAATGTCATACTGGCCCAGAACAAAATATTGACCTAATAAGTCAATATGATATCTCAGAGTCTGAATGGATTGCAAAATACATTCAACAGTACTAAAGAAGCATCTTCTAAAGAAGCTTATGATCATGAGAACCCTGCAATGACAGAGGTGAATTACATGAGTGAAGCCTATGGAAACACCTATAATCCCTCATGGAGAGATTATCCAAATTTTTCATGGAAGGATCAATAAAAGCCTCAACAAGGCTTTAATAATGGTGGAAGAAACAGGTTTAGCAATAGCTAGTCTTTTTCATAATCTTCTCAGCAACAGACAGAGAATTCTGAGCAGAGCCCCTCTAGCTTAGTAAACATAATCTCTGATCTATCTAAGGCCACTTTAGGTTTCATGAATGAAACAAAGTCTTCCATTAGAAATTTGGAGGCACAAGTGGGTCAGCTGAGTAAAAAAATCACTGAAACTCCTCCTAGTACTCTTCCAAGCAATATAGAAGAGAATCTAAAAAGAGAGTGCAAGGCCATTGATATAATGAAAATGATCGAATCCAAAGAGGAAGGGGAGGATGTGAATCCCAATGAGGAAGACCTCATGGGACGTCCTCCAGATAGAAAGGAGTTCCCTATTGAGGACCTAAAAAATCTGAGGCTCATATAAAGACTATAGAGATTCCATGAAACTTCCTGCTGCCATTCATGAGCTCTGAGTGCTATTCTTCCTTTGAAGATGATGAAGATGTAACTGAAGAGCAAGTTGCTCAATATCTAGGAGCCATCATGAAGTTGAATGCCAAGTTGTTTGGTAATGAGACTTGGGAAGATGAACCTCCCTTGCTCATTAGTGAACTAAATACATGGGTTTAACAAATTTTATCTCAAAAGAAACAAGATCCTGGTAAATTTTTAATACCATGTACCATAGGCACCATGACCTTTGAGAAGGCTTTGTGTGACCTGGGATTAGGTATAAATCTTATGCCATTATCTGTAATAGAAAAATTGGGGATCTTTGAGGTACAAGCTGCAAGAATCTTATTAGAAATGGCAGACAAGTCAATAAAACAAGCTTATAGATTGGTAGAGAACGTGTAAGTGAAGGTTAAAGGCTTTTACATCCTTGCTGATTTCATAATCCTAGACACGAGAAAGGATGAGGATGAATGCATAATTCTTGGAAGACCCTTCCTAGCCACAGTAGGAGCTGTGATTGATGTTGATAGAGGAGAGCTAGTCCTTCAATTGAATGGGGACTACCTTGTGTTTAAAGCTCAAGGATATTCCTCTGCAACCATGGAGAGGAAGCATGAAAAGCTTTTCTTAATACAGAGTCAAACAAAGCTCCCACAATCAAACTCTAAGTTTGGTGTTGGGAGGTCACAACTAAACTCTAAGTTCGGTGTTGAGAAGCCCCCACATTCAAACTCTAAGTTTGTTGTTGGGAGGTCCCAACAATGCTCTGAACATTTGTGAAGCTCCATGAGAACTCACTGTCAAGCTATTGACATTAAAGAACCGCGTGTTGGGAGGCAATCCAATTTTTATTTATCTATATTTCTATTGTTCTTTTATGTTTTATTAGGATTATGATCATGTGGAGTCACAAAACAATTGCAATAATTAAAAACAGAATCAAAAACAGCAGAAGAAAAAGCACACCCTGGAGGAAGAGCTGTTTGGCGTTTAAATGCTAGAAACAAGCATCTATCTGGCGTTTAACGCCAGAAAAAAGCACCAAGCTGGCGTTAAACGCCAGAAACATGCTACATTTGGGCGTTTAACGCCAGAAACAAGCTGCAGTTTGGTGTTAAACGCTAGGATTGCATACAGAGGGCGTTTTACACGCCTAAAAGGTGCATGAATGAGAAATCCTTGACATTTCAAGATCTGTGGATCCCACAGGATCACCTCAGGATCTGTGGAACCCACAGGATCCTTACCAACCCCACTTCTCTCTTCTTCACACAATTCAATAACACTATACCCTTCACCAATCACTTCAATCTCTCTTTCCCAAAAATCCCACCTACCTTCAAATTCAAAATGTTTTTCTCACTCAAACCCATCCTAAATGACTGAACCCAAACCCCTCTCCCTCCACTATATAAACCCCTCCATCCTTTTTCATTTTCACACAACACTACCCTTTCTTTTTCCCCTTGGCCGAAACCCATACTTGTCTCCCTCTCTTTCATATCTTTTTCTTCTATTCTTTCTTCTTTAACTCGAGGGCGAGCAACATTCTAAGTTTGGTGTGGT
Organism: Arachis duranensis; assembly: GCF_000817695.3. NCBI lineage: Eukaryota > Viridiplantae > Streptophyta > Magnoliopsida > Fabales > Fabaceae > Arachis > Arachis duranensis. The sequence goes on along the minus strand of NC_029774.3, from coordinate 12,513,380 downwards.
AAAAGCATAGTTTTTTGTTTTTTCATAACCGTTGATGGCACCTAAGGCCAGAGAAACCTCAAGAAAGAAGAAAGGGAAGGCAATTGCTTCCACTTTTTAGTCATGGGAGATAGAGAGATTCATCTCAAAAGTCCATCAAGACCACTTTTATGAAGTTGTGGCAAAAAAAAGGTGATCCCTGAGATCCCTTTTAAGCTTAAAAAGGGCGAATATCCGGAGATCCGATAAGAGATTAGAAGAAGAGGATGGGAAATTCTCTCCAATCCCATTCAACAAGTTGGAATCTTAACGGTTCAAGAGTTCTATGCAAACGCATGGATCACTAGGAACCATGATCAAAGCATGAACCCAAACCCAAAGAATTGACTTACAATGGTTCGGGGAAAATGCTTAGATTTCAGTCTGGAAAACGTAAGGTTGGCGTTCAACTTGCCTATGATGTAAGAAGACGCACGCCCTTACACTAAAAGGGTAAACTTTGATCCAAAGTTGGACCAAGTCCTCATGGACATATGTGTGAAAGGAGTTCAATGGAAAAAAGACTCAAAAGACAAGCCGGTTCAATTGAGAAGACTGGACCTTAAGCCTGTGGCTAGAGGATGGTTGAAGCTCATCCAACGCTTCATCATCCCCACTAGCAACTGATCCGAAATAATTGTGGATCGGGCCATCATGATTCATAGTATCATGATTGGAGAGGAAGTAGAAGTTCATGAAGTCATCTCTCTAGAACTCTACAAAGTAGCCGAAAAATCCTCCACCTTAGCAAGGTTAGCTTTTTCTCATCTCATTTGCCATCTATGCAACTTAGCTGGAGTTGTTATAGAAAGAGACATCCTCATTGAAGAGGACAAGTCCATCACTAAGAAGATGATAGAGCAAACAAGAGAGCCCATTCATGGATCTTGAGAGACGTATGAGGAAGCTAATCATCAAGAAATTCCTGAGATGCCTCAAGGGATGTATTTTTCTCCAAACAACTATTAGGAACAACTCAACACTTCTCTAGAAGGATTGAGTCATAACATGAACCAATTAAGGGTGGAACACCAAGAGCGCTCCATCATTCTCAATGAGATTAGAGAAAATCAAAGAGCTCTGAGGGAGGAGCAACAAAGGCAAGGAAGAGACATAGAGGAGCTCAAGAACACCATTGATCCTTCAAGAAAAAGGTGCCACCCTCAATAAGGTGGACTCCTTCCTTAACTTCCTTGTTCTTATCTCTCTGTTTTTCAATTCTATGCTATATGTTTGTCTATATTTTGAGTCTTTACTACATGATCATTAGTATTTAGTAACTATGTCTTAAAGCTATGAATAATTCCATGAATTCTTCACTTTTCTTAAAAGAAAAATGTTTTTAATACAAAAGAACAAGAAGTACATGAGTTTTGAATTCATCATTGAAATTAGTTTAATTATATTGATGTGGTGACAATACTTTTTGTTTTCCTGAATGAATGCTTGGACAATGCATATTTTTTGATCTTGTTGTTTATGAATGTTAAAATTGTTGGCTCTTGAAAGAATGATGAAAAAGTGAAATATTATTGATGATCTGAAAAATCATAAAATTGATTCCTGAAGCAAGAAAAAGCAGTGAATAACAAAGCTTGCGAAAAAAAAGCCAATAGCCCTTAAAATCAAAAGGCAAGGGTAAAAAGGATCAAAGGCTTTGAGCATCAATGGATAGGAGGGCCCAATGAAATAAAATCCAAGCCTAAGCGGCTAAATCAAGCTGTGCCTAACCATGTGCTTGTGTCATGAAGGTCCAAGTGAAAAGCTTGAGACTGAGTGGTTAAAGTCGTGATCCAAAGCAAAAAGAGTGTGCTTAAGAGCTCTGGACACCTCTAACTGGGGACTTTAGCAAAGCTGAGTCATAATTTGAAAAGGTTCACCCAGTCATGTGTTTGTGACATTTATGTATCCGGTGGTAATACTGGAAAACAAAGTGCTTAGGGCCACGGCCAAGGCTCATAAAAGTAGCTGTGAAGAATCAACATATTTAATTTGGAGAATCAATAACACTATCTGAACTCTGAGTTTCTATAGATGCCAATCATTCTAAACTTCTAAGGATAAAGTGAGATGCCAAAACTGTTCAGAAGCAAAAAGCTACAAGTCCCGCTCATCTAATTAGAACTAATATTCATTGATATTTTGAGATTTATAGTATATTCTCTTCTTTTTATCTTATTTGATTTTCAGTTGCTTGGGGACAAGCAACAATTAAAGTTTGGTGTTGTGACGAGCGGATAATTTATATGCTTTTTGGCATTGTTTTTAGGTAATTTTTAGTAGGATCTAGCTACTTTTAGGGATGTTTTTATTAGTTTTTATGTAAAATTCACATTTCTAGATTTTACTATGAGTTTGTGTGTTTTTCTGTGATTTCAGGTATTTTCTGACTGAAATTGAGGGTCTTGAACAAAAATCTGATAGGAGGCTGAAAAAGAACTACAGATGCTGTTGAATTCTGACCTCCCTGCACTCGAAATGAATTTTCTGGAGGGAGGTCAGAGTGCAGGGAGGTCAGAATCCAACAGCATCTGTAGTCCTTTTCCAGCCTCCTATCAGATTTTTGCTTAAGTCCCTCAATTTTAGCCAGAAAATACCTGAAATCACATAAAAATACACAAATTCATAGTAAAGTCTAGAAATGTGAATTTTGCATAAAAACTAGTAAAAATATCCCTAAAAGTAGCTAGATCTTACTAAAAACTACCTAAAAACAACGTCAAAAAGCGTATAAATTATCCGCTCATCACAATATAAAACTTAAATTGTTGCTTGTCCCCAAGCAACTGAAAATCAAATAGGATAAAAAGAAGAGAATATACTATAAAATTCAAAATATCAATGAATATTAGTTCTAATTAGATGAGCGAAACTTGTAGCTTTTTGCTTCCGAACAGTTTTGGCATCTCACTTTATCCTTAAAAGTTTAGAATGATTGGCATCCATAGGAACTCAGAGTTCAGATAGTGTTATTGATTCTCCTAGTTAAGTATGTTGATTCTTGAACACAGCTACTTTTATGAGTCTTGGCCGTGACCCTAAACACTTTGTTTTTCAATATTACCACCGGATACATAAATGCCACAAACATATGACTGGGTGAACCTTTTCAGATTGTGAGTCAGCTTTGCTAAAGTCTGCAGTTAGAGGTGTCTAGAGCTCTTAAGCACACTCTTTTTGCTTTGGATCACGACTTTAACCACTCAGTCTCAAGCTTTTCACTTGGATCTTCATGACACAAGCACATGGTTAGGGACAGCTTGATTTAGCCACTTAGGCCTGGATTTTGTTTTCTTGGGCCCTCCTATCCATTGATGCTCAAAGCATTGGATTTTTTTTACCCTTGTCTTTTGGTTTTAAGTGATATTGGCTTTTTTTGCTTGTTTTTTTTCGCAAGCTTTGTTATTTAGTACTTTTTCTTGTTTTAGGAATCAATTTTATGATTTTTCAGATCATCAATAACATTTTTCTTTTTCATCATTCTTTCAAGAGCCAATAATTTTAACATTTATAAACAACAAGATAAAAAATATGCACTGTTCAAGCATTCATTCAAAAAAACAAAAAGTATTGTCACCACATCAATATAATTAATCTAATTTCAAGGATGAATTCAAAACTCATGTACTTCTTGTTCTTTTATATTAAAAATATTTTTCATTTAAAAAAAGTGAAGGATTTATGGAATTATTCATAGCCTTAAAACATAGCTATTAAATACTAATGATCATGTAGTAAAGACTCAAAACAAAGACAAACATATAGCATAAAACTGAAAAACAGAGAGATAAGAACAAGGAAGTTAAGAAATGAGTCCACCTTAGTGAGGGTGGCGCCTTCTTCTTGAAGGACCAATGGTGTTCTTGAGCTCCTCTATGTCTCTTCCTTACTTTTGTTGTTCCTCTTTCATAACTCTTTGATCTTCTTTAATCTCATTGAGAATGATGGAGTGCTCTTGGTGTTCCACCCTTAATTGGTTCGTGTTATGACTCAATCCTTTTAGAGAAGTGTTGAGTTGTTCCCAATAGTTGTTTGGAAGAAAATGCATCCCTTGAGGTATCTCAGGAATTTCTTGATGATGAGTTTCCTCATGCGTCTCTTGAGATTCATCAATGGGCTTTCTTGTTTGCTCCATCCTCTTCTTAGTGATGGGCTTGTCCTCTTCAATGAGGATGTCTCCTTCTATGACAACTCCAGCTAAGTTGCATAGATGGCAAATGAGATGAGAAAAAGTCAGCATTGCCAAGGTGGAGGATTTTTCGGCTACTTTGTAGAGTTCTAGAGAGATGACTTCATGAACTTCTACTTCCTCTCCAATCATGATGCTATGGATCATGATGGCCCGATCCACAGTTACTTCGGATCGGTTGCTAGTGGGGATGATGGAGCGTTAGATGAACTCCAACCATCCTCTAGCCACAGGCTTAAGGTCCAGTCTTCTCAATTGAACCGGCTTGCCTCTTGAGTCTCTTTTCCATTGAGTTCCTTCTACACATATGTCCATGAGGACTTGGTCCAACCTTTGATCAAAGTTGACCCTTCTAGTGTAGGGGCGTGCGTCTTCTTGCATCATAGGCAAGTTGAACGCCAACCTTACGTTCTCTAGACTGAAATCTAAGCATTTCTCCCGAACCATTGTAAGCCAATTTTTTGGGTTTGGGTTCATGCTTTGATCATGGTTTCTAGTGATTCATGCGTTTGCATAGAATTCTTGAATCGTTAAGATTCCGACTTGTTGAATGGGATTGGAGAGAACTTCCCATCCTCTTCTTCTAATCTCTTGTCGGATTTCCGGATATTCGCCCTTTTTGAGCTTAAAAGGGACCTCAAAGATCACCTTTTTTTTGGCCACAACTTCATAGAAGTGGTCTTGATGGGCTTTTGAGATGAATCTTTCCATCTTCCATGATTCAGAGGTGGAAGCAATTGCCTTCCCTTTTCTCTTTCTTGAGGTTTCTCTGGCCTTAGGTGCCATCAATGGTTATGAAAAAACAAAAAAGCTATGCTTTTACTACACCAAACTTAGAATGTTGGTCGCCCTCGAGCAAAAGAAGAGAGAATAGAAGAAGATATGGAGGAGAGGGTGAGAGGTGTGGGTTTCGGCCAAGGAAGAGAAGAGAGGGTAGTGTTGTGTGAAAATGAAGAAGGATGGAGGGGTTTATATAGTGGAGGGAGAGGGGTTTGGGTTCGGTCATTTAGGGTGGGTTTGGGTGGGAAAGAGATTTTGAATTTGAAGGTATGTGGGGTTTGTGGAAAAGAGTGGATGGATGTGATTGGTGAAGGGGTAATGGGGAAGAGAGATTGAGGTGATTGGTGAAGGGTATAATGTTATTGGATTGTGTGAAGAAGAGAGAAGTGGGGTAGGTGGGGATCCTGTGGGGTCTTCAGATCTTGATGTGTCAAGGATTTCTCATTCTTGCACCTTTTAGGAATGTAAAACGCCCTCTGTATGCAATATTGGCGTTTAACGCCAGACTGCAGCTTGTTTCTGGCGTTTAACGCTAGCCTGATGCTTGTTTTTGGCGTTAAACGCCAGATAGATACTTGTTTTTGGCGTTTAAACGCCAGACAGCTCTTCCTCCAGGGTGTGCTTTTTTTTTCTGCTATTTTTGATTCTGTTTTTATTTTTTGCAATTATTTTGTGACTCCACATGATCATAAACCTAATAAAACATAAAAGAACAATAGCAATATAGATAAATAAAAATTGGGTTGCCTCCCAATAAGCGCTTCTTTTATGTCAATAGCTTGACAGTGAGCTCTCATGGAGGTTCACAGATGTTCAGAGCATTGTTGGGACCTCCCAACACCAAACTTAGAGTTTGAATGTGGGGGTTCAACTCCAAACTTAGAGTTTGGTTATGGCCTCCCAACACCAAACTTAGAGTTTGATTGTGAGAGTTTTGTTTGACTCTGTATTGAGAGAAGCTTTTTATGCTTCCTCTCCATGGTTTGCGGAGGAAGATCTTTGAGCTTTAAACACAAGGTAGTCCCCATTCAATTGAAGGACTAGCTTTCCTCTGTCAACATCAATCACAACTTCTGCTGTGGCTAGGAAGGGTCTTCCAAGGATGATGCATTCATCCTCATCTTTCCCAGTGTTTAGGAGTACCTCAAAGATCCCCAGTTTCTCCATTACAGAGAGTGACATAAGATTTATACCTGATCCCAGGTCACACAGAGCCTTCTTAAAGGACATGGTGCCTATGGTACAAGGTATTAAGAATTTACCAAGATCTTGTTTCTTTTGAGGTAAAGTTTGCTGAACCCATGTATTTAGTTCACTAATGAGCAAGGGATGTTCATCTTCCCAAAGTCTCAGTACCAAACAACTTGGCATTCAGCTTCATAATGGCTCCTAGATATTGAGCAACTTGCTCTTCAGTTACATCTTCATCCTCTTCAGAGGAAGAATAGTTCTCAGAGCTCATGAATGGCAGAAGAAAGTTTAATGGAATCTCTATGGTCTCTATATGAGCCTCAGATTCCTTTAGGCCCTCAATAGGGAACTTCTTTCTGTCTGGAGGACGTCCCATGAGGTCTTCCTCATTGAGATTCACGTCCTCCCCTTCCTCTTTGGATTCGGCCATTTTGATAATATCAATGGCTTTGCACTCTCTTTTTGGATTCATTTCTGTATTGCTTGGGAGAGTACTAGGAGGAGTTTCAGTAATTTTCTTACTCAGTTGACCCACTTGTGCCTCCAAGTTTCTAATGGAGGACCTTGTTTCATTCATGAAACTTAAAGTGGCCTTAGATAGATCAGAGACTATGTTTGCTAAGCTAGAGGAGGGGCTCTGTTCAGAATTCTCTGTCTGTTACTGAGAATATGATGGAAAAGGCTTGCTATTGCTAAACCTGTTTCTTCAAAAAAAAAAAAATCTGCAGACTGCAAGAAGATTATCCCTTACAACAGGAACTACCTAGCCTTGGGTTACAGGCCGCCTTTCCTCACTGCCTCCGCTGAGGCAGCCAAATCTTCCGCTGCTCGTTCAGCATCTACTGCCCCAGCTACTACCACTGCACTATCACCTACTCCCAAGCCCGTCTACCACCTTGTGCACTGCCTATTCGAGCGCTTGGACCAGATGGAACGCCGCAACCAGCGGCGATATGAGCGGTCTGAGCGTCGCAGCAAGCGCCGCTATGAGCATTTGAAGTTAATGATCCTGTCCGGCCACACTGACATCCCCTCCGAGCCTGACACACCATCTGAGCCATCTGAGGAGGAGGCAGATGACCAGGAAGAGGATGCACGAGCAAGAGGCTGAGCAGGCAGAGCCCCAGCATGAGGAGTCTCAGCAAACACAGCCAGAAGACCCACAGGCACCTATACAGGCAGAGCCTCAAACACTTTCACTGCCAGAGCCCATACAGACAGCACCAGCACACCCTTCCGGAGATGACACTTCTTAACAGCCAATTTGATAGAGCATCGAGGACAATGCTATAATTTAAGTGTGGGGAGGTCGCCATCTCTGGCGAATCTTTTTGGTGAACCACTACAGACTCATCTATCTTATTTTGTTTATTTTTCTGTACTTTATTTTATTTTATTTTTATTTTATCTTATCTTATTTTGTCTTTTAGTACTTGCACATTTTTCTTTTGCTTTTGCTGTATTTTTATTTTATTTTTGCATTTTGCACTTTGGACTGTATATATCTTAGATATTTAGCTTAATTTGCACTTTTAGCTTATTAGTTATAGAATATGTGTATTAATTAGTATAGTTTACCCTTTTAGCATATGATAAGTTGGTTTAATTGAAAATAAAAGAGTAAACTAGAAACTTTAGTGTAACAGAATCAAAACAATCCACACACCTTGTATATATATAGCAACAAATGTGAGTTAGTTAATAACATTTCTTCAAGGAAGAACACTAAGATTTTAAGGGCCACCTTAAGATTCACATTGAGTTGAATGAAAACTCTTGATTTCTACTTGCATGACATACATAATTGATATATGATTTCTGAGCCAAAGAACACACAACCTGTGAGTTTTGAGTTTAATTGTATGGTTTCATCCAACCATAAATTTCATTTCTGTGTGTTTCGCACTTCTTTTCTATGCTTGTAATCTTTACTTTGTTCCAATCTATATGTCCAATATAGAATGTAGATACATACCCACATATGATTGAGGCCATTATTTAAATTTTTTCTCACTTATCCCAAGTAAGCCTACCTCCAACATCACCCTTGTTAGCCCTCTTGAGCCCTTTGAATCCCCTTCTGTTCTATAATCACATCACTAGCCTTAAGCAGAAAAACAAATTAAAAATCCCAAGTTGAATTCTTGGTTAACTTAAGATAGGAGATTGTGTATCCAATAAGTGTGTGGAAACATGGGAACATGGGTTGATAGGAAAGAATCAAAATTAATAAGAATAATCAGAAACTTGGGAACATGCTCATGTGAAACCAAGTTAAACTAAAACACCATGTGCATTGATATATGTTTATGTTAAAAAAAGGAAAAATCCTTTTAGTTAAACAAATAGATAATGAGACAAAATTACCCCAATAATAAATTTAGTAGAAATCAATGCACATGGAAATAAAAATCAAAATAAAATTGGTACACGAGTATGTGACACAAAATGGGAAAAATTATGGGAAGACCAGGATAATTTTGAATTTTTATAAAGTATGTATATGTTAGGTGAAATCTTAGACTAATCAAGGATTCAATTATAGCTCACTTAGCCATATATATACTCTTACCTTTACCTTGGCCCCATTACAACCTTGAATAAGACCTGATGATGTTTGTATGTATACATTATATATTTGTTGATTGATTAGATGAAGAATAAGGTTTTAGAAAGCATGAATAGAAAAGAATAGAGTGATTAACCCCAAACACTGAGTGACTAGAGAGTAAACACAAATCCAGTGAGGGTTCAATGGCTCATTCCCGTATATCCATATTTAAATTGTTAATTGTCTTGCAAGATTGTGAAGTAGCTTGCATTTAGAATAGATTGCATTGCATAAGATTCCACCATTTTACCTTTACTCTTTTCTCTTAGATTTAGCATGAGAACATGCTATTGTTTAAGTGTGGGGAGATTGATAAACCCCTATTTTATGAGTTATCTTGTGCGTAAATTGAGTGTTTTTAACAAATCTTCACCCACTTATTCATGTAAATTGCATGGTTTTACTATTCCTTCCTCATTTTATGATATATGTGAAAACATGTTTCCTATACTTTAAAAATATTAAATTTAATTATCCTTTATTACCATTCGATGCCGTGATTTGTGTGTTAAGTATTTTCAGGTTTTATAGGGCAGGAATGACTTAGAAGACAAAAAGGAGACATACAAAATTGGAAGGAAAGCACAAAAATGGAGTTTTGAAAAAAAAAAGCGACGCGCACGCATGGACGACGCGGACGCATGCCCTGAGCAGAACGCAATTGACGCGGACGCGTGACTGACACTGACGCGTGGAAGAGCAAAACTCCAGATGACGCGTGACCCACGCGTACGCGTGACAGACGCCACGTGCAGAAATTGAAGAAAATGCTCCTAGTGATTTCTGAACCCACTTTTGGCTCAGATCCAAGTCCAGAAGCACAGATTAGAAGCTATAAAGTGTGGAATCCATCCATTCATCAATAACAATTGATACAAATTCACAATTTTAGGTTTTTAGATGTTGTTTTTAGAGAGAGAGAGGTTCTCTCATCTCTCTTAGGATTAAGATTTAGGATTTCTATTATGTTCAGACTACTTCTATTCATCACAGGTTCAATGTTCTTTTAATTTATTTTCTACTTTTATTTATTCTATTACTTTAATTTATGAACCCTTATGTCAGACTTGATCTCTCTTATTTATGTAATTTGAGGTAATTCATATTTATGACTTTAATTTAGCTTTTTACACCCTTTGGCCTTAGTTGAGTAATTAGTAACACTTGAGTTATCAAACTCAGCTGTTGATTGAAATTGGAATTCTTTGCTGATTAATTTGTACTCCAATAACTCTTGTCTTTCCATAGGAGTTGACTAGGACTTGAGGATCAAATTAATTAGTCCGCTTGACTTTTCTTTATTTAGTAAGGGCTAACTAAAGTGGGAGAAGAGTCCAATTCTCATCACACCTGATAAGGATAACTAGGATATGACTTCAATTTTTTATACCTTGCCAAGAGATTTTATAATTATTAATTTATTTTTCTGACCATTTAAATAACCTGTTCCTTATTTTGAAAACCCAAAATTATACTGTTTTCTTTAACCAATAATAAATCATACCTTCCTGCAATTCCTTGAGAGACGACCCGAGGTTTAAATACTTCGATTATAAATTTTATGGGGTTTTGTTACTTGTGACAACCAAACTTTTGTACAAAAGGATTCTCTGTTGGTTTAGAAACTATACTTACAACTCTATTATATATTTGTGAATTTCTTTACCGATAGAAATCCGTTCGTCAAAATGGCGCCGTTGTCGGAAAATTGCAAACGTGTGCCTTATTATTGGTTATTGTAAATATTTTTCTTGTTTGTTTTCTTTGCTTTGATCTAAAAATTCTAAATTTGGTGTCATTTTATTGTTTTTCTCTTTTCTCATTAATTTTAAAAATATATTTTCTCTTTATTTTGATTGATTTTTTTTTGAAAATTATAAAAAAAAATTCAGATTTTTATTTTAAAATTTTTATCTTAACTTATCTTGTTTTAAATTTCAAAATTCAAATATTTTTTCAAAAATCCTATCTTTTTCAAAATCTTATCTTATCTTATTTCAAAATCAAAATTTCAAATCTCAATATTTAAAATTCCAAAATTCAAAATTCAAATTTCAAAATTTAAATTTAAAATTTTAAAAATCAAACGTTTTCAAAATTTAAATCTTGTTTCAGATCTTTATCTTATATTGTTGTTAGTGTTTCTAAGTTTTAGGAGTTTATTTTCATTAATTTTTTTAGTTTTTGTTTTTATTTTCTTTAGCTACTATGAATTCTCACCCCTGTGGTTTCAAGTTTGTTTCCAATGTTGTTGTAAGGAATAGAAACTATAATGAAAATAGGAATCAAGGTTGGAAGAATCAAAGATGGGAAGAGCCACAAGGATTTGATCAACCCTCTTGGCAACAACCCCCTCCAATGCGCTATAACCAACAATCATTCTGTGATGCAAACAAAGACAATAGTTATGGTGGAGCTCTTCATGACAACCAACCTCCACCAAATTACTATGGCCAAGAGCCATTCCAGGGAGCGTACCAAGATGATGAATATGGTGGACCCCCTTACCAACAAGCCCCACCATATGCCTATGATCCCCCTTCTCAACATAAGTTTGAACCACCAAACTCACAAGCCCCATACTACCAAACATAACCTCATATAATCCTAAACCATATCCACCATACCAACGACACTATGAGCCAAACGAATCATACATAGAACCACTCCAATTCCAACCCAACTATTGTAACACCCTACCATACAGAGTCTTATGCTTAAGTCATAATTCAGAGATGGCAGGGTATTACGACCTCTAAAATAAAAATTTAGTACATATAGTAGTATGAATAAGGTTTATAACTAGGAGCCTTTGTAGAAAAAGGGGTAAACAAAAATCGCAATTCTAAAGCACAACACTCCGAAAAGGGGTAAACAATTACGGCCTTTCAGCCCATGGCATAACAAGCACTTCCACCGCCATCCTCCGCCTCTCACATAATCATCTTTGATCCTTATTGATCATTCATTTTTCCCTTGCTTCATGATGATTGGATTTTTGACGGTTTAGAATTTCACAAATGAATTCTCGTTGCAAGTATAGTTTCTAAACCAACAATAATCCTTTCATACAAAAGATTGTTTGTCACAAGTAACAAACCCCTAAAATTAATAACCGAAGTATTCAAACCTCGGATCGTTCTCCCTAGGAATTGTAATGAAGTGTTTTGTTATTGGTTGTGAGTTATTTTTGGGGTTTTAATAAGAAACATGAAAGATAAATGGCAAGAAAGTAAACTAAGGCCTAAAAAGGTCTTGGCAAGGGTTGGTGGTCAAGGATCTCTATCCTAATCACTAACCACAATATGAGAATTGGCAAGGATTAATCTCATTAAATCATCCTCTAACTAGTAGTAAAGGAAAGTCAAATGAGCTATATTAATCCTAGTCCATAAGTCCTAACTCTCCACTAATTCAATTAGTGAGAACTAGAGTCAATGGATCACAATCATCAATTACTTGGACATTAGTAACTCAAGAGTTCCTAAGTTACCTTTCCAAGCCAAGAACATAAAACTCTACTCTAAAATCCAACCAAGCATTTCATCAAACACTTGGAAGGCATAAAAGGAAAGCATAGTAAATCAACAACAAGAACAAGATCTAACAACAATCAAAAGAAACACATTTATTATGAATTACCTTGATTGAATTGAAAGAGAGTAGAAGAAACAAAAGTAGATCTACAACAAAACACAAGAACAACATAAAGGAAATTACAACAAAAGAATGGAAGGAGAATGAATGTAACAACAAGGAATTAAGAAGATAGAAGTAGAAGAAGATGTATTAAAATCTAGATCTAAGAACTAAACCTAGTCCTAATCCTAATCCTAGAGAGAAGTGAGAGCTTCTCTCTCTAGAAACTACTTCTAAAACTAAACTATGACTAATGGTAACTAACATGTGTTTTCCTCTTCACTCCTTGGGTTAAATAGCATCTTTGGCGCCAAAGTTGGTTGGGATTGGGCCCCACAACCCTTGAGAATTTGTTGGTCACGTTTTCATTAAAAAATCATAAACTAGCACTGACGCGTACGCGCACAGCACGCGTACGCGTCCATGGGGTGATTCGCAAGGTGCGCACAAGCGCCAGGTGCGCGCGCGCGTCCATGGGCTAGTTCAACTTCTTTGCCTTTTCATGATTTTTCTACTTTGCATGCTTTCCTTTTCACTCCTTTGATCCATTCCTAGCCTTTTCAATTTGAAATCACTAACAAACACATCAAGGCATCTAGTGGAATCAAAGGTGAATCAAAATCATCAAGTTAAAGGCCTAAAAAGCATGTTTTCACATCTAAGCACAAATAAGGAGACAATCACAAAACCATGCTATTTCATTGAATAAATGCGGGTAAAAGGTGATAAAATCTCTTAAAATCAATACAATATAAACCGTCAAAACGGGGTTTATCAACCTCCCCACACTTAAACCAAGCATGTCCTCATGCTTAAACCAAGAATGAAGTAAGGGTATGGCATTTATTCAAATGGAAACTAACTAAATGCAATCTACCTATATGCAACTATCTACATGAATGCAATTGTTTGGTCAAAATAAATCAATTCCCAAGAAGCATATATGCATAAGGGCTAAGGACTAGCAAGTCTAATCCAAAATTGAATTGAGTTATTAAATATTTTTACAAACTTGCATGAAGAAATGATCATAGACGAAAACATGTAATTGAGCATCAAACCCTCACCGGATGTATTTGCACTCTATTCGCTCAAGTGTTTAGGGTTGATTCTCTCAATTCTCTCCTAAGCATGCTTTCTAAGATTTGTTTTTATTATAACAATCAACAAATATTTCATGCATGCATACATATATCATGAGGTCTTTTCTTTGGTTGTAATGGGGCTAGGGTCAAGGTATGATGCATATTTGGTCAAGTGAGGTTGAAATTTGAATCTTTGATAAACTTAAACTTCCCACCTAACCTATGACATCCTATACAATTTCAAAGCTAACCTAACTACCCATTTCTCACTTTTTCACATACTCATGCAATTTATTTTCATTTCACAACACATATGCATTAAGTTTTATTGGACCTTGCTTTGGGGCATTTTGTCCCCTTTTTATTACTTTCTTTTTCTTTCTTTTTCTATTTTTTCTTTTCCATATTATTTTTCTTTTCTTTTTCTTTTGTTTTTCTCATTTTTTTCTTTCTATATACAAGAGCATCAATGCATAAGGTTTTATATTTGATCAATACATGAGTATGTACCCAATTCCCAATATTTTCAATAACAATACAAAACTACCCTTTTATTCACCCAATGTCCCAAGGTTCCCACACTTGAATGATACTCACACACACTAGCCTAAGTGATGATTGGATTTTTGACGGTTTAGAATTTCACAAATGAATTCTCGTTGCAAGTATAGTTTCTAAACCAATCACTAATCCTTTCATACAAAAAGTTGTTTGTCACAAGTAACAAACCCCTAATTTTATAAACCAGAGTATTCAAACCTCGGGTCGTTCTCCCTAGGAATTACAATAAAGTGCCTTGTTATTGGTTAGAAATGTGTTTTGGGGTTTTGGATAAGAAGCATGAAAAGTAAATGGCAATGGAAATAAACTAACAACTATAAAAGGTTCTTGGCAAGGTATGAAAATTATAAGTCCTATCCTAGTTATCCTTCTCAATTGTGATGAGAATTGTTCATTGCTACCACTTAGTTAACCCTTACTAAATAAAGGAAAGTCAAGTGGATGAATTTTATTATGAATTACCTCTTATTGAATTGAAAGAAAATGGAAGGAACAATAGTAGATCTACAACAAAGTATAAGAACAACATAAGAAAATTACAATAAAAGAATGGAAGAAGAATGAATGTAACAACAAGGAATTGAGAAGATAGAAGTAGAAGAAGATGAATTAAAATCTAGATCTAAAAACTAAACCTAATCCTAATCCTAATCCTAGAGAGAAGTGAGAGCTTCTCTCTCTAGAAACTAATTCTAAAACTAAACTATGACTAATGGTAACTAACATGTTCATCCCTCTTCAATCCTTGGCTTAAATAGGATCAGAAATGAGTTGGATTGGGCGCACAAGGCTTGTAAATTCGCTAGCCACGAGTTTGCATGAAGTGAATCACGTGCACCAACGGCGCGCACGCGTACAGTGCGCGTACGCGTCCTTATACGTATAGCAACTATGGCAAATCTTATATCGTTTCGAAGCCCCAAATGTTATCTTTCCAACCCAACTGAAACCGCATCATTTGGACATCTGTAGCTCAAGTTATGGTCATTTAAGTGCGAAGAGATCGGCTTGACAGCTTTCCGGTTCTTTCATTTCTTCATGAGTTCTCCAACTGTTCATGCTTTCTTTCTTCATTCCCTTGATCCAATCTTTGCCTCCTAAACCTTAAATCACTTAACAAACATATCAAGGCATCTAATGGAATCAAGGTGAATTAGATTTAGCTATTTTTAGTCCTAAAAAGCATGTTTTCACTCTTAAGCACAATTAAAGGAGAATATACAAAACCATGCTATTTCATTGAATAAATGTGGGTAAAAGGTGATAAAATTCCCTAAAATCAATACAAGATAAACCCTACAAATTGGGTTTATCACTAAGCTAATCAAAGATCCAAATTAGGATATTTATTGTTTTTCACTTTAAGGCTTGTAATGTGCTAAATTAAAGAACCAAGTGGGTTAATCGTAGGCTCAAAATTGGCTAACAAAGGAAGATAAAAGGTAAGGCCATTTGGGTAAGTGAGCTAATGAAATGATGGCCTCAATCATATAAATGCATGAATACACAAAATAATGGACATAAAGAATCAAACAAATCAAAGATTATAATTATAGAAAGAGAATAATGCACACAAGAAGGAAAAATAAGTGGTTATAAGATGTAACCACACCATTAGGCTCAAGTCTCACTTGCTTGTGTTTTTAGCTCAAAAATATGATCCACAAGATATATATAATTCAAGAAAGTTCTATGAAGAGTTTTCACTCAACACCTCCAAGAACAGATTTTTCACCGCCAAATCCCTTTTCAAGCTTTTCAATATCACTAATCAAGCTCCAATATTCACACATACACAATCTAAGCCACAATCATCATACCCATACACAACATCTCAATACCCAAACATCATAAAACAACCAATTACACTAGGGTTGAGAATCTTACCACACCCAAGGTCCATGGAGACAAGATTAACCTTCTCCTTCAAGAGAGTTGGGTCCTATAACATCAAAGAGTCCAAAATCTCAACATTTTGCCTCATGAAACTCGAAATCAAAGCTGGAAATTTGAAGCGCAAAACGTGGCTTACCTTAAGATTAATTGTATGGGTTTTGTAGAGCTCTTCGCGATGAACGCATGGCCACAAACGGTGCGACAACCGGAGCTCTAGATCAAAAGTTATGGTGGTTTGAAGATTAACCAAGGGAGAGAACTTGAGAGTGTGTTCTTCCCTTTCCCTCCACCATTTTAGCGTGTGTGTGTGTCTAATGAGGAGAGAGAGAGTGCTGAAAACTAGGGTTTGGTTTAGTTTAGTTGGGCCAAGGGCCCACTTTGGGTCCGGTTGGCCCGGTTTGGCCCGTTCGGTCCAATCTTGGTCCGAATTCTATAAAATTGGTACCAAAATTCTCGTCTCAACCTCCTCTATCACATTTAGCCATAAAAATCACATTTTTGACTTTCTAGAATAAATTCTCATTTATGGGTTAATTAGTTGTTAATTAACCGAGTTTTACATTCTAACCACCTAATTGGGAATTTTGCCCAGAAAATTCAAATGCAATTACCTGAGAATAAGTGCGGATGATCTGTTCGCATCTCCGACTCAAGTTCCCAAGTGTGTTCCTCAACACCGCCTCGACTCCATGCCACTTTGACTAATGAAACCTCTTTTCTACGCAACCGTTTGATACTAGTATCATCAATTTTGACCGAAGCCAATGGAAGCGTCAAATCTTCCCTTAACTGAACCGATTCAGGTTCTAACACATGGCTAGCATCAGGAGTGTACTTCCGAAGCTGCGACACGTGAAACACGTCGTGCAGGTTCGAAAGATGAGGTGGCAGAGCCATCCGATACGCCACCGGTCCAACCCTCTCTAGGATTTGAAATGGACCAATGTATCGAGGATTCAACTTCTTTGCTTTAATCGCCCTACCTACTCCCATGGTCGGAGTAACCTTAAGGAAGACATGATCTCCTTCCTCAAATTCTAAGGGCTTTCGCCTCTGATCGGCGTAACTCTTTTGACAACTCTGCGCCGTAAGCATCCTATCTCGGATTTTCTTGACTTGTTCAGTGGTCTCAGCTATCATTTTTGGCCCCAACAAGCCTTTCTCCCCAGCTTCATACCAACATAGCGGAGATTGACATTTTCTCCCATACAAGGCCTCATACGGAGCCATTCCGATGCTCGCATGGTAACTATTATTGTATGCAAACTCCACTAATGGCATATACCGATCCCAACTCGCCGGTTGGTCCAAAACACAAGCTCTCAACATATCCTCTAGTGTTTGGATCGTCCTTTTGGATTGACCATCTGTTTGAGGATGGTAAGCCGTGCTCAAGCTTAGTCGGGTTCTAAAAGCTTTCTGAAATGCACCCCAAAACCTTGAAGTGAAACGAGGATCTCTATCAGAGATTATAGTAGCAGGTACACCATGAAGTCTCACAATCTCCTTTATGTATAACCGTGCTAGCTCCTCAAGGGTGTAAGTCATACGAATGGATAAAAAGTGAGCTGACTTCGTCAGTTGGTCCACAATCACCCAGATAGCATCAAAACCAGCCCTAGTCCTTGGCAATCCTGACACAAAGTCCATTGCAATACTTTCCCACTTCCATTGTGGAATCTCTAAAGGTTGCAACATCCCGGCAGGTCTTTGATGTTCAGTCTTTACCTTTTGACAAGTTAAGCACCTTGAAACATATTCTGCCACATCATTCTTCATACCCGGCCACCAGAACATCGCCTTTAAATCATGGTACATCTTAGTACTTCCCGGGTGAATGGAGAATCCGCTTTTGTGTGCCTCTTTTAAGATATCCTGCCTCAAAGTGCTAACATCTGGCACAATGATTCTACTCTTGAATCTCCATAACCCATCTTTCTCTTCTAACACTCTCCACTGTTTTCCTTGCTCAATGGCCGGTAACACCTTTGATAACGCGTCATCATTCTCATGAGCCTTCAGGAGTTCGGACTTAAAGTCACTCGAGATCTGTAATCGAGTCAAACACAGAGTCCCAGACACTTCTTGGACACCAATTTTTAGACTCTCAAACTCCTTGAGCAACTTTTCTTCTTGAAGTGTCATCCAAGCAACATACAGCGACTTCTGACTCAACGCATCTGCTACTATATTTGCCTTTCCCGGATGGTAATTCAACTCAAAGTCGTAGTCCTTCAACAATTCCATCCACCTCCTCTGCCTCATATTAAGCTCTTTCTGATCAAAGAGGTACTTCAAGCTCTTATGATCAGAGAAAACTTGGAACTTAACCCATAGAGGTAATGCCTCCATACCTTTAGCGCAAACACGACCGTAGCAAGCTCCAAATCGTGCGTAGGATAATTAACTTCATACGGTCTCAACTGCCGTGAGGCATACGCCACCACATTATGATGCTGCATCAGCACGCACCCCAGACCCTTCAATGAGGCATCACAGTACACCTCAAATGGCTCGTTCAGCTCAGGTAACACTAACACAGGTGCAGTGGTCAACTTTTTCTTCAATGTCTGAAAGCTCTCCTCGCACTCAGGAGTCCAAACAAACGGAATGTCTTTGCGGGTTAACTTTGTCATTGGCAAAGCTATCTGTGAAAAGCCCTGGATAAACCTTCGGTAATAGCCAGCTAAGCCCAGAAAACTTCTTATCTCCGTTACGGTGGCTGGTTGCTTCCAATCCATTACAGCCTCCACCTTAGTTGGATCTACGGCTATTCCCTTTTTACTCACCACGTGGCCCAAAAACTTCACCTCGCTCTTCCAAAACTCACACTTAGACAGTTTTGCATAGAGTTTCTTCTCCTTTAGAATCTGCAACACGGTCCTCAAGTGTTCCGCATGCTCTTCCTCAGTCTTGGAATAAATTAGTATGTCGTCAATGAAGACAACAACAAATTTATCCAGAAACGGACCTTAAACTCTGTTCATGTAATCCATGAATACCGTAGGAGCGTTCGCCAACCCAAAGGACATTATAGTGTACTCGTAATGACCATAACGAGTCCTGAAAGCGATCTTAGGGATATCCTCACCCCTCACCATTATCTGGTGATAACCGGATCGCAAATCAATCTTGGAGAAAACCCCCGCTCCTTGTAACTGATCCATGAGATCATCGATTCTCAGCAATGGGTACTTTTTCTTTATTGTGATCTTGTTCAGCTGCCTGTAATCCACACAGAGCCGCATACTCCCATCTTTCTTCTTTACTAGTAGCACTGGCACACCCCACGGAGAAACACTTGGTCGTATAAAATTCTTTCCCAACAAATCCTCTAACTGAGACTTTAGCTCGTCCATCTCTAACGGTGACATCCTATAAGGAGCACTTGAGATTGGTCCTGCCCCAGGCACCAATTCAATAGCAAACTCAACCTCTCGGTTGGGTAAAAACTCGTCAATATCATCGGAAAACACTTTCGGAAACTCACACACAACCGGAATCTGTTCTAACCTTTGATCATCACCCGAAACACCCGCGGTTAACAACAGGATACCCAGACATTCGGTTCCGGAACAGTTCACCATCATCGAATTCAAGTAATAATTATTTATCACGACCGGCCCTTCTGTATCTTCCGGCATAAAGTACACTGACTTTGTAGAACAATCAAGCAGGACATGGTTCTCAGATAACCAGTCCAATCCCAAGATAAGATCAAGACCGATCATCGGCAAGCAGACTAAATTATGAACAAATTCACGCTGCTTGAATCTAAAGGAAACTTTCGGGCATCCTAGCCTAGTTACCATGGCTTCATGGGTGGTGGACGAAATTGTGATCACTGTTCTTTAAGTTGTATGAAATTATTATTGTGGCACCAGTTGTTATCACAACTCCGTTCAACTGACCAGCAAGTGTACTGGGTCGTCCAAGTAATAAACCTTACACGAGTAAGGGTCGATCCCACAGAGATTGTTAGTATGAAGCAAGCTATGGTCACCTTGTAAATCTCAGTCAGGTAGATTAAAATGGTTTATGGGTTTCGAAAATAAAAATAAGAGAATAGATTATAAAAAGGATAGAAGACTTATGCAGATTCATTGGTGGGAATTTCAGATAAGCGAATGGAGATGCTGCATGGCTCAAGGACGCCTGCTCTCCTACTGCTTCTACTCAATCCTTCTTACTCCTTTCCATGGCAAGCTTTGTATAGGGGTTCACCATCAGCGGTGGCTACTTTCAATCCTCTCGGGAAAATGATCCTATGCGGCTGTCACTCGCACGGCTAATCGTCTGGAGGCATCACCCATGGTTGATGGCTACATCCCATCCTCGCAGTGAAAACTAATGCTCACGCACTCTGTCACAGTACGGCTAATCACTGGTTGGTTCCCGCTCCTACTGGAATAGAATCCCTTGATTCTTTTGCGTCTGTCACTAACGCCCAGCACTTGCAAGTTTGAAGCACGTCACAGTCATTCATTACCCATTAATACTTGAGGTACAGCAGAGCTCCACACCCTTAATCTATGGTGTGTAGAAACTCTACCTTGGAAAATACATAAGTGATGGTGGCCCAGGCATGGTCGAATGGCCAGCCCCCAAAACGTGATCACTAGTCTCCTAAGATGAATAATAGATCAAAACTGAGACCAAAGATGTCTAATACAATAGTAACTCATCCTATTTATACTAGACTAGCTACTAGGGTTTACATGAGTAAGTAATTGATGCATAAATTCACTTCTGGGGCCCACTTGGTGTATGCTTGGGCTGAGCTTGATCAATCCACGAGCTGAGGCTTTTCTTGGAGTTGAACTCCGAGTTATGACGTGTTTTGGGCGTTCAACTCCGGATCATGACGTTTTTCTGGCGTTTAACTCCAGACAGCAACTTGTACTTGGCGTTCAACGCCAAGTTATGTCGTCATTCTTCGAATGAAGTATGGACTATTATATATTGCTGGAAAGCCCTGGATGTCTACTTTCCAACGCCGTTGAGAGCGCGCTAATTGGAGTTCTGTAGCTCCAGAAAATTCATTTCGAGTGCAGGGAGGTCAGATTCCAACAGCATCAGCAGTCCTTTTGTCAGCCTTCTTCAGAGTTTTGCTCAAGTCCCTCAATTTCAGTCAGAATTTACCTGAAATCACAGAAAAACACACAAACTCATAGTAAAGTCAAGAAATTGGAATTTAACATAAAAACTAATGAAAACATCCCTAAAAGTAGCTTGAACTTACTAAAAACTATCTAAAAACAATGCCAAAAAGCGTATAAATTATCCGCTCATCACAACACCAAACTTAAATTGTTGCTTGTCCCCAAGGTATAAATTTTCCGCTCATCACAACACCAAACTTAAATTGTTGCTTGTCCCCAAGCAACTGAAAATCAAATAGGATAAAAGAAGAGAATATACTATAAAGTCCAAAATATCAATGAATATTAATTTAATTAGATGAGCGGGGCTTGTAGCTTTTTGCTTCTGAACAGTTTTGGCATCTCACTTTCTCCTTTGTAGTTTAGAGTGATTGGCTTCTCTAGGAACTTAGAATTTCGGATAGTGCTATTGACTTTCCTAGTTAAGCATGTTGATTCTTGAACATAGCTACTTATGAGTCTTGGCCGTGGTCCTAAGCACTTTGTTTTCCAGTATTACCACCGGATACACAAATGCCACAGACACATAACTGGGTGAACCTTTTCAGATTGTGACTCAGCTTTGCTAAAGTCTCAGTTTCAAGCTTTTCACTTGGACCTTCATGACACAAGCACATGGTTAGGGACAGCTTGATTTAGCCGCTTAGGCCTGGATTTAATTTCCTTGGGCCCTCCTATCCATTGATGCTCAAAGCCTTGGATCCTTTTTACCCTTGCCTTTTGGTTTTAAGGGCTATTGGCTTTTTCTACTGCTCCTTCTTTTTCTTTCTCAATTTTTCGCCATTTTTTTTCGCAAGCTTCTTTTTTCACTGCTTTTTCTTGCTTCAAGAATCAATTTCATGATTTTTCAGATCATCAATAACATTTCTCTTTGTTCATCATTCTTTCAAGAGCCAACAATTTTAACACTCATAAACAACAAGATCAAAAATATGCACTGTTTCAGCATTCATTCAGAAAATAAAAAGTATTGCCACCACATCAATATAATTAAATTAAATTCAAGGATAAATTCGAAATTCATGTACTTCTTGTTCTTTTGAATTAAAACATTTTTCATTTAAGAGAGGTGAAGGATTAATGGATTTTATTCATAGCTTTAAGACATAGTTACATACTAATGATCATGAAATAAAGACACAAAACATAAATAAACACAATACTAAAAACCGAAAACAGAAAGAAATAAAGAACAAGGAATGAATCCACCTGAGTGAGGGTGGTGCCTTCTTGAAGGTCCAATGGTGCTTTTTGAGCTCCTCTATGTCTCTTCCTTGCCTTTGTTGCTCCTCCCTCCTTGCTCTTTGATCTTCTCTTATTTCTTGGAGAATAATGGAGTGTTCATAATGTTCCACCCTTAGTTGCTTCCAATATTTGTGTGGAGGATAACTTATTCCCTGAGGTATCTCAGGGATCTCTTGATTTGCAGCCACATGTTCTACCACTGAGCTATGACGGCTTATATTTTTTTCATCTCCCAAGACTCAGAGGTGGAAGCTTTTGTCTTCCCTTTGAGGATTCTCTGGCCTTAGGTGCCATTAATGGTAATGGAAAAGCAAAAGCCTATGCTTTTACCACACCAAACTTAGAAAATTGCTCGCCCTCGAGCAAGAGAAGAAAGAAAGGATGATGAAGAAGAAGAAGAGATGGAGGGATGTGTGTATTCGGTTATATGGGTGGGTTTGGGTGGGAAAGAGTTTTGAATTTTGAAGGTGAGTGGGGAAGAGTGGATAGAAGTGAGTGGGGAATGAAAATTGGGAATTGTGACATGGGGAATTCAAATCACAAAAATAGGATTAGAAGGTAAGGTGGGAATATGGTAGGTGGGGATCCTGTGGGGTCCACAGATCTTGAGGTGAAAAGAAATACCATTCCTTCACCATATAGGCATGTAAAATGCCTTCGTGCATCATTCTGGCGTTCAAACGCCAGGTGGTGCACATTCTGGGCGTTCAACGCCCATGTGATGCATGTTTCTGGCGTTGAACACCAGTTTCATGCTTGTTACTGGCGTTCAGCGCCAGTTTGTCCTCTCTGTGCACCATCCTGGCGTTTAACGCCAGGTTGTTGCTTGTTTTGGGCGTTCAGCGCCAGAATGATGCTCTGTTCTGGCGTTGAACGCCGGCCAGATGCACCTTCTGGGCGTTGAACGCCAGCCCATGTGTCCTCCAGGGTGAAAAATTTTTTTCTTCTATTTTTGACTCTGTTTTTAATTTTTTTTTATTTTTTC
>NC_029774.3:12487909-12488614 GCF_000817695.3 Arachis duranensis | reverse complement strand
TAGTGTCTAGGATTATGAAATCAGCAGGGATGTAAAGGCCTTCAACCTTTACTAACACGTCCTCTACTGTCCCATAAGCTTATCTCACTGACTTATCTGCCAATTGCAATGAGAACAAGGCAGGTTGTACCTCAATGATCCCCAGCTTCTCCATTATAGAGAGTGGCAAAAGATTTATCCCTGACCCTAGATCACATAGAGCTTTTTCAAAGCTCATGGTGCCTATGGTGCAAGGTATTAAGAACTTGTCAGGATCTTGTTTCTTTTGAGGTAGAGTTCTCTGAATCCAAGTATCTAGTTCACTAATGAGCAAGGGAGGTTCACTTCCCAAGTCTCATTACCAAACAACTTGGCATTCAGCTTCATGATAGCTCTGAGATATTGAGCAACTTGCTCTCCAGTTACATCTTCATCCTCTTTAGAGGAAGAATAATCTTCAGAGCTCATGAATGGCAGAAGGAGATTTAATGGAATCTCTATGGTCTCTATATGAGCCTCAGATTCCTTTGGATCCTTTATAGGAAACTCCTTCTTTCTTGAGGGACGTCCCAGGAGGTCTTCCTCACTAGGATTTTCGTCCTCCTCCTCCCCTATGCATTCGGCCACTTTGATTAAATCAATGGCCTTGCACTCTCCTTTTGGATTTTCTTCTGTATTGCTTGGGAGAGTACTGGGAGGAGTTTCAATAACTTTCTTACTCAGCTG
>NC_029774.3:12487073-12487708 GCF_000817695.3 Arachis duranensis | reverse complement strand
GATCTTGTTTCATTCATGAAACTGAAAGTGGCCTTTGACAGGTCAGAGACTATATTGGCTAAATTAGAATTGTTTTGTTCAGAGTTCTCTGTCTGTTGCTGAGAAGATGATGGATATGGCTTACTATTATTCAGCCTATTGCGTCCACCATTGTTAAAGCCTTGTTGAGGCTTTTGTTGATCCTTCCAGGAGAAATTTGGGTGATTTCTCCATGATGGGTTATAGGTGTTTCCATATGGTTCACCCATGTAATTAACTTCTGCCATGGCAGGGTTCTCAGGATCATAAGCTTCTTCAGAAGCTGCCTCTCTAGTGCTGTTGGATGCATGTTGCAATCCATTCAGATTTTGAGAGATGATGTTGACCTGTTGAGTCAACATTTTGTTCTGAGCCAATATGGCATTCAGAGCATCAATTTCAAGAACTCCTTTCTGCTGAGGTATCCCATTGTTCACGGAATTCCTCTCAGAAGTATACATGAACTGGTTGTTTGCAACCATGTCAATGAGTTCTTGTGATTCTTCAGGCGTTTTCTTCAGGTGAATAGATCCACCTGCAGAATGGTCCAATGACATTTTCGAAAATTCAGAGAGACCATAATAGAATATATCTAATAGGGTCCATTCTGAAAACAT
>NC_029774.3:12486660-12486972 GCF_000817695.3 Arachis duranensis | reverse complement strand
GGATTCACCATCTTTTTGTTTGAAGGTTTGAACATCCACTCTCAGCTTGCTCAGCTTTTGAAGAGGAAAGAATTTATCTAAAAAGGCAGTGACCAGCTTATCCCAGGAGTCCAGGCTATCCTTAGGTTGTGAATCCAACCATATTCTAGCTCTGTCTCTTACGGCAAAAGGGAAAAGCATGAGTCTGTAGACTTCAGGATTAACTCCATTCATTTTTACAGTATCACAGACCTGCAAGAACTCAGTTAAGAACTGATAAGGATCTTCAGATGGAAGTCCATAAAACTTGCAGTTTTGTTGCATTAAAGCAAC
>NC_029774.3:12484192-12485343 GCF_000817695.3 Arachis duranensis | reverse complement strand
GACTTATCAAGAACAACTTGAAGATCATGAAGAACACTATGAATGCATGAATTTTTGAAAAATGCAAGAAAAAGATGAACATGCAATTGACACCAAACTTAAAAATTGACTCAAGACTCAAACAAGAAACACAAAATATTTTTGATTTTTATGATTTTCTAATTTTTTTGTATTTTTATTTTTTTCGAAAATATTTTTGGAAAAAACGAAAAATAAAAGAAAAAATTTTGAAAAAGATTTTTGAAAAGAAAATTACCTAATCTGAGCAACAAGATGAACCGTCAGTTGTCCATACTCAAACAATCCCCGGCAACGGCGCCAAAAACTTGGTGGACGAAATTGTGATCACTGTTCTTTAAGTTGTATGAAATTATTATTGTGGCATCAGTTGTTATCACAACTCCGTTCAACTGACCAGCAAGTGTACTGGGTCGTCCAAGTAATAAACCTTACGCGAGTAAGGGTCGATCCCACAGAGATTGTTGGTATGAAGCAAGCTATGGTCACCTTGTAAATCTCAGTCAGGTAGATTAAAATGGTTTATGGGTTTCAAAAATAAAAATAAGAGAATAGATTATAAAAAGGATAGAAGACTTATGCAGATTCATTGGTGGGAATTTCAGATAAGCGAATGGAGATGCTGCATGGCTCAAGGACGCCTGCTCTCCTACTGCTTCTACTCAATCCTTCTTACTCCTTTCCATGGCAAGCTTTGTATAGGGGTTCACCATCAGCGGTGGCTAATTTCAATCCTCTCGGGAAAATGATCCTATGCGGCTGTCACTCGCACGGCTAATCGTCTGGAGGCATCACCCATGGTTGATGGCTACATCCCATCCTCGCAGTGAAAACTAATGCTCACACATTCTGTCACAGTACGGCTAATCACTGGTTGGTTCCCGCTCCTACTGGAATAGAATCCCTTGATTCTTTTGTGTCTGTCACTAACGCCCAGCACTTGCAAGTTTGAAGCACGTCACAGTCATTCATTACCGGAATCCTACTCGAAATACCACAGACAAGGTGAGAATTTCCGGATCCTCATAAATGCCGCCATCTATCCAGCTTATACCACGAAGATTCTGTTGGGGAATCTAAGAGATACACATTCAAGCTCGGTTGCATGTAGAACGAAAGTGGTTGTCAATCAC
>NC_029774.3:12475384-12483923 GCF_000817695.3 Arachis duranensis | reverse complement strand
ATACAATAGTAACTCATCCTATTTATACTAGACTAGCTACTAGGGTTTACATGAGTAAGTAATTGATGCATAAATTCACTTTCGGGGCCTACTTGGTGTATGCTTGGGCTGAGCTTGATCAATCCACGAGCTGAGGCTTTTCTTGGAGTTGAACTCCGAGTTATGACGTGTTTTGGGCGTTCAACTCCGGATCATGACGTTTTTCTGGCGTTTAACTCCAGACAGCAACTTGTACTTGGCGTTCAACGCCAAGTTACGTCGTCATTCTTCAAATAAAGTATGGACTATTATATATTGCTAGAAAGCCTTGGATGTCTACTTTCCAACGCCGTTGAGAGCGCGCTAATTGGAGTTCTGTAGCTCCAGAAAATTCATTTCGAGTGCAGGGAGGTCAGATTCCAACAGCATCAGCAGTCCTTTTGTCAGCCTTCTTCAGAGTTTTGCTCAAGTCCCTCAATTTCAGTCAGAATTTACCTGAAATCACAGAAAAACACACAAACTCATATTAAAGTCGAGAAATATGAATTTAACATAAAAACTAATGAAAACATCCCTAAAAGTAGCTTGAACTTACTAAAAACTATCTAAAAACAATGCCAAAAAGCGTATAAATTATCCGCTCATCAATGGGTAGCATTGTACACTTTTAGGTCATAACCTAAGGTTACAATCTTCAATCCTAACTCATGGGCTTTCTCAAATGCAATGAATGAATGCGATGCTCCCGAATCAAATAAAGCATTTAAAGTTTGACCAGCCATTTCACATTTACCTCAAATGAGTGTCTCGGATCCTTCGGCACCTATAGCTGAGGTGGTGAACACCCGACCAGTCTGTTGTGCCTTTCCAGCACCTTGTTTTTGCTTCTCTGGACAGTTGGCAGCTTTATGCCCTGCCTTTCCACAATTGTAGCGCAAGCCCCATCCTGCCTTGCACGGGTCTCCCGGATGGTGACTCCCACATCTAGTACAAGCTTGCTCATTCTGAGGCTGCTTCCCATACCTTTTCCCTTGGGAGTTGTTGTTGTTGGGCCTCCTGGAAGATCCTCCCCTCTTGAAGGGCGGACCTCTAGGTGCAAAGCTCTTCCCTCAGTTCTGTGGGAATGAACCTTTGTGACTTCCTCTCTCAGTGGCTGCCTTTTTCACACACTCCTCAGCAACCCTACACTTGTTTACCATCACAGAGAAAGTTCTAACCTCTATTGGTCCCCGAGCTCTATTTTCATCGTTGCCACGATTGTTTATTCGTTGCCCAAGAGCTTCAGCAGTGGCTTGCATCACAGTAGCCATGTTCTCCAACGCAGTCATAAGGTTCATCGGGTCATTAGGGTTAACCTCCGGTGCACAAGCATTAGTACAACCTCTACCACGGCCTCTACCATGGATTCTACCACGTCCATGAGACGCCATCTGGTTCCTATACACACCAAATATTCGATATTAAGTTGATTAGTCTCAATATCGGAAGTTTAGTGTTTCAAAGTCCCAAATGCATGTTCATGAACGTTTATGCCAATTATATCAAGCAGATATACTAATAGCACATAACACACATACATAGAATACACAGAAGCATAGTCAGTCCATTTCTCAGGCTTTATAGGAACGAACTGCTCTGATACCATAATGTAACACCCTACCATACAGAGTCTTATGCTTAAGTCATAATTCAGAGATGACAAGGTATTACGACCTCTAAAATAAAAATTTTAGTACATATAGTAGTATGAATAAGGTTTATAACTAGGAGCTTTTGTAGAAAAAGGGGTAAACAAAAATCGCAATTCTAAAGCGCAACACTCCGATCGATAATGTAACGAACAAAGGATAATCCAACACAAGATTATATATACACAAAGGAGTGTCAAAAACAGGAATATCAAGACTCAAAATCCGGCTGCAAAGATAACCGGTCCGAGCATAGTAATATATACATATGATAAAATAAGGAAACCCCCAAAGGAAACCCAAAGGGATACAAACACAGAAAACCTATTCTCCAAAATCTCCTATAAGAGGAGTCATCACAGTTTGTATTATTTAATGGAGATAAAAGTATCTAAGCAAAACATATAAACCAAAACAAAGTCCCGAAAACAAAGGATCTTCGCTAATCCAGAAGTCTCCAGCATGCCTCAGCGAGAAACCTGACGTCCTGCATCTGAAAACCACAAAACCCGCATGGGTGAGAACCAGAGGTTCCCAGCATGGTAACAGCTTCCACATATATAATATATAATAATAGAGGAAAGCCGAAGGCAATCCTAGAACTTCCTCCAGATAATTCAAAGCTTATAAACAAGCTAAACCATAAAGGGTATCTGACTAAAGATCCTTCAGTCTAACTAATACTTCTCTTTCCAATTCCTTCAGACCTCCCAACCACCAGCAGAAGTATAATATAGCAAACACAGTTATATCAGACAAGAGATATACAAATAGGAACAAGTAAGGCACTTAGACAAATAGCAAGTAATATGCAGTCAAATAGGCAATCTCAATCAATTCACATAGTATGCATATGATGGATGCCTGTTCCTAATGGCTGATGATATCATCTGTCGGTTATAGAGCCAACCCGACAAGTCCTGGTAGCTAACCATTAGACTGTCCCTCTGTCGTGTCTCTCCAACTCGAGTTATACTCAATATAAATTTGATCATAATCATGATCCATCACCCTCACTGGTGAATATTTATGGGGGTGAGCTCATCCGGGGCTTTCACAGTGCCCGACCACCCTGACGACATAGGGTCAAAAGAGCTTTGAGTCTCAACCTAGAGCACGTGGTGGCTAGCCACTGCTTTCTCTCAGGAAAACTCTCATCTCCGATAGTGGAAGTGCCACATTCACAATTTATTCAACAGCATATATGCATTTATTCTTAGCCGTAATCATGGATCCGCCGTAACACGGTAATAATCCAGCCATCCGGCTCACGGTTAAATCCATAACTAGCCATCTGGCTCACGGTTAAATCCATAACCAGCCATTTCATTAACAATTACGACCTTTCAGCCCATGACATAACAAGCACTTCCACCGCCATCCTCCGCCCCTCACATAATCATCGTTGATCCTCATTGATCATTCATTTTTTCCTTGCTTCACTCGCAAGTTACCACATCCCCTAGCTCCTTTTCTCATTGCTAGGCATATCATAATGATTTAAGGCACAAGTGATGAGATCGGAGGCTCATAAGTATGAAATTTGGCTTTTAAAACTCAAAAATCAACTTTGGGATGAAAACAGGGCCACGCGTACGCGCACTCCACGCGCACGCCTGGATGGCCACAAAACTCATTGACGTGAATGCGTCATGCGCACTAACACGTGGATTGAGAAATAGCCAAGCGACGCGCACGCGTGGGTGCTCTCGTGCCCCAGGCACAAAACTGGCACAGTTCTGGCACAACTCTCTAGAAAATGGCTGGGCATTGGGGGCAGCACATCGGCGCGCCCGCACACACCACGCGCACGCGTGGGTGGCGCTTTCTAGAAGAACGGCACGTACGCGCCATGTGTGCCTACTGACGAATGGATTTTTGACGGTTTAGAATTTCACAATTGAATTCTCGTTGCAAGTATAGTTTCTAAACCAACAATAATCCATTCGTCAAAATGGCGCCGTTACCGGGGAATTGCAATGATGTTATGTTATTGGTTGTTGTATATATGTGAATAGTGTGAATATGTTTGCTTTTGTTAGCTCTTGCTAGTTTTAGGATTTAATTTTCTTGCTTCTTATTTGATTTTGTTTTCATTTTCCTCTTGCTATCATGAATTCTCACTTTGGCTATGAGTGTAGTTATAACTATGTTGTAGGTGATGAGAACTTTAATGAGAATGTGTATCAAGGATGGGATAATCAAAGGTGGGAGGAGCCATATGCATATGATCAATCTTCTTGGCAACAACCCCCACCAATGCACTATGAAGAAGAGCCATTCTATGTTGCATATCAATCCAATGGCTATGGTGAATCACCTTGTGACTTTCAAGAACCACCACCATATGCCTATGAACCATATCCTCAACATAACTCTCAACCATACTCACAAGCCCCTTCTTACCAACCACCTTCATATGACCCTAATCCATATCCACCCTACCAACAACCATATGAACCATATGAACCACATATAGAGCCGCCACCACTCCAACATCAATATTTTCAAGAGCCACCTCCAATAAATGACAATTTTCAACCACAAGATGAATTCTACCTTTCACCACAACCTCCCATGGAAGAATATTCATTTCCATCAATCCAAGAGTCATATGATCCCTACCATGATATCCAAGCGGAACAAGAGTCAAGGGATCGTCTCAAGGAAGCATTGGATCAATTTCAAGCAACCATGGAGTGTGTTGTGCAACAAGTGGAAAGAATGGAAAATATAGAGCCACCACAACTCTACCAAGAAGAACCATC
Source organism: Arachis duranensis (assembly GCF_000817695.3). Classification (NCBI taxonomy): domain Eukaryota; kingdom Viridiplantae; phylum Streptophyta; class Magnoliopsida; order Fabales; family Fabaceae; genus Arachis; species Arachis duranensis. Next base: position 12,479,488 of record NC_029774.3, on the reverse strand, counting down.
TTCCTACTATGAACCCTTCCCCCAAAATGATGAACCCTTCCACCCACCCCAACCTCCAATGGATGAAACCCTTAGTGTTCTTGCTCAAGGACAAGAAGAGATGAAAAGGGATGTGCAAAATTTCATGGCCGCCTTGGATGCGGTAACAAATCAATTAGCCTGCCAATGCTTGAACACTCAAGGAACTCCCATGGCTCAAGAAGAGCATAGCATGAAGGAGAGATTGAAAACTCCGGTGGGAAATGAAGGAAGTTGCTTTGTATTGGAACAATTGGAGGAAGCTTTAATTGTTGAAGACAAGGAAGAAGTGGTAGAAGACTTAGGAGATGCGGAGCCTCCATAGGAACATAGATTTGAAGAAAACCCCTCCAAGATGATTGAAATTGATGCTAGGGAGGAAAGTGCACACCTTCCAAGGCATACTCCATATGAAGACTTGGATGGGATAGAGCAAGGATTGAGTTCCCTTGGTGATGAAGATCGAGCATCAAGTCTTAGTGGTGAAGAATCCTTTGAGCATGAAGAACCTTCTCCCGTTGGATTTGAAAGCGTTGAGGAGGTAAATTTTTCTCACCCTCCCTATTGTGATTTGAGTAAAGGAAAAGATTTAGATAAAATTTTTTAACAAAGGATTGAATTAGAGAAATCTTGTGAAGAGGTGGAAGTCCTTAGAAATAGAAGAACGAGGGTTGGTTACGCTTTGTCAAGATCTTTAGAAGCATCTTTGCCTAGGTTGCCATCTACACCTTCATTTGAGTGGGTGAAATTCATTTCTATTAGTTTTATTATCCCACTTGAATATGGGTTGCTTGAAACGGATGGCCAACTTAGGGAAGTTTGTGGGATGAAGCGTAAGCGGAAAAAGTTTTGTGGATGGCGTTGCAAATCAAGGCTCATTATGGTTGATGCATCAAACATGAGATATAAAGGTTGGAGTAGTGCTCAAATAGATGGGTCTAGGAGGATTGTTGGGCACTTCATAGAGAATTCAAAACTCCATCAACACTTGGCTCAATCCATGAGAAATCTTGGGGCACAATGGAGAACCAAGCATTGGTGGGAGTTCCAAGATGAATACAAGCACAAGCCACCTTGAGAGGAGCTCCCCATAAGTCCAACTTAAGGACAATAAACAAAAGTGCTAGGTGGGAGGCACCCCACCATGGTAAAAATCTTTTCATTTTCTCTTTTGTAAATATTGGTAAGAATTAGTTTGATTTCATGTTTTTATTGGTTTGCTCAGTTTAGTTAGAAGTATAATATGATAAATAAGGTTTTAGGGTGTTTTGCTAGCTGTTTGGAGGTTTGGAATGCTTGGATTGGTGCAAGAACTTGGAAAAAATTTTTTGAAAAACAGAACACCATCCACGCGTGCGCGCACCTAACGCGTACGCGCACCTGAGCATTTTTTGACCATCCACGCAGACACGCACTGTACGCGTACGCGTGGATGCAAAATTTCACCTCTAGCCAAAAAACCCGAGAGTTAGGCCTGCACTGTGCGAACATTGGGCCTAAGGCACAAGTCTATGCACGCGTGCGCGCACCTGGCGCGTACGCGCACATAGTCTTAAATTCGCAATGCGCGCGCACGCACACTGTGCGCGCGCGCGTCGATTGCACAATATGCACCCTCGGTACTTTTACCCGAGAGTTATGCCAGACTTGGGCCGACATTATGCCTCCGGCCTAACTCGTTGCACGCGTGCGCGCACCTGGCGCGTACGCGTCCTTCAACCAAAATGCACATCGACGCGTAAGCACGCATTACGCGCACGCGTCGGAAAAAAAAGAGTTTTTTTTCTCCCCTTCCATTTTCTTTTGCTTATCACATTCGCATACTTCTACTCTTCCCATTTTCATTTAGTTTTTGTAGCATGTTTTTGTTTTTTTTCAGTCATTTTAATAATGGTGTTGCATCTTCCTACTCAATTGTTGAGACTTTCTTACATTATTTTGGTGCTTCTTGACTTGTTTGATATTGTTGGGTACTGAAACTTTTAAATCAATGCTTCATCTTGTATGACTCTTGTGTCTTTGTGCATTGATATGACCTCATATTGTCTTTCATGACCCACTTCTTCTCATTGGATCTTGATGCTCAATACACTCTTCATGCCTTAACTTTACTCTTGCATCGAGCTTAATGACATGCCTTAGCTTACATTGTTTTCTCACTCACATGCTTAGCTACCATGTAGTAGAGAACCATACCTTTATTTGGCATTAGCCCCCGCCTATGTTCTATTTGCTTTGATATCTTTGTTATAGGCTTCACTTTCTTTCTTTTTCTTTCCTTTTAGGTTGGCCACCAAGAAGGAAAGGAATGAGAAAGCTTCTAAATGGGGCAACAAACAAGTCATCCGCACAACCTTTTGAAGGAGCTCATCAATTATAGCAATCCATCCACCTTGCTCTTCTTTGCATGCACCGAGGACGGTGCAATCTTCAAGTGTGGGGAGGTCGTCGACTGATCTCCATGGGTAACAATTTTCTTTTTCAACACCAATGTTAGTTAGTCATTGCATTGCATGATAGGTTGCATGTTAATTAGAATTTGTACATATTTTACTACCTTCTTCTTATTAAGACTACTTGGTTAGAGTGATGATTTCCTTTCCAAGAAATTGTTTTAGGGCACCCTACCAATTTGAAAATTTTTGTTGAACTTGCTCAAAAGATTGTATTTTGGAACATGGTTTTGAGCTAAGAACACAAGCAAGTGAGATTTGAGCCTAATGATGTGGTTACATCTTATAACCACTTATTTTTCCTTCTTGTGTGCATTATTCTCTTTCTATAATTGTAATCTTTGATTTGTTTGATTCTTTATGTCCATTATTTTGGTATACATGCATTTATATGATTGAGGCCATTGTTTATTCTTTGTATTCATGCATTTATATGATTGAGGCCATCATTTCATTAGCTCACTTACCCAAATGGCCTTACCTTTTATCATCCATTGTTAGCCAATTTGAGCCTACGCTTAACCCACTTGTTCTTATTTTAGCACATTACAAGCCTTAAAGCGAAAAACAATAAATGTCCTTAATTTGGATCTTACAAGCCTTAAAGCGGAAAACAATAAATATCCTTATTTGGATCTTTGATTAGCTTAGGCTAGTGTGAGTGAGAATCGTTCAAGTGAGGGAACCTTGGGACACTGGGTGAATAAAAGGGTAGTTTTGTATTTGTATTTTTATATTGGGGAATTGGGTACATACTCATGTATTGATTAAATGTATAGACCTTATGCATTGATGTTCTTGTACATAGTTTGAAAGAAAAAAAGAAAAAAATGAAAAGAAAGAAAAAGAAATAAAAGTGAAAAAAGAAAAAGAAAAGAAAAGAAGAAAAAAATGTATATAGAAAAAAAGAAAAAAAAAGCAATAAAGGGGACAAAATGCCCCAAAGAGAAGCCCAATAAAATCAATGCATATGTGTTGTGAAATGAAAAGGGATACATGAGTATGCGAAAAAGTGAGGAATGGGTAGTTAGGCTAGAACTTAATTGTATAGGATGTCATAGGTTAGGTGGGAAGTTTAAGCTTATCAAAGATTCAAAATTCAAGCTCACTTAACCATATATGCATCCTACCTTGACCCTAACCCCATTAAAACCGAAAGAAAAGACCTCATGATAGATGTATGCATGCATGAAATTTATGTTGATTGTTAGAAGAAGAACAAATCTTGGAAAGCATGATTAGGGGAGAGTTGAGTGAATCCACCCTAAACACTTGAGCGAATAGAGTGCAAACACTAGCGGTGAGGGTTCGATTGCTCGATTACATGTTTCCGCCTACAATCATCACTTGTCATGCAAGTTTGTAAAAATATTTAATAACTCAACCCAATTGTGGATTAGACTTGCTAGTCCTTAGCCCTTGTGCATATATGCTTCTTGGGAATTGATCTATTTTGACCAAGCAATTGCATTCATTTAGATAGTTGCATTTAGATAGGTTACACATAGTTTAGTTCCATTGAATAAATGCCATACCTTTACTTCATTCTTGGTTTAAGAATGAGGACATGCTTGGTTTAAGTGTGGGGAGGTTGATAAACCCCATTTGTAGGGTTTATCTTGTATTGATTTTC
>NC_029774.3:12436852-12473580 GCF_000817695.3 Arachis duranensis | reverse complement strand
TACCAATCATCAATCACTTGGACATTAGTAACTCAAGAGTTCCTAAATTACCATCTCAAGCCAAGAACATAAAAGTCTACTCTAACATCCTTCCAAGTATTTTATCAAACACTTGGGAGGCATAAAAAGAAAGCATAGTAAATTGACAACAAGAATGAAATCTAACAACAATTAATTGCAAAGAATTAACAACAACAATCAAGGAAATCACAATTATCATGAATTACCTCAAATTGCATTATTGAAAGGAAACAAGGAAACAACAATCTATCCAAAACAAAATGAAGAATTACAATTATTAAAGCACATAACTAGAAAGAGGAGGAGGAGAAGATTAAGAATTGGTAAATAAAAAGTGAATCTAAGCATGAATTAAACCTAGATCCTAGATCTAAGAAGAGAGATTAACCTAAACCTAATCCTAATTCTAGAGAGAAGTGAGAGTTACTCTCTCTAGAAAACTAACTCTAAACTAATCCTAATTATGCTATATGCTTCCTAGATTGATTCATTGTTGCCTTCCCCTTAATCCTTCTTCCTTTTATTCCTTTCCCTTAGCAATTGGCGCCAAAAATGGGTTCAGAAACCCTCTCAAATCGCCAGGCACGTGTTGCATTAATGAAGTCATGTGCGGTCATCGACGCGTGCACACACGGTACGCGTGCGCGTCCCTGGTCGATTCTGCAATGTGCGCGCGAACGCCTTGTGCGCGTGCGCGTGCTTGGCTGACTTTGCTTCTTTGACTTTTTATGCTTCTCTCCACTTGTATGCTTCCTTCCTTGCTTCCTTTGATCCATGCCTAGCCTATTTCAATCCTGGAATTACTAGCAAACACATCAAGGCATCTTATGGAATCAAGGAGAAATTAGAATTCATCAAAATAAGGCTTAAAAAGCATGTTTTTACACTTAAGCATAAATATGGGAGAGATAATAAAACCATGCTAATTCATAGGCTAAATGTGACAAAAGGTTATCAAAATACTCTAAATTCAATACAAGATAAACCCTAAAAATGGGGTTTATCAGCGTGCCCTTAAAAATCGACGTAAAAGAGGTGTATGGCAGTAAGTTATGAAGGAGTGGGGCTGGAATGATGCTAGAAGCACCAGCCCTATCACGCGACCGCGTGCCCACGCGTCCGCGTCATTTTTCAAAGTATGGCCATTCACGCGATCGCGTCAACCACGCAACCGCATCACCTTAAAAATTGGCAAAATGAGTTTCAAACAGAGAGTTGCGCGAATGCGAGGCTACACTCGCGCCAATAGCACAAATCAGACCACGCGACCGCGTGGCCCACATGCCCGCATCACCGATAATTATTTTACACCACGCGACCGCGTCACTCACGCGTCCGCGTCACATGCAGCGCACAGCTTATCCAGATTAGCCAAATATCTTATCTTTTCTTCTCCAAATCCTAATTTCTTCTTTCCCTTTCTTCTTTCTTTCTTACTTACTTCTTCTTCCTTTCTTTCTCTTCTCATCCATCTTCACTTTCATTCTATTTTACTTAATTTATTTGTATACTTTCATTCATTGCATTTTAATTTTGTGCATATTTTTATTTTCTTTTTTAAATTTATTATTTTTCCATTGGTGTTAAAAATTTTCTCTTACTCAACTGTTGCATATTTTTTGCATTATTTTGGGTGCACCTTGACTTGTTTGCTATCTAGTTGACATGCCATGTGCTTCTATTATTTTTTCACTTACATGTTGTAGCTACCATGTAGTTAAGACCCTTATTATTTGGCATTAACCCACATAAGTTTTATTTCTTTTCATATCTTTGCTTGTGGGTTCTTTTCCTTCCTTTTTCTCTTCTTTCAGGATGGCCACCTAGAGGGAAAAGGAAAAGTTTCTAACTGGAGCAATAAATAAGTCTGCCGCACAATCCTTGGAGAAAAAGCGTCAGTTGTAGCAACCCGTCCACTTGCACATCTTAGTATGCACCGAGGACGGTGCAATCTTTAAGTGTGGGGAGGTTGATACCGATCTCCATGGGTTAGTTATTCTCTCCTCAACACCAATGTCTTATTTTCTTTATTAGTTCATTGTTGCATTGCATAATAGATTGCATGTGTAATTGATTGTTTGCATTTAAGTACTCCTTGGTTGAAAAATAATAAGTTTCTTTCTAGGACTCTATTTTTGAAAATTTTCACTAATTTAAATTAAAAAATTAAAATTATTTCACTAATTTAAATTAAAAATTAAAATTTTTTATGTGTTAAATTTGTTTGAAGTTGTATTTGGAACATGATTTTTGAGCCAAAGAACACACAACCTGTGAGATTTTGAACTTATTTACATGGTTACATTATTTAACCATAAATTTTTATTCTTGTGTGTTTTCTTCCCTATGATTGTAATCTTTGCTTTGTTCCGTTCTATATGTCCATTATTTGGTGTATTTACATGCTTGCATATGATTGAGGCCATTACTTATTTAGCTCACTTATCCTAATTAAGCCTACCCTTTAAATCACCTTTGTCAGCCACTTTGAACCTTTTAATCCCCATTTGTTCTATATTTTACCACATCACTAGCCTTAAGCAGAAAAACAAATTAAATACCCCACATTGAATCTTTGGTTAGCTTAAGATAGAGATTGTGTATCAATTAAGTGTGGGAAATCGTGGGAACTTGGGTTGATAAGAAAGTGTTGAATTTTATTGATAAAATATTAGGAATTTGGTTACCTACTCATGTGAGACCAGAAAAAAATTAAAAATCCATGTGCATTGATATGTTATGTTTACTTTTATATTTTCAAAAAAAAAAGAAAAAGAAAAAAAGAAAAAAATTATATATAATAAATAAATAAAAAGGGAACAAAATTACCCCAATATTAAGTTTAATGAAAGGTCAATGCACATGTGATAAAAGTAAAGAAATATAAAAAATTTGGTACATGAGTATGTGATACAAAAGTGGGAATTATGGGTAGCTAGGTGTGATTTTTAGAATTACATAGAGTATGTGTGTGTGTTAGGTAAGAGTTTAGGTTAGTCAAAGATTCATATTATAGCTCACTTGGCCATACATGTATCCTTACCTTTACCTCAACCCCATTACAACCCTGAAAAGACCTCATGATGTTTGCATTGGTATACTAAATATTTGTTGATTGGTTTGATGAAGAACAAAGTCTGGAAAGCATGATTAGAGAAGAGTAGAGTGATTAACCCTAGACACTTGAGAGATTAGAGTGATATACACTACCAGTGAGGGTTCAATGCTTGATTCTATGTTCCCTGCTTTCATGAGCTATCTTCTTACAAGTTTACTTGTTTTTTATTGTACGATTTGAATTAGTGGAATTTGGTTTGTATTTGTCTTGGATAACTTGTTTGCTTTTAACCAAGTGGGTAGAAATATTTTTACATGTAGTTGCATTCATATAAATAGGTTACATTTCATACATCCTACCATTCCTCTTAACTCTTATAGTTTCTCTTGAGCTTAGCATAAGGACATACTAATGTTTAAGTGTGGGGAGGTTGATAAATCACGATTTCATGATTTATCTTGTACTCAATTGAGTGGTTTTTATCAACTCTTTACCCACTTATTCATATGATTTGCATGGCTTTACATTCTCCTTCCTGATTTTGTGCTATGATTGAAAATATGCTTCTTTGGCCTTATATTTGCTAATATTAATGCTTTCTTATTACCATTAGATGTCGTGATATGTGCGTTAAGTGATTTCAGGTATTATAGGGCAGGAATGACTTAGAATATGGAAAAGAAGCATGCAAAAGTGGAAGGAATACAAGAAACAGAAGAAACTGCTAAAGCTGTCTAGCCTGACCTCTTGGTACTAAATCGACCATAACATGAGCTACAAAGGTCCAAATAATGCGGTTCCAGTTGCGTTAGAAAGATAACATCCGGGGCTTCGCAACGATATATAATTTGTTATATCTGCCCCGAATCCAGGAGACACGGACGCCTAGATCACGTGGACACTTGACCTGGCAAAAACTCAATCCACGCTAACGCGTGGACGATGCTTCCACATGACTTTGCAGCGACCTGAACGTACCAGAAATTGCTAGGGGTGATTTCTGAGCTATTTTTGACCCAGTTTTCGGCCCAGAAAATACAGATTAGAGGCTATAAAGTGGGGGAATCCATTCATTCATCATGATTCATTCATAATTCATAATTTTAGGATTAGATGTAGTTTCTAGAGAGAGAGAGAGAGGCTCTCTCCTCTCTCTTAGGTTTTAGGATTAAGATTCCTCTTAAAGGATTTATGATTTCTTCTTCTCAAATTCCAGGTTCAATGTTCCTTTTATTTATTCTCCCAATTTGGTTTATGAACTCTTTATGTTTAGATTGATTTTCTATTTAATACAATTTGAGGTATTTCATATTTATGACTTTAATTTAGCTTTTTACACTCTTAGCTTTGGTTGAGTAATTGGTGACACTTGAGTTATCAAACTCAGCTAATGATTGAAAATTGGAATTCTTTGCTGATTGATTTGAATTCCCCTAACTCTAGTCTTTTCTTAGGAATTGACTCGGACTTGAGGAATCAAATTGATTTATCCACTTAACATACCTTCATAGTTAGAGGTTGACCAAGTGGGAGCAAAATCCAATTCTCATCACACCTGATAAGGATAACTAGGATAGGACTTCCAATTCTCATACCTTGCCAAGAGATTTTCGTAATTATTAATTTATTTTTCTTGCTATTTAAATTACTTGTTCTCTATTTCAAAAACCCAAAATAAAACATATATTTTTCCATAACCAATAATAAAACACACCTCCCTGCAATTCCTTGAGAAGACGACCCGAGGTTTAAATACTTCGGTTATAAATTTTATCGGGTTTTGTTACTTATGATAACCAAACTTTTGTACGAAAGGATTCTCTGTTGGTTTAGAAACTATACTTACAACTCGAGTATATATTTGTGAATTTCTTTACCGATAGAAATCCGTTCGTCAAAATGGCGCTGTTGTCGGGGAATTGCAAACGTGTGCCTTATTATTGGTTATTGTAAATATTTTTCTTGTTTTTTTTCTTTGCTTTGATCTAAAAATTCTAAGTTTGGTGTCATTTTATTATTTTTCTCTTTCCTCATTAATTTTAAAAATATCTTTTCTCTTTATTTTAATTGATTTTTTTTCGAAAATTACAAAAAAAAAATTCAAATTTTTATTTTAAATTTTTTATCTTAACTTATCTTAGTTTTAAATTTCAAAATTCAAATCTTTTTCAAAAATCATATCTTTTTCAAAATCTTATCTTATCTTATTTCAAAATCAAAATTTCAAATCTCAATATTTAAAATTCCAAAATTCAAAATTCAAATTTCAAAATTTAAATTTAAAATCTTAAAAATCAAACATTTTCAAAATTTAAACCTTTTTCAAATCTTTATCTTATATTGTTGTCAGTGTTTCTAAGTTTTAGGAGTTTATTTTCATTAATTTTTTTTTAGTTTTTGTTTTTATTTTCTTTAACTACTATGAATTCTCACCCCTGTGGTTTCAAGTTTGGTTCCAATGTTGTTGTAAAGAATGGAAACTATAATGAAAATAGGCATCAAGGTTGAAAGAATCCTTATTTGTGATGAGAATTGCTCGTTGCGCGGCGAGTACTATATCAATTGTGCGGAACCACGTATACGTAATTATCTAGTACGTGGTAGACCCTTTCAACATCCTATCAGTATACCTTTCTCTTTGATCCCAATGCATCTTATGACTTTCCTCTTTCCCAGGTCTCCTAGGGTGCAACCAGAAAAGAGGGGATCAAAGAGAAAGGTATACTGATAGGATGCTGAAAGGGTTTACCACGTACTATATAATTACGTATACGTGGTTCCGCACAATCGATATAGTACTCACCGCGCACTGGGTTCTCGTGGATGTAAGGATGATCAACCTTGTAAAACAGAACTCCTGTGTCCATCTAAAGAGAAGTAAGGGGTAAGAATTGGAGAGTTCTTAATAAGATCTCGGGGTTTGCAGTTAAGTTCGTTTATATCGTCTGTGAGTCATAACAGAGTCCAGATAAAAATATATACATATCAACAATATAAGCCAAAATACAAATAGCAGAAGGAACAAGAAACATACGCACAATCACATCCAATATGGATAATAGTTGTTGGCGCATAATTTTATCAGTAACCAAAAATCTGTCTGTAATAAAGGCCAAATTTATCTGTAAATCAATCTATAATAAGCAATTTTCTAGTTGTGAAGGTTTACTAGCATTGTTTTATCAAGTACTAAAGCAGGACCCGTGCTACGTGTGGGCATGACAAAAAAAATTGATGAATATAAATGATCTATCTTTTAATAAGAAAATTGCCTTCCATCGCTTAACAACTACATGGTATTTTCAATTATAATTCTAAGTTTTTTTTTGGATTTGTCTCTGGACAGAGCAAATGTAACAATAAATAGTGTTTACATTATTTTCTAAATCAACAATGATTCATTAATGATAATAATATTTTCATAAATAAATATATGCAACTATGAAAGACATAATGTAAGCTATGTTCATAGTTAATTACTATAAGAGAAAGAAAATTGTAAAAAAAAATAGAAACTAAAATTTTTATCACAAAATAAACAATTCATCTCATCAAAGGTTTAACATTCCATTATGATAATTTATTTGATTCTCTTAGTAGAAAGTTGAAAACCATCAATCGTGTATATATACAATTTCATCACATCTATTATTAACATTTTTAATACGCCTTTTTTATGTTGAGAAACAACTAAAATATTTTTTCTGCTTCTTTTACATCAATTCTAAGATCATTCTTCTGAATTTTAAAATTTAATTCTCTTAATCTCTAATCTCAATTAACTTATTTTTTTGATAATGAAGTATAAGTTTTGACAGTTAATTACATGTCCCAAAAATAAAATAATCATGAGGTATTGGTACAAAAGTTTTTTTTAACTCTTAATTTAAAAAGAGAATAAACATGCAAGTGAAAAGTTTCATCAAAAAGAGGACTAAATAAAAAAAATTAATTAGCAAAGTTAGATGGCCAAATTTTTTTTTCAAATCTTAAGGAGATTTAGTATTTTTAAATATAACAATTGAATCTTGTTCCTTCGAATTATAAACCTTGTTTGACAAAGCTATAAACTAAATCTCTTTTAAGGTTAATCATTCAATTTCCTTTAGAATCATTCTTCTAATTTTCAAATTTTGGTAAGGAAAATAAATTAAATTTAGAGAAAACTAATACTCAAATAAAATTACGGTAAATAAATAAAATTGAGGAGAAATAAAAAAGTAATATAATAAAGGATTCTAAACTTTTAAATAAAGAAAATTATTAAAGAACTTGTTCAAACATAAATGGTGTCTCAACATAATATTTTTTTCAGTATAACAATACTTTCAAACACAAAATAATAACTAACTAAATAAATAGAGTTTTACAAACTTATTTTCTAAATAAATAAAAATAATGAAGAAATAGTTTTTAGCCCAAAAACATAACAAGAAGAAAATTATATTATGACATCTAAAATATATTCCTTTCGATGAATCAAACATACACAATCCTACTAAACCTCAAATCTCATGATCTTCACACATAAAAGTAAGTAGAAAATTAAGATGATCAAACTATATTGTCAATCTACTCCCAAAATTATATGAAGATTGATAATGAATAAAATTATTTCATCCCACTCCAAGGTCTCTAAATAAATAACATTTCAAACTCATTAACAAACAAAAACAACTACAGTCAGAATCTATTTCACAATTAAAATTAAATTACAAAACTCCATCACCTCTTCATCTTCATACTCATCATTCACCACAGATCTTGACTTATTAGAATCTCCACCCTCATTCTAAACATTAAAAGAGCTCAGTATGAATCACAATATAAGAGAGAATGAAAACATTGAGTTAAAGCAATTACTAATCTTTTGTTGTAGGCTTTGATATTCTCCTCATATGCTAGTCTGTTCTTCATAAAACAACAACAAAAGCAGAAATATTTGTTATTTGAAGAAAAAAGAACAATAGAAGAGAATCAAAACGAAGAATAACGGTATCGTGTTCTAGTCCTTCGATCCTGCATTCTTGATTATCCTAAACAAAATCCAAATGAAATTTCACCTTGTTTTAACAATAAATATGTGAAAGAACACAACTTGAACATTATTTGGGAAGAGCATAACTCAGAAAATGTAACCAAAGAATGAGTGGATCAAAGAGTTGAATAAGCAAAGAAAGCAAAAAAAGTAGAGAATCATTGTTCGAGGATTTTTGCATTGAGACCGAATTACACTGAACCAAATCCACACCTGTTTTACATATACCTTATGGGTGTGGAAATTTTAAAGAGAAAGCTGAGGGAATCAAAACACTCTGGTATGGGAACCAATCTCAAAACTAATTCAAACTAAAAAATAAAAATAATAAATAAAGTTCGAAGAAGTATACTCCATTAACTATCACCAACTTAAAAGAGAAATCCAAAGAAGAGGAGCTAGTATATATGTACTAGTTTGTTTCTTGTGTGGATAAGCCTTATGCGAAATTGAAATTGAAACTCAAGGTTTAGTTCTGTATTTTTGTGTGAAATCAAAAGGAAGAAAAAACGTTATGAGATGGAAAGGGATGAATTGGGAAATGAGAAAATGGAAATTGGAGAAGAGCAAGAGTGAGGAAAATCATCTTCCATAATTGGTAAAAACGAATCTTTCTTTTTAATTTCAATTTTGAATTAAAAATTTAAATTTCAAATAAGTGAAAGTTAGCCGTATAAAACAAATAGAGAAAAACAACTTAAGGATGACCCTATTGAACAGAAAACACAGCTTCTCACAAAATTTGTTGTTTCATGCAAGAGAATTCAACCACGTATTAGTATGATTGAAGAAATAATAATATACTGATAATGTTAGTGATGAGCAAAAAATTAAATCACAAAAATAAAATCAATGTATTCACATACATTCAAAATTCGGGTCACAAAGGACAATTTTCATCCAATAAAAAAGTGTTGACATAAAGATTCTTCAAGTAGATTATGGATAATGAAAATCCCATTTACAAATGATTTGATACATTGCAAAAAAAAAAGGTAAAGCAATTAAGAGATAATTATTATTTGAAAAGAATGTGAAAAAGTAGCAATTGGATAAAAAAATCACCTGAATATTGTATAGCATGATATCCTTGAGGGGAGAGGAGCGGTTCTGCGTTGTGAAGGTAGTGGAGTATGCTTTACAGATAAGATCACGTAAAGCTGTTGAAGATCACAAAATTTGTGTTTTTATTTTATTTTATGTTTTTGCTCGTGTGTGTGTTTTTTTTATTTATTTTTTTGTGTGTTTTTCACCCGTTTCGCACGCGGGTGTATTTTTATTTATTTATTTTTTTGTGTTTTTCGCTCGTTTTGCATGTGTGTATTTTTTGCTCGCTTCGCACGTGTGTGTTTGTGTTTTTTTGTGATTTTTTATTTTATTATATATACATTTTTTTAAGCGTGCTTAGTCGTGAGTAGTATTAGGAGCCTTTCATCCCCTAGGCACACTAGCAAACACGTTGTGGTTGAGGTGAGCTGCCAGGGTCCTCCACCCCGAGTCCAAGATCGAGCAAGCGAAACGATTGAAAAAAAGTACACAGACGTGCGAAACGAGCGAAAAAACACACATACACACACACATGTGCATATTTTGCACTCGTTTCGCATGTGTGTGTATTTTTTTTTGCTCGTTTCGCACGTGTGTTTTTTTTGTGTTTTTCGCTCGTGTCGCACGTGTGCATGTTTGGAAAGTTCTCGAAATTAGCTTTCGAACACTGTTGAGACCGCGTCAATTGGACTTTTGTAGCTCGCTCGTTTTGCATGTGTGTGTTTTTTTTTTGTGTTTTTCGCATGTGTGCCTGTGTGTATGTTTTTTTTGTGTTTTTCGCTCGTTTCGCACATGTGCGTATTTTTCACTTATGTGTGTTTTTTATTCTTTTATTGTGTTTTTCTCTCGTTTCGCACACATGTGCGTATTTTTTACTCGTTTTACACGTGTGTATTTTTCGCTCATTTTACACGTGTGTATGTGGAAAGCGATGAAATAAGGCATGAAGAAGAATGTGAGATCTCACCGCTATGTTCTTGAACTCCATTGCATATCCATCACCATATCCACCACCATCACATTGCTAACCACCACCACCACCGCCATAGCCTCGTTCACTACCATCGCAATGTTTAGCGGAATCCATGTGATGACCAAATCGGCACTGCGTTCTTGATTCCTAGGCGAGGCACCACGTTGATGCCGCGTTCGTATCGTCGCATACATATCGAACAACGCTTTCATCATGCTCTGCAGTTCTAGCCTTGTAGCCATTTGCTTCAAGATCCTCCTTTTCACTTCTACATGCTTGACCATCTTAAAAGTTTAAATCTCGACCAAAAATTTGCAATCTCAAATTGCAATGCTTAGTTACATATATAGGTGATAGAATGTCATGAAAGAAGGGTCATATCGAGAACAACTCACCGTAAAAAAGATTCATAGCGCCTCAACCTTCATGAATGTCAATGGCTACACCTAAAAAGATTGGTGGAAGAACAAGAGCTTTTTTTTTGAAAAAGATGATAAAGAAAATGAATATTAATGACATTTTGCTAAATTATTTAATATTTTTTTATAAAGATCATTAAGATCTAATAATCGGTTATTATATATATTAGTGGTGCAGTGGTAAGTATAATGATAGTAACGTTGGTTGTTAGGAGAATATGTGAAAAGAGGAAGAAAATGAAGATATATATGTAATTTATTATTTTATTTTATAATTTTTTTATTTAGACCACCAAAAACCTAAATATACTTTCTTCATCTAAGACAGCTTCCTTAGAAAAATAGTATTAAATTAGATTTAGCACGTGAAATAGGGTATGTGTCAGGTCACTTACGACATTATGAGTAATTCGATGAAAAAAGATGGATATCAATGTATTACAATTTTTTTCAATCTCAAAAATTTTATAATACAATTAAAATCTTAAAAATCTTTTAGGTACAATCAGTAAATTTTATAAATTATTTTAAAATTTACCTTAATTAATGATAGATGTAAAATTAAATTTTATAAATATTTTTAAATTTAAAAAAAAATAAATTACAAAAATATACTTTATCTTTACTTAAAATTTGAAAATTTCTTAAAAAAGGGAATTTGGAATCAAATTTGACTACATATTATTATTGATAAATCGTTATGTAAGCTTAATTGACGGTTGATTACTTGCTAACAACACACAATTAGTTGAAGGATCAAAGTATCAAACACAAAGTATAAACTATATATAAACGTGAAAAAAAAGTGTGAAAATATTCTTAAGTTTCGGCTTTCGAACAATTCACACACGAGCTTTTCTTTATATTATAATTAATCTTTTTTCAGACAACTTTTTATCCCTTTTTTATTGATGTTGGCGGCTGCTTAACTGCCCAGAAAAAAGATAATTATCAATGTCCTGCTCCGCATCCTATTTTTAACAAAACTTCATTTTAATTTGTCATAAGTTTTTTTAAAGTGGATCTTAATCGCCATTCATTTTTTATGTTCTTTTTATTTCTCATAATAAGAATTATCTCTTGAGTAATAATAATATTATCTTAGCACAAAAATGCATTAATTTGGTTTGACTAGTTTTTTCATCACAACTCTTAATCTTCTAATAAGAACTTTAATAATAACTTTATAAGAGACATTACAAAAGATAATTGATCGTATTTGTTTCAAATTTGTAACAGACTTTACTTTCAGTATACGAATAATCAAAGTCTCATTTATATTTTTCACTTGAAGATTATAAAAAATATTTTTCACCAAATGATATAAATCAACACCAGTAATATTCTATTTATTTTGATAGAAAAAGTGTTTTATTGATGCATGTTCTTGTGGCAACACAATTCTTATTTATTTTATTCGAGATGAGAATTATAAAAAAAATACTATTTATATACCAATTTTTAACATCTGTATAAAAATATAGTTATTAAATAATTATATATTTAAATTATTTTTTAATTAATAAAACTAAAAAATATATATTTAGTTGTTAAAAAAATACTAATGTCAAAAGATATTTATTATAAAGAGTATAAACGTAACAGGATTAAATAAAAAATTATCACTTCAGTTAATAATTCAACGTTTATTTTGCAAAAGTTAAATTCTAAATTGGTCCCTAAAATTATGGTATGCATTAGAATAATTCTTAATATCTCAATTTTAGTAATTATATTTTTGAAATTGGCAAAAATACACTAAATTAGTTCCTCACTAGTTTTTTTATTAAAGACATGTTGATGTTGTTTGATATATAACATAAACTATTAGTGATATATGTCACATCGTAGTTTAATTTCGTGTAATGATATAATAATAAGTCAATTAGTGACACGTGACATGCTAACATAGATGATAATGTTACGTCTCAGTATCTCATAATTATTTGTCCACATATCAGTTTGGTGTCGCGTATTACAACATAATTTGTCATTTGATGTTTTATTATTGTCGGTACACTAAATTAATCATTGACTTTGCATTAAAAGACTCATTTTAAGTTTTGAAATTAAATGTAGTAAATTAAATTAGTCATTACATCAATTTTTTCTCATTTTACTGTAAATTTTATTAACGTAATTAATACAATTAAGATCTTAAAAATTATTTTAGCATACGCAACTAGTTTTAAAAAATACTTTGGAGTTTAATTCAATTTTGCCATAATATTGTAAGCATTTTCACCTAAAATTACGAGTATTTATTCCAATTCACTTTTTAAAAAATACTTTTATTAAAAAAATAAATAATTTACTTTTTCTAAAACCCAAACGAGACATTACTTAAAAAAAAGTAGAAGAAAAAACCGTTTTTTAAATATTTTCTTTATAAAAAAATATTTCATTATCATAATTAGTAATTAAAATTTGTATTCTTAATTATAATTTTCTCTTTGAATTTTTAATTTCTCTTTAAATCTTAATTTTTTCTTCAAATCTTAATTTTTTCTCTAAATTCTAAACTCCTTCCCAAATTTTATTACTCTATTCAAAAAATTCTTCAAGCCACCATACCTTATTGCATTTTATTATTAGTTTTAGTTACACTTTCTATTAATCTTATATGTATACATATTGTTAAGCTAATTTAATTTTGACTTTAAGGATTAACGCAAAATTTTAAAAGCGTTGATTAATCTAAGATAATTTTAAAGTTTTATTTTTTATTATTTATTTGTGATCAATTTTAAATTATAAGATGTATAATTATTGTTGCTGAAAATTGACATCGTACACATTTTAATAAAAAAATAAAAAATATAGTAACTAAGTTCAAAAATATCTTTGGTCATTTTTATATTTTATGTTTTGATCTTGTCTTTTTATATAATTTAAATAAAAAATATTTTTTGTTTTATTCAAATAAAATTAAAAATATTTTTATATTTTTTTAAAAAATTTATATAAATATAAAATAGTTTTTTATTAATTTTTTAAAAAAATAAAAAATTGAAATACTTTTTTAAAAGTCAATCTAAATTAATCCTAACTCTTATTAAAATAGATGACAGACTTAATAATTTAGATAATATAAATATTAAAAATAAGTTATATAATATGTGTATTTATTGATAAAATATATAATTTTAATAGTTAATTTTAATATATAAATAATATTTTTGAATAAACTATTATCTGTATGCCGCCAGTAGGAATATATATTAAATTTATTACTCCCTTCCTATTAATAAAATAAAATTCGCAGAATGACTTCTTGACTAGCTAGGAACAGATACAAGAGCCATCCAACCAACCAATAGGAGATTTGTTTATTTATTTTTTTAACAAAAAATATGTTCTTAAGAAAGAATATCGTATTCTTTTTTAAGTGCATCTAAAAAGATGAGCGGCTAAGCCCGAGAGAAAAAAAAAATTCATAGTTATCTCTTAGTAATCTCAATATGTCCTAATTTATAAGAAAGTAAATTAAACTAACTTGTCCCCAAAAAGAAAAAACTAACTAAATGATATTTTTTTCGAAATACTAGTAAATTGCAGTATAAAAAAGAGATTATTCTTGGTGATTGAATATGAACATGAATATGAATATATAGAACAATATAAACCGCCTGCACTTTTCTTTGCAGGTACATGATTTTCACTATATTTACAGCATTTGTGAGTGTTATTAGTATTGATTCCTAACAATGAAGACGTGGTTTAGTGAGATGGATAGATAATTAAGTATTCAGTCTTGTTATCCATTCAATTTTTTTTAATTTAATTTAATTAAATTGGTTTAAGTTCAATAAAAATTAATTTTATTAGAAAGAGTGAATATATATTCTAATTATTTTCACTAACATGAACATTTGAATCTTTTACGTTTTTTTTTTTCTTTTTTACGTTCCTTTTTCTTTAAGAGTTTTTTTTTTGTCGTCATTTTTCCATTGTTGTTGTTGTGTATTTTTTTTCTTTTCCTCCTCCTTTTTCTGGTACTTTTGTAACATTATATATATTTTTTCTTTGTTTAATTTTTTTTGTTTATATTTTTGCTAAGAGAATAAAACAAAAAGAATTATGAAAAGGTAAAATAAAAAGGAGAAGATGAATCAGAAAAAAAAGAAAAAGATGACGATATGATGAAGAAGAAGAAAATGAAGAGTCTTGAGTTATGAAAAATTTATCAGCAAATAATACCGAAATCTTTTAATCATGACATAGAAGTTTCTCAATTTTGACACAAAAATTTCTTAATCGAAATACAAGTTTTTCTCAAGAGAATGAAGCAAGAATTATGAGCAACATACTGATGACTTTTCTGAATTTTAAATTTACATGTAATATTTTTGTAGTTGATTGAGTCTTGTTTGTGTGTTTGTTCTGAAATTGAATTCTCGTTTCGTCCTCATTAATTATTTTCAATATCATTCTGAGTTAAATGTGTTGTGCTTATTGTCATTAACTTGGATTTGTTATAATTAGGTCATATCAGGTAGTTGTAGTGATTATGATATTATTTAAGTCATGTTCATGACTTTTTTGGATCCAAAATTGATTTGGATGTATTTTTGTGGTTGATTAAATTTTATTTGTGTGTTTATTTTGAATTGAGTTTGTGTGTCATCATTATTAAGTAATTTCAATGTCATTTTGAGTTAAATGAGGTGCACTTAGTTTCATTGACTTGAATTTGATATAATTAGGTTATATATACAAGAGAATTGTAGTGGCCTTTGGTGTCATTTAAGCCATTCATATCCAAATTTGATTTGGATGTGTTTTTGTGGCTGATTAAATCTTGTTTGTGTTCTTGTTCTAAATTGAGTTTCATTTGGTGTCATTCTGATTTAAATAAAGTATACTCAATCTCATTGACTTAAATTTGATATAATTAGGTCATACAAAGAAGTTGTAGTAGTTTTGATGTTATTTAAGCCATATTCATGACTTTTTTTAATTTGATTTCTCTTTATATTTGTATTCCTTATTTTAGTAGAAAAACTTGCAAGTTTACTAGTTTAGAATAATTTTTATAGAACTTTTTAACTTCTTCAAATTGTTGAAAGTTATTCCAACCTTTAGCACAAATTACTCATCAACATCACACAGAAACTGCAAAAATATAAAAAAATTATAAGCACAACATCATTATAAACTAACAATACTGAAATTATTTATATTCGTAATCAAAGAATTGTATCAGCTCATTACTAAATAAAAATTACATAAAAGTAAAAAAATACAATAACTAATTTCATTTAGCACCAAATGTATAGCATAAGAACTAACAACATCAACCACAAAATCATATATCAAAGTAAACACAACAAAATATACAACATCAAAATCAATTCTAATTTGCACTAAATTATATTTTAAACAATACCAAAACTATCATTAAACGTAAAAAAAAATAGATTGATCAAAAAATAATTCAAAACTCATCAATTCCATTCAAATCCAAATCCTTAATCATCAACACTGATTTTCACAAAAAAAAAAGAAATGATTCATCTCGTATATAAAACTACTATACGAGCATCAACTACTCACGAACTACATCAATATAATCAAAGGAATGAATCAAACCTCGGCGAATTGATTCGATCCAAACTAATGATCTAATTCGTCCCTGGTTCAACTGATCTGAACTTGCATCATATATTATTTTTGAAGACGAAACTGTTATACGTATAAGATGAAGACGACGATAACAATGATGATGATGATGATGATGATGATGATGGAGGAGAAGAAAAAGAAAGGAAGAAAAAAATTCAAATGAGAAAGAAATGAGGAGGAGGATGTAGAGGTGGTGGTGGTGGTAGTGGTGATGATGACGATAATGAAAGAGAAAGATGAAGAAAAAGAAGGAGAAGGAGAAGAAGAAGAAGAAGCAACAGAGGTGTAAAGAGGAGGAAGAAGAAGAAAAGTGTGCGCGCAGGATGTGAAAAACAGTTTTAACAGTTTAGTTGAACTTGGTTAAATATTTTACTTGGTTGTAGGACTTTATTCTTAAGTATTACCTTTATTACTGTCAGATGTCAAAGTAAAATAAGTAGAGTATTTTTTTTCTAGTGTTGTTTTTTTTTTCTCATTGCTCATTATTAAGTATTTTCAATTTTTTTGTATTTAAAAGGGAATTAAAATCCCAAACAAAAAACCATAAAATTAGATTGGAACATAAACCGTTTAGGATATTATTATAAAGACTCTTCTTACATAATCTGTCAGGATTTGCTTCAGATCTCTTTGCGGTTAATCTATAAACATGTATCCTAAGCTGGAGTTTAAACGCTCCTTTGATAACCAACATGCTCCCTTATTTTCCTCTCTATATGTGTGATTGAATATCAATTGCCAATTGTAGGTTTTATAAGTCTTGAGAAAGGAAAAATGAGTTTGAATTAAGACATTTTTTTTTCAAATTCAAGCGTATTACTGAATTAGTAGGAGATTTTTTAATTTAGTCTCTTACAACAACAGAAGATTAAAGATGAAAGAGTAGAGAAAATGATATCAACATGTATTATGGTCCAACCTCGAAGTATAATAAAATTTATGTCCAGTTTTCACTACAATAATGATAGAATTTTACTATATCAATCACCAATGCACGATTACAAGTACTACCAATTCCAAGACAAAAACAAAGATACACGAACCAAACTGGTTCTATGTCAAGACAAACGAAGCTACGATTCCAAATTTCACAAACAAACACCAAGACCAAACCAAAATGTTAAGTCTAAATAAAAACCAATAACAAAAACTCAAACTTAATCTAAAACTATTTTAGCTTTTCTTTATAGTTTATATCTTTTCACTTATAAGCTTTTTCAAAATAATCTTTTCCAGCATCATATGCCTTTTTCTATTTACTAAGAAGGCTCAAAACAAAAATTGAATATATTAAATTAAAACCTAATAAATAAGAATGACACTCAAATGTGCAGTGTATGGATTCTAAATTTTTTCATTGCTTTTCTTGAAAACTGATATTCTTGTTATAGCAAAACCAAACTTTATTGTCAATCATTTCTCATAATTTTCATGATGATTTTCTTTTCTATTGGTAGAAATAATCTCTTCCATATTCTCCTCATATTTTATTCTTGATGGTTAATTATTTTTTCTAAATATAATTAAATCAACATTTAAACCAATGTCAATCCTAAAACTTTATTGCACATTTAATCAAACTATAAATTAAAATTAATCCTCAATCAAACCAACCAAATTAAATATTTATCATCACAATAAATAATAAAATCTTTTCAAATTCAATCGATTTTAACTTTTTACATCTTACCCAATCTTAATAATTTCACCATTGCTAGCTCATTGCTTTAACCTTTTGCTTTGGACTGCAAATTGAACCTTGCAAAGCTTCAACTTCGCTTTAAATGAGTTCATCTCATGCTTCGCTCAGTTCTCCTGAAAAGCCACATGGAGGCACTAGATGAGGGTGTCCAGGCTAGGCTCTCAGGCATGAAGAACATGGTGCCCGATCGGAGGATTTGAGTGTCCATGAAATGGATAAATCAGTGTGTACATTGTCATGTTGTTGGGTGAAAGATGATGTAATTGTAGTGGTAATACAACTATATTTTATACGTTTAATAACATTTCTCTTTTAACATTTGTTAAAGTATTAGTAATTACCATAAAATTAAATATTAAGTAACATTTATAAATAAATATTAACAAATATATTTAAATTTTTTAAAAACTTACTCAAAGTGTTACCTATTCTCATTCAGAAATCTAAATAAACAAACTTCCATGTTCTAGAGGTAGAAACTGCTTGAAATCATTTTCAGTTTTACTCTCATGCTGTGAAATTAAATCACATCTCGCTCTTCCTCAATCATCTCTTGTTCCGCCTCTTCGATCTCTCGCTCTGCCTAATCGACTTCATGGTTCACGAATCGGAACCACAATCGCGTGTTCTCAATTCTCACTTCAGCTCACGTTGTCTCGCCTCTAGTTCATCCTCTTGTCGCCTGCATTGTCACTTGCTCCGTCGTCTTCTCGCATGCACGATCGTCTTCCGCTGATTCCATCATCTGCTCGTCCTACGGCTTGGTGAGTTCCAATTTTCTTTCTTCTTTAATCTTTACTTAATAATTAATTTGATGTATAATTATTAGTTGATTTAAGTTTTTAATTGGTTATTAGTAGTTAGATTTTGAATTTCAATTTTAATTAAGTTATTTATTTCAGGGCGAAGCTAGGTTGAAGTTTAGAGAGAGGCCAAAAATTAATCTTATAATAAAAAGAGTAAAATAAAATTTTTAGGAGAGACTAAAGTAAAATTTATACATAATTTATACAAAAAAATTTGAAATTTGGGAGGGGTCATTGTCCTTTTTTACTATATGTGGCTCCGCCCCTAATTTATTTGCTGATTAAGTTGTTAAAAATCATACATTATTAGTTTAGATATGCATAATTGTTTGGCAGATAATTAGAGCACACCAAGTGTTTGATAAAAATTTTTATACTATCTTTTAATTTAATTAATCACCGCATAAATCTAAACATTTATGTTCATTGTTTACAAGTGTAAATAATAGGAAAATGTGAGTGGCGGTGGTTGTGGCTGGATCTTAGATGACGGTGATGATGTAAACGAATAAAAATGAAAAAAAAATTACTTATTGGCTGTCAAAAAATTAATAATAATGAGTTAATAATTCTCAAATAATTTATGAGATTAGTTGTTTGTATAAAATTATCTCATATTTTAATCACATCATAAATGTTTTTAAAATTGAAAATTATACCATATTAATTTCTCATTCCCTTGTTGTTGAGTTACTTCTCATGCGGCAAGTGATCTAGCATATTTTTTTAACGGACTAAATTAAACGACTTAGTTTTAGTTTTAGTGTTACATGTCTGATGAAACGACGTCGTTAAACCTTAACTGTTATAATTTTGTTGGGAATGAGATATTTTATGGTTCATTAAAGTTAAATAATATTGTTTTATCAAATATTTAGTGCCAAAAATTAAAGTAACATAATTTTATTTAGTCCAGCATAAAAAAATATGTGTCAAATCACTTACGATATGATGAGTAAGTCAATAAATTAACTAATGGTAGATATAAAATTAAATTTTATTTAAAATATTAATATAAAATTAAATCAAATTAAATATTATAAAAATTTCTAAAATTTTGTAAAAATTTAAAGTACAAAAATATACTTTATCTTTACTTAAAATTTCTTAAAAAAGGGAATTCGGAATCAAATTTGACTACATATTATTATTGATAAATCGTGAAAAAAGTGTGAAAATATTCTTAAGTTTCGGCTTTTGAACAATTCATACACGAGCTTTTCTTTATACTATAATTAATCTTTTTTTCTCAGACAACTTTTTATCCCCTTTTTGCTGATGTTGGCGGCTGCCTAAGTGCTCAGGAGAAAAGATAACTATCAATTTGATTGATCATAATGACAAGTGCAGCCCTCATAATAAACGTGTTTAATTTAGTTACGGCAATTAATTTAAAATATTATTAGTTTATTTTTTTTATCAAAAGAGTTTAATACTCTAAATTGAATATTAAACTCTTTTATTAATTTTTTATTTTTTTTATTATTTTTAACTCTGATATTATCATTAACAACAACAAAAAAATCAATATTATTTTACTCATTAAAACTCTTTAATATTTGTTAATAATTTTTATTACATCCGATATTTTATTTTAAAATTTATTTTATTCTTTTTCAACCAAGTATTTTAAATAATAAAAAAAATTCAATCAATAATTTTGTAGGCTTTTCTTTTTTAATAGATAGTGATACTCAACTTTTAAGATGTTGTTTAATTGTACTTAAAATGGTGTTATTAAAATCTATCAAGACCTTAACATATCTAAACATTCACACCTGCAAAGTAAATTATGACTAACAAATAAATGTTGAGTATTTTTAACATCTTTTTACATAACAATAATATATTATTATTCTATTCTATAACACTTAATCTACTCAATCTGAAAATTAAACTTTATTATTAGTTTATGACACAATGAGAATTGAACAATTAAACTTTATTCATATTCCATTATCATTTGAGAAGACATATCAGAAATTCTGAATGTGATAGGACTATTATTTATAGTCAAAGATATAATTTTTAAAATATGGGTCTAAACACAGATAAATAATAGTTGAAAAAATATATAAGGTTTAGAAGTAAATCTTACGATATATACTTTTGGTCACTATAGTCATTATTACTACTGGTATAAAACGAACCGAAAATGCATGTGTCTGTAGACTTGATAAAAATCAGCAGGTCAATGCATGAAGAATAAAGAAAAGAAGAAAACAACAAAGGTTTGTTACTTTGTGTGTTTGTGGTTTTTTTTCTTTTTGTTTCATTTACCAAAATTGAAGAATATAGCCGTAATTTGTTTATATTTCACATGAGAAACTGCGAATAATGTATGTTGGAAACAGGGAATAGAATATAAATAGAACAGAAATTTTTTCCCGGAAAAAATGTTATCACTTTCTTCAAATTATTGACTTGTCAACACTCAACATTATATATGAACAAATTAAAAGTCGGATACAATTAGAAGGGAATTACCCTTTGTCATGAGTATATCAAAATCAAAGTAATCTCGCTAGCTAAACAATTTGGAGCGTAAATAGTACGTGTTATTTTTTTAGACATATTTAAATTAATTAAATTTAAATACATCCAAAAAAGACACTTATATTTTCATAACGTCTAAATACATGCATCTAATAAATATAATATTTATTTTTAACAATGATATTTGAAAAATAACAAAAAATCAATTTAATTAATCTAAAATTATCTTATTTAAAATTTATTAATTATTGTTAGAATAATTATATAATTTTAAATATAATAAAAATATAATTATAAATATTATGTATATGAAATTATGGATGTTATATAATATAAAGTAATTTTACATATTATCCTTTAGTATTGCTGTTTTTACATATAGACTGTGGAAGGAGTAATTAACCCAATAATAATTGATACATGCATTAAAATTGTTGTTGATTAAGAATAATAACAATATCCAGTCGGATATAATTTAAATGACATACTCTTTTTATACTTACTTAAAAAGTATCGAGTTCGAGTTTTTACATTTTTGGTAAAAAAAATAGTAATAATACTAATTATTGAATGAATCAATAATAGCTATCTTTGGTACCTAGTTAATAAGTAGAGTTGTATGCAAGGTGAATCACTCCAAACTTTGGAATGCAACCTAAGTATACCCCTTGCTTTCTCTTTCAAATAAGATGCACAATCTGCTTGAATCACCATGCAAAGCTTGGACACTGCACCAACCCTAAGCATCTCAAGAACAACCTCACTTGATCCCGAATATTTTCCGATCACCGATAAAATATGGATCGCCCGGTCGTCCGTCGCGGAAGAAACCCTAAGAATCCTCTTAGAAACCATTGCTATTGCCGCGGCATGTTTAAGAAACATTTCTCTACCTTCAGCACATGAACATAGATGTGCTAGAAGGTTGAATATATGTTCGGAGATGTTTTTCTCCGGTTTTTCAAGTTCAAGTTCGATTAGGTTTGAAACTGCACCCGACTCGACAATGCTCTTTCGATTCCTGCCCAAAGGGCATGTTTCTATGAGGATTTGCAAGGTGGATTTTAGGGCTTGTTGAGATATTGTTCTTTTTCCCAATACTCTCACCATTTCCTTGAAGAATTGGAAGTTCAAGTTCCCTAAGATGGTTGAATTTGTGTTTTGAATTGTCAACTTCAATAAAGGCATTGCTTCGTTTACTATCTTACCGTTGTTGTTGTGCACGTTAAGGTGCAAAATCCAAGTCAAAGAGTTGATGAAGTCCAAGTTTTCTCCAACAAGAGCCTTCATGTTGGTCCTTGATGGTATATTCCAAGTAAGATGAAGAATTCTTAGAGCTTCTTCTAGGCACATTGTCTTACCTGTTGAAAAATAATTTGAACTTTTGTATTATACACTTATATTTTTGTAATCATAGAACAATTTTGGTATGTAGACGTAAATGCTAGAAAGACAAAACAAAATAGTTAGAATTTGTTTTATTTAACATTTATTAATTGTCATAATAATTAATAAATATTAAATAAAATAAATTATACTATTTTTTTTGTTATCAAACATTTCTAATAAATAAAATGCTAGCTACACATCTTTTCTAAATTCTAACCTTAACTTATCATATGTAAACAATTGTATTATGAATTTGATTAAGAAGTGAATTTTTTCCCATCAATATCAACAAAATTTTTCAAATTTTGAATCTTAGATTATATATCTTAAATTTTAATTTTAATTTTAAATTTTAAATTTTTAAAAATAAAATTTAAAAAAATTATAAAAAATTAACTAATATTAATTATTTAAATATATTAATTTCTTATATATACTTATTGCTATATGCTATATGGTAAGATAAGTTTTACACAAACTCTTATTGCAAATCATGAAATTAAATGGAGGTGACTTATATTAGCTTGTTGAATCCTAATTAATCAAGATCAAGCTAAGATAAAGTTTATCAATTTTTTTGGCTAACATATAACCAACTTTTAAAGAAGATGCAATGGCTATTTTTTTTATTATCAAATATTTTTATTATTTATATATACTTTTTGCTAATACGCATGATATGATTCTATAATATTACTAATAAATGTGCCTTGTTAACAATAAACTATGAACATTTATATATGAATAATTTTGTACAAAATTAAGTGTATATTACCACGGTCAATTCTATCTTCATTCAAACATTAACTACATGGATTACACTAAACACTTTTTACATAGTATAAAAATATAATTGTTATTAACTAATATATGTATTTAAATTATTTTTAATTAACAAAATAAAAAAATACATATTTAATTATTAAGAAATATGAATACTCAAATAATATTTAATTATTTAATTAAATACCTTGTTGGAAACGCTGGTTAATGAAGATAACCATGGCATTAGCAACACCAGCTTCAGCCATGCAAGTTCTAGTCCTCTCACTTTCCATGGCAAAACCATGCAACTTCTTCAGCGCTCTTTGATTCCTATGAGGAACCTTAAGATCCTTCACTAGCTTCTCAACTTGCACCTTCTCCAACTGCGGATTTGGAATCTGTTGATGATCAGCACCGTGGCCTCTAGCTGCATTATTAGTGGCTTCACTCCATGCCTGAATCAGTCTCCTTAAAGTGTGATTTGGGGTCAAATATTGTGAGCTTCGCGGCAATGGCTGCTTCGTCACGGGGCAAACGCACTCTTTCGCCTTCCGCAGCCATTGCTCAATGCTTTCTCTTTCGTATGTGATGCCTGTTACCGCAGTCACAGGCTCCTTCATCATCTCAAGGGAAATTGGGCAAAGAAAATATTCAGGAATCTCAGTTTCTGCCATTATTATTCTCTCTATATCACAACATACAAATTCTTTTGAAGAAGAACTGAAGAAGAAGAACAAGAAGAAGAATGTTCAGTGATTTGTTATGGTAAGAGAATGCGGCTTTTTATTTATAAGTATATTATAAGGTCTTCAATCTTGGGGGTCGACATTTCTAGATTATTTTTTTTAAAAAAAATAATAAATAGAAAGAAAAGAAAGTTATATTGATACTATTGCTTTGTTGTAATTTCGTTGATTTTTTCCAGTCATAGATCGGTGCTGAATATTTTGTCAATGATGCGTTGGCTGGTCAAAACCTGTAGCAACCGTTTGAATTTAATTATTGTGGCTAAAGAAATTTTTTTAGATGCATGTACGAATTTTTCTAAGTGGCCATCATGGTGTTTGACGTGGCGTGATTTTATTGGCAGTTCATAGTTTAGATCGACGGCTGCTAACACCAATAATATAAGGAAGTAAAGAGCAAGTCTTTTAACTCTTTATGCTTGGTCTGGAAATTACAACTAAGTACACGTTGTACAAAGTGAAAAAAATAAATTATTATTTAATAATTTTTAATTATTAATTTTATAAAAAGAATATTGCATATGAATTTTTATTTTATTACAAATGGACCATTAAAGCATTTTACACCTATATTTTTTATAATCAAATTTATCCAATAGAATTTTGAAAGTTGAGAATTGATTTTCAATATTTTAATCCCGCCGCTTTGGGTGGGTGGTCTTCTGTATTGTATTGTATGTGGTGTACGTTTAAACCACACTTAACTGGAACTTTCAGAAATGGAAGCAATGGTGGATAGTGGAGAATATATATGGCCGAAAATAAACATAAGTTTAGTTTCGACATTTTTTTATTATTACTTCCATTATTTTTTTTCATGTTATTTTCTAGTCTAAATAATTAAAAATTAATATATTACGAATCTAATATTTATTTAAAATTTATTGTTGACCAATAAATTATTATATATATAAAATAAAATTTTAATTTTAAACATTTATTTAAATAGAATCAACTATTCACTCGATTAACTCAATTTAATTATCTTTTCATTATTTGACCCAACTATGCAAGCGTGTACAACAAATTATACATATATATGGTCGGCCACCATGTCTTTAACCCACTTTCTTTTTTGGGCATTGTGCGTATGTTTATCTTTTTGTCCCTAGATTTCAAAGATTAAAGTGATGATCGAGGTTAGGTTTTGAATAATTGAATTCAAACAGAGGACTAAAACTAAGTTAGCAGAAGTTTTAGGACCGAAATTACCAAAGTGACGAATTTCAATCATGATATATTGAAAAATATATTTTTTTATGCCTAATTTTTTTCTTCTATTTTATATCTTCTCGATGTTTATGTTATGCAATTTTTTATCAGATGTTTTTTTAACTAAAAATTTAAAACAATCAAGTAGAAAAGAAAAATAAAATTTTAAGGATCGAAAGTTCTACATGTTAAAAATGCGATCTCAACATTGTGTTTATCATGGTATCCACTACTATGTTTGCATTTCGCAGGATCAAGTGAAAATCAACGCGCCACTTCCAAATTATGATATCTCTGACTTTAAGCACCAAAGGATCTACACATCCAGCATTATCATGAGAATTGTTAATAAGAATGAAAACCTTCAGACAATTCGTTTTGCAAATCACATCTCTTTATTCCAAGTCCCAAACCAAAAGAAATTCTCTTTAAATAGAAAACAACTTTTCTTGAAGAATATTGTAGCTCTCTATTGTTTCCAAATAGCATCGTCGTCAATTTTCGTTCCAGTCTCTGTTAACACAGAAAAACCAATTTTATCCCCAAAAACAGAGTAACTAGCATCACAATTGATCTTAAAAGTACCCATCGAATGAGGAACCCAAGAGCAACTAATTATAGAAGGAATATAAACTCGTTGTAATTCGAAGACATTCTAAAACTCTTTCTCAAAGGCTAAAGTCATACGAGCCACTTTAAAAGGAGGGCAAAGCTTATGATAGTTAAAAATCTCATTGTTCCTAGTTTTATAAATCCATCACAGACCAGAAAAAGATCTAAAAGGATGCTCTTTGTTATAGGGCAAGAACCAATTCTTCAAATCAAGAGGATGACTAAAAATTTCTAGAGTCTGCCAAATAAACTGAGCTTTCGGACAATTCTAAATACAGTGAAAAACTGTTGCCTTGCAAGTCAAGCAATTAGGGCAACTATCTGTAGGTGAAAGGTCTCTCATGAGATGAAAAACAACCGTGGACAGTGGCTTTAGCAGACAAAGCCAAGCCAAGAATTTGATCTTTTCTGAAACAAACTGACGCCAAAGTCAAAGCCAGATCCCTCTATCCTCCCATCCAAACATCATCTTGTAGAACCAAAAGTAACCATTATGGGTATCATAAACCTTAGTCGTCCCACCAGATCAAATTCAACCTACTACTGAACCCACTTGCATCCGGATTGTAGAAGAGAATACTTTCATGCAAAACCTGGTGAATCGGAGAATAACCTTCTCAAGGTGCCACTCTCCAACCAACCATAGATTTAAAATCCGGAGATCTGAATAAAAAACGTGAACATAATCCATCTTATTACATAGCTGCCCCTATTTCCTCCATTTAGAGAACCAAAAATTCTGGTCTAAATTCCCAATGCACCAATCAAAACCATCCTTCAAAATATCCTAAATTTTACATAGACTTCTGCAAACATAAGATTCGTTATTCGTAGAATGGCTAAAAGTGTCATCCAGAGAAAAATGATATTTAGTTGCCAAAAGTTGAACCCAAAGCTTGTGGGGATGATGGAAGAGTTGCCAAACTAGCTTTCCAAGAAGAACAACATTAGCACAAAACGGATCTTGTATTCCCAGATCACCAAACTTCTTTGGAATGACCAACACCTTTCAACTAACAAGATTTAGCCTCCGACCATTGGCTTGACCTTTCTAGAGAAAATTTCTCATCATAGATGTTATAGAATTTATTATCCCTTTGGGAAAGAGAGACGCTTGTATACGGTAAGTAGGAATAGCAGCCACAACCGAATTGATTAAATAGAGCCTCCCCACCCTGTTGAGTAAACGCCCTTTTCAGCTGGCTAGCCGTCCTCAGATATTATCCAGAACCTCATTAAAAGATGCTCGAGTCACCTGAGAATGAATAAGAGTAATTCCGAGGTATTTGCCCAAATTTTGGATAAAACGAATGGAGGACACCCCAGTAAAAAAAATTTTAGTCGCTGAAATATTACGAGAACACAACGCTTTAAACTTTTCCGCATTAATCTTCGTCCCAAAAGCTTTACAAAAGCTCTCCAATGCTGCCATTATATTTTGAACTTGTTGTTTCTCCGCTTTACAGAGGAAAAGTAAATCATCGACAACCATTAAATGGGAAATTCTCGAACCCCTCCAGAAATAGCAACCGGCTTCCACCTCCCCATAACAACTTGATGGTTAATCAAGCGGGACAGTCTCTCTATACACAACACGAAAAGATATGGTGACATAGGATCTCCTTACTGAAGATCCCGTCAAGGAGTAAAACTGTCTAATCTATTGCTATTCCAGAGAATAGACAAAAAGGATGAAGTGACACAGCTCATAATCAGCTTGACTGTAGGAATAAAAAAATCAAATTTTATGAGGGTCTGCTTTAGAAACCTCCAATCAACTCTGTCATACGCTTTCTCTAAATCAATCTTAAATGCAGAGTTCCTTTCTTCGACTTAGTCATTTTCATGAAATGAAGAACCTCTTGCGTTATAATAATGTTGTCCGGTGCTCCCCTTCCAGGAATAAACCTCTTTGGAGAGGGTCAACAATATCCGTAAGTTGAGGTCAGAGTCTATTGACCAGAACTTTAGTGATGACCTTGTAGACCACATTACAGAGACTAATAGGTCTAAATTCTTTCATCGATACTAGTTAATCCACCTTTGGAATTTGAACCAGAAGAGTCTCCATCATCCTTGAATCAATAGTACCCCCAGAAAAAGCTTTCCTAACCATATTTCAAATATCTGAACCAGTAATCTCCCAATATTTCTTGAAGAAGTAAGCTTGGAAACTATCCGGACCCCGAGCCTTAAAGGAATTCATGCTAAAAACAGCTGACTTAACTTCCTCCATAGTAACAGGTGCAGTAAAATTACAGCAAGCTTTCTCATTTAGAGAAGGAAATCAACCTCCTCTGTTTGACAGAATAAACTTTTGTAGAAAGATTCAGCTTCTAGGCTAAAAACATCCAGGTTCATCTCCCATACACCATCCTTGAGAAAGAGACCATGAATCTTATTTATCTTCCGCTGCATAAGTGTCTGAACATGGAAGAAGCTGGTATTTCTGTCCCCGAACTTTACCTACTGTTTTCTGGATTTTTGAAACCAAAGAAGTTCTTCTTGTACAAGAGTGTTATTATAATCCTCAATCAACTGTTGTTCCTTTTGACGCATGAAAGCATCTTCCCTCTCTTCTAAACGCTTCTGAAGATAATTAATTTGATGCTCCAATTCATATTTTCTAACATAGATGTTACCAAACAATGTAGAATTGAACTCAAGAGAATTCTTCTGCACCTCCGAAAGCTTTTCTTGCACCCCTCTAAAGCCAGACCACCAAGAGTGTTTCACAATACCTTTGTAACCAGGGTAAGTATCCCAAGCCATCATAAAACGGAAGGGTTTGTTCCTTTTCGGTTGCAGGTGCCCTTTACAACGGACTAAAATAAGACAGTGATCAGACTGCAGTTTATTCAGTATTTCTGCATAGGCCTCAGGAAAAAGAGATAACCATCCACTATTAATACAAATCGGTCAAGCTTTTCGCCACCTCAATGTTGTTTTTCACCCTCCTGTACCAAGAAAAACGTCTTCCAACAGTCTTCAAGTCAAACATAGCATATCCCCTAAAGAATTGGAAAACTGATTAGTATGTCTACTCGAAAAATGACAATACTCAGCTTAATAAGAGAAAAAAATCTCATTAAAACCACTAAGGACAATCCAAAGAAGACCTTAAAAAGACGAAGACTAAGCTACTAGGTAATTCCAAAGAAGACCTCTAGTATTATGTTGAGAACTACCATAGATACTACTACACCTCCAAACCAAATTTTCAAGCTGAACTTCGATTGTGATACACTGATTGCAAGCATCAACTAATTTGCAACAAGTACCTTACATTGAAGAAAGGAACCAATACCACTCTTATGTCGAACTGCTTCTTCTATACTCACAGTATAGTAACCAAGTCTTTACCAGAATAGTCTTAAATGTTGAAATGGAGAATGGGTCTCAATCACTACTAAAAAAACAGGTCTAAATTTTCTAACAAGCTCCTTAGAATTTATCTGGGCTAACTTATTATAAGCAGCCTTAATATTCCAAACTAAGATATTTAAAGTATCCATTAAATAAAATTGATAAGAGAATATCAAGAAAAAGGTCAAATTAACTTGCATCACCAACCTCGGTAGAAGACTTGTCCCATGGAACGGATCAACTTGGCCTTCCATGCACCACTGCCTTCTGCTTTATTGATGATGCATATTTATCCCGAGTCACAATCAACGACATCAGTAGCGGCGCAGCGCAATGCTCTCTGTACCTTCTTGCTCCCCCTCCTTTTCAAATATTGATGCAACGCCAAACTCCAGAGCCCCACTCACAGGAGTCAGTGGCGGCACTACTATCTTCTCCGGCTGAATCACAGCTGGACTCTCAAGGGCCAAAGCATCCCCCACCACACTTCCAACTGGCGAGTTTTGCAAGGATGCCAGACGTGGACGTTTCCTGATGGACGGCCTTATAGTCGCTGGCGTATGGGTAGACGATGGCGCACGCTGCTGGGTTGCCTCATGTCTGACCCGGACTCCCTACTCCCTTGATCCTCATGAAAGCTAAGGTTTGGACTTTTGGTAGCCACCCAACCCAAAACATGTTTGACTGAAACCTTGGGCCTTCATTGTTAAATTGTGGCCCAGTTTAAAATTTTGTTTCTTCAACACCTTATACCAGTCCACTTCCCCCTTTCCACATACCTCCTTGACATTGGTCCTGTTTTCATACACGGAATCATCTTCAGATTTTACACGCAAAAATTAGTGTTATTTTCCTTGCCTAAATTATCGACCGGATCAACAGTTTTTCTTCCACCTAAATTTTGAAGACAAGCGTTTTATGTCATTAAAATGTTAAAACTTTTATTCTTCACTTTAATAAAAAAAAATATTTTTTTTATTTTCCATAAGTGTTTTATAGATAAGTTTGGATTTAATTAAACTCTTTTAAAAAAAAACTTAAGGTAAAGTACTAAATTGGTCCCTTACGTTTAGGTGTAATCTTGTTTTGGTCCTTAAGGTTTAAAGTGTTCTATTTGAATCTAAAAAAAGTTTCATTTAGTTTCAATTAATTCCACCGGTGAGGTCAAAGTTAAATAATTAACGAAATGTCTTACGTGACAGCGGTACAAGAATAAGGTCGATGACCTGGAGAACAAGTATAAGCTCTAAAGGCACAAAATCAACTTTGAATGCATCAATACATTTATTTATCATTTTCCTTAGTTCTATAGAAAATATTTTATTTAAATTATAATAAAAATAATAAATAAATGTATTGATGCACCCACAGTTGATTTTGTGCCTCTGAAACTTGTACTTGTTCTCCAAATTATCAATCTTGTTCTTATATTACTGTCATGTAGGACATTCCGTTAATGATTTAACTTTGACCTTACGATGAGACTACATTGAAACTAAATAAAACTTTTTGGATTCAAATAGAACACTTTAAACCTTAAAGACCAAAACAGGATTACGCCCAAATATAGGAGACCAATTTAGTACTTTACACGATAAATTTTTTTTTGAAAGGAACATATGCAACATGTGCTTCATATGGAATATTGTGTGAAAATGGTAGTGGAAAGCCAATACCTGTAGCAGATGAAATCTTACATAAAAATAGTGGTGAAGAGCCAATGTTTCTAGTAGAAACAAAATATTTTTCGCAGAGCCAATAATGAAATTAGCATCAATGGTCTCTTTTATTTTAAAGTCAAATTTTTTAATGAATGATAAAATAACTTTTGAGAAGGAAGAAGTCACATTTTTCTACTTCTTCAAAAGCTCTCAATTAACTTTTCAAAAAGTTAAAAACTTTTCTAAAAAATGATACCAAACACTTGTAATATAACTTTTCACAATCCAAAAGTAAAAAAAATTTGCTACTTTCCAAATTAAAACAGGCTCTAATTCTTTTAGAGTGTACTAATTAAAATATGAGTAATTATCCAAATCAGCAAAGGATTTTAAAAGGGACATTTTAATCTCTAAGAAAAATTAATATACAAATCAATTTCTAAGGTTTTACTTCGGTAGACAAATCAGTTCCCAATTTATTTTTCAGTAGAGTAATTACCCAAGTCTGTCCCCAAGAATTTTAAAAGCGAATATTTTAGTCCCCGAAAAAAATTAATACGCAGATCAATCCCAACGTTTTTTTCTGTTAGACATAACAGTCCCCCATCTATTTGACTTTTACTATATGTCAACCTTTATTATTATTAACTTAAGTTTGTACGTGTGGACGATGATACTAACATATTAATACACTCTTTTCATTAGAAACAAGTAAGATAAATAATAATGTTTTAAAATCTAAATTAAAATATTTTTTTAATACAAACATAATTTTTAAAATAGGACATTTTTTAATTATATTAAATACAAAAATATCAAATAATTTCAACCTTGAATTTTTTATAAAATAATCTCTAATAATTTTATTGATTATTATTATTATTGAGTGACTATATATAAAAATTTAATGAATAAAGTTATCATTATTTTTGTCAAAAATTACAAGAAATTATGGTACAGTATTATTATTGTATAATTAATAATAATAATAATAACAATAATTTTACTTTATTTTTTTTGGATGGAAGACTATTAATGTCTAATAGAAAAAAAAATTTAAGATTGATCAGTGTATTAATTTTTTTGGAAATTAAAATATCTTCTTTTAAAATTTTTAAAGACTGATCTAGAGAGTTATTCTGTCAAAAAATGAATTGAAAACTGATTTGTTTCTCCAAATAAAATCTTAAAAATAATTTTGTATATTAGTCTAGTTAAAGTATCTAAAACCTTTTCCCAAGGTAAGAGTTAAATGCACATGTTATGCCGATAATGGCAGTAATTGACGATCAAGTCAAATTATGAACAGAAGCTTTATTTCAGATTATATAGCTAGCTAGAGGAGACGTGTGAAACTTGCTAGAGATGAGTAAATGGAAGACACTTTGTTTGCATCCTTCAATTTATGTGTCTCTAAATAGAGAAATAGTTAGGGTTTCCAGCCAGGATGCCATAATAACTTGGAAACATGGTTATCCTTTTTGGACTAAGCTCTTCAAAGTGAGTTTAACTTCCTAACGACATAAAAATAAATAAATAAATGAAACTATCCACTCATATGTATTCATCCATTTTATTCATATCTAGACTCTTCAATTATTCATCTTTAGACTAATAAAATCAATGCACCCAACACTTGCCCATGAGCGAAAATAACAATTAAAATTAGCTATGAAAATCAATTACTATATATTTTGTATATAAATATATGTTATTTAATTCATTTTCAATGTATATTTTATATTAATAACTAATTTTAGTATCTAATTTTAATATACACCTAACATGATTAAAAATAAAACTATCTAAGCTGAGAAATGGAGTTAATTACCTTGAGAAACTGAGATCAACTCAAACCATAAAACTTATTCACTCTTTCTTCTTTTTCAGCTTAACAAAAGGAAATATTTGCGATAAAAAATTGTTTCGCCACTCTTATAGGTTATAAGGTGTTTGTTGCTCTTCTTAAAATAAATATTTGCGATGAAAAATTGAAGAAAAGTCTAAGATTTTTTTATTTATAAATATTTTATTTAGCAATCAATAATAGATATCTAAACAGGCACCACAAACAAAGGCGCAAGCCCATTCTGTAGTGAAAAAATAGTTTATCAAGGAACCAGATCGAGTGGTCAACTCACTCGTCCGCTTAAGCCAGCGTCGGAGGTTTGAATCCTGCCTTGTGCATGCAGTAACCCATTGGCCATTCGCAATGGATTAGTCATTGACCTGTCGGACTGGTAGATACCGTGGGCAAAAAAAAACCAGGTTGTACAAAACAATGGCCATTTTTCCATTCTGTGGAAGATACTAGTCATCTCCCCAAGCCTCGTCCCTCAACTTTTGCCTGGTAACAATGCGGTCCCTCCTGGCATCCTCTTGCTTTCTGTGTTCTCTGGACCCAGATCCTACCAACGGTAACTTTAATCCCATGCCATGAGCAATCAGCCGCTGTGCTGCTTGGGCAGATGTTTTTGGTCGTTGCCGTGGTGGTTCCAAGTCTGAAACAAGAAGGAAACAAGAAAACCATGGCATCAAGACAAGGATAATTCATCTTACCCCTAATTGAGGAACAAGTGCTCATATTAATTGAATGATTTTGATTGAATGACAGTCAAGAAAAATTTTTCACTACTAGTGACAATCTAATGCTGCCTGACTGCCTGTTTTAACAGAGTCTAATAGTTATTTATTATTTTCTTCAATTGGAAGTGAAAATCCACTTAAACTAGAAATGTGCAAATGGAGTCAATTACCTTTAGTTTTAATTGAACCAAGGAGTGTATCATCTTCACTAAGTATCCTTACATTGAATGGACAACGAATACTTTTTCGAGCCTCAAGTGCTGCAATACAAAATATTTCATATAAGTTGCCAGGAAATCAAACTAGAGATCAAGCATGGAGGGGCAGGGGAGAGAGTAGAAACAGGAAAAATTGTTCACAAGAATGGAAGGTGGTGTCGATTCCAGCGTATCTTATTCTTAAATATTGATGCATGAAAATTTTATGATGGTACTGCTTATGGTAAGAAATAATACTAGAGTCAGGAAACTATGAAATTACCAACTGAAGGTGTTTGGAATACTGCAAGAGCAACTGTATCATTAACCCAGCGAATCACAAATCCACGATCTTTGAAGTCCTCAAAAAGCCTCTCCAGTTCGATTGTCCTTGTACTTGGTGGAAAGTCAGCCAAAACAAGAACATGTGCAGTCCCGTATTTTGCTGAATTGAAAAAAACAATAGTTAAAATCTAATCTCTTCCAACACACTGCCCCTAGCAGAAAGGATAAATTATCTTTTAAATGAAAATGAATCTTTGATCTGATATATTATGAGAATTCATAACCTCCTAGCTTCACCACAGTCCACATACAATTAGATTTGATACAAGAAACGCAGATCTTACACTAAGCACATAACCAGTTATTACAGTTCAATCGAAATGTCAGGGGTCATTGCTTACCGTTCTGTACAACTTTTTTATCTTCTGAATTACAGTGACTCCCTTCATCCTCAACATCGTCGACTGAGCTATCACGTAATTGATCACTATAAAGTTCATGTTTTTCATAAGAAAATGTTCCTCTTCCACGCCGCTTTGGGGCTGGACTCTTAGAATTCTCCAATTTAAGATTTGATACTCCAGCTATACAATCTGAGGATACTGTGGGCAGTAACTCATCAGGCTTGCGATCTGCCATTGCTTCCCAATCTGTGACATTTCATAATATCATTCAAATTGCACGATTTCAATAACTAACATCATTAATATAACATATAATATGATCAGCTTCTACAGGAAAGGAAGTCAATGACATAACAAAAAGAAATATCTATTAGAAGATATATACTTGGTCCCTCCCTCCCCCAAGAAAATAAACCCGTCAGGAAAAACTAACAATAACTGCATGGTATTCCCAAATGCCTACATCCATCGATGAGAAGAAAAACAAAATTCACTATCGTAATGAGATTTAAGGATTCAGATAATGCATACATGGTCTCTAACCTCTAACTCCTACAGAGTTTAAGGTTATCACAATCTCAACATTGACCTACATATTTATAAAGCATGTTAGTGTTTTCCCTATAAGTTCATTTTTGCTTCTGTTATGACACTGTTCACCTACCCAAATGTTCTTTCTTTAATGAGAGTCACGCACATGCTGTTTCATTCTACCTCTTCCATTCTTTTTGGTGCCTCCCTCCCTTTTGTCTTCACTTTAATTTTTGCCAACCAAACAAAGAATTACCAGTTCACTCTTTGGCTTCCCTTCAATTTTCTAGTTCACAAATGTCACTATGACAGCACAATGCACTTTTCTCTTAACGTTACAATTATAGGCCAATATGACAATCGTCTCCATCAACTGTTTGCAAATGCAATATTTGGATTGGGAATAATATTTAAATGTACAAATTGCACAATCATAAATAGAAACATCTTCTTTAAGGTGAGATTGTCTCTAAAGTTAAAATTAAGGAAGTTAAGCTTCCACCTTAAGTCATTGAGTGGATTATGACTGTGATGCTACACCTCAATTGATTCTAAATCTAAAATTAAGCAACTTAACCAAGAACTAATATATAAACAAACAATTGTAATGAAGAATTGTTATCCAAGATAATGAAAATTGAAAACATACCATCGTCTGAAGAATCATTGTGAGGGGAAGTCTCAGCAGGCAATTCCGCATGCTTCTCATTAAGCCCTTCAGAAGATAAAAAATAAATAAATAAATAAAGAGAACTAATTCCGATTAACATAGGCACATTGCAACCAATTTTTGCAGGAAAATTTACGCTACTTTACCACGATCCAAATCCCCGTTAAAGTTAGAATTGTTTAGGAATCCCTAATTTAAGTGTCGCATTTCAAACGGAAGAGGAAAGAAAAAAAGAAGGTACTTTTGTTGCGTTTGTTTGATGAGAGAAGCGCGGGTTCTAAGTTCATCGGCTTTGAGGGAGAAACCCTTGGATGAGTAAAGTGTGGCCAATTCGGTGAGAGCGGAGGCCAATTGGAGCTGCGTGACGATGGAATCGGAAGGGTCTTTTAGGGTTTGGAGCTCAAGATTTGAGATCACCGATTCGATGAAAGCGATGGCGCCGTCGGTGTCTCCGGCGGCGGCGAGGTCCTCCGCGGCTTCGCTCCAGTTTTGTGGTGGCTGTTCGAGTTTCTCCATTTGATTTTGCTTCCTTCCAAATTCCAACCCAGTTGTGAATTGTGCGCTTAATTTTAACTTCTTCGGAGATTTGTTTTTTCCTTTTCTAAATAATTCTGCTTTTGTTTTTGGTGGTTTTTATTCGATGTGTTTTGCAAGAAATCAAGAATGAATAGTATCCTGTCGCAGAACTTTTTAATTTTGATATAGAGTAAGTTAGGGTGTATGCATGGTTATGGGGTATAGGATGTTTCATTGGGCTGTGATGATTGTGCCAAACAAATCGAACAGTCTGATAGGAAGAAGAATAATCGGACGGTTGATTACAGGAATCGTATGGTATATAAATAGACCGTCCGATTTACATACTGAACTCCACGTGGCTTGCATACAGGCTGCAACGCCCCCAGCATTGGCTTTCTTGGCTTCCATTTACCATTCAGTAGTCACCCTCCCTCCCCGTCACTTTCACTCTCACTTGACACTTCACTCTCCTGAGGCAGCTGTTCCTCTAACATGAGGAAATGATTCCTCTCTAATTTTTTTAACATTTAAAAAAATAAAGTACAATTTTTATTTTTAATTTTATAAATAAAACTAAAAGTAAATATAAAAAAAATAAAA
>NC_029774.3:12411966-12436720 GCF_000817695.3 Arachis duranensis | reverse complement strand
TAAATAATTATTGAACTAAATATTATTATAAATGTAGTGTTTAGATATTTAATTTAGGATTAACAACTTATTATTATTATTATGTGTTGGAATGAAATTTTAATTAATATATTTTTTAAATTGTAGTGTACTAGAAATAGAACTTATGAATTTAAGGTAATTTAAGTAAAGAAGGATGAATTTAATAAATTATTTATGATTATTAATAATTTAATTTAGTACAATTTAGTGTAATTTAGACAATAAATTAATAACACTAAATTTAAAATATAAATTTAATATATTATTTATGATTATTAATAAAGTTGGTTTTTAAAATATATATGTATAATAATAATGTTAGAAATTGGTGTACTATTATAAAAAATATATATCAATTTTATAAATAACTTATGATTATTAAAATTATTCTGGTTATATAAATAGAAAATGAATAATAATTGTTATTGTAAAATAAATAGATTTTAGAGGTTGTAAAAAATATATATGAATTTTATAAATAATTTATGATTATTAAAGTTATTCTGGTTATATAAATAAGAAATGAATAAAAGTTGTTATTATAAAATAAATAGATTTTAGACATTAGAAAATATATTTTTAATGTATGTAAAAATAATAATTAGATTTATATTTTAAATTTATTTAAAGTTTATTAATTATTGGTATAAGTTAATAAATATGAATGTAAAATATTTGTACATTAGATTTAGTATGTATGTTTGAAATTGTTAATAATATAATTGTTAATTACATTATACTGGTTATGTATAATGGAAATGTGATATTGTAGGGTTTATGGATATTGACATATGACCACTTAATGTCGCAAGATCTGTACAACTAAATTGTTGAGGGATATTTACGGGAGATTGATTCTTATCACGTTTTTTTATATTGGAGTCATTCAATGTCAGTCAACAATGATTAATGCTCTAATTGAGAGATAGCGGCCCGAAACTCATACATTTCATTTTTTGGTTGGTGAATGTGCTGTGACATTAGAAGATGTGGCGATAATTATTGGTTTTCTGACAAATGGTCTTTCAGTTACAGAACCGACCATGAGTAGTTTTGAGACCTTAGAGGCCGAATGCTTGCACTAGTTTAGGGTTGCATCAAAGAAGACGAATTATAAAGGAAGCTTCGTAAAGTTGACGTGGGTTAGGAGTTTTGAAAGATCGCTTAGTCTTGGTTGATGATATTCACATTCAGAGATACGTAAAGTGTCACATAATGTTATTATAATTTAGTTTTTTATGAATTTTTATTTTATCGGATACCTAATTATTCGAACCGAACTAATCCGTTCTTATTCGATTTAGTTTGGTTCGAGTACACACATAAAAAAATGTAAATCTAAACCAATCATAATTTAATTGGTTCGGTTTTAATTTCACTCCAAACTCAAACCAATTCAACCTGTAAATATTTCTAAATCTATCATTGACCAATAAATTATTGTATACACATAACAAAATTCGAACTTTCGACACATATTTTAACAAACAAATAAAATGATCAATCAACCAAACTAAGTTAGTTTAGTGTGCTCTATATATACCAGTGATTATGCACTCTTGTAATCACCTTATTTGTTTGCGCATAAAGCATTCTCTCTGTTTCCTTTATCTCCGAACTTAGATTCTCAT
Source organism: Arachis duranensis (assembly GCF_000817695.3). NCBI lineage: Eukaryota > Viridiplantae > Streptophyta > Magnoliopsida > Fabales > Fabaceae > Arachis > Arachis duranensis. Next base: position 12,435,068 of record NC_029774.3, on the reverse strand, counting down.
GTAATCTCATGCACGTTCATATTCCATTATGGAATCATCAAGTTTGGGCAAAAATTTAAGATTATTTTTCAAAGATCTCCAAGTTAAAGATACAACAATTAAAGATTCAATTGAAATCAATCCAAAAACAAGGGAATTCAATACCATAGTGAAGGAAACTAAAAGAAAGAAAGCCCAATTCAATAGAGAAATAAAATGCAATGCTCCAATAATGATAGCTCAAATTTTTATCATCTTTTTATCTTTTAACTAGTGGAGTATGAGAAATACTACTCTTCAAATTGTTTTGTTAGGATTTTTGCGGTGGTTTTAAAGGTTTTTTATCTTAATTTTTTAATTCTCTTCTTATTCTTTTTTTATATAAATTCATTTTTTACAAGTTTCTCTTCTTTAATTTTTTTACTCTTTTTTTTCTTTCCTTTTATCATCACATCCTCATTCGTATCATAAACTTAAAATGGGAGTAAATTCATATCTAAATCCAAGGAGCGTGAAAAAAGAGGAGGAGTTGGTGTTTGTGATAGAAAAATACTTCTCTAAGAGACTAGAGACATGTATAAAACTTGTAGCCAAGAAGATGTGTGTTAAACAAGAGTTAATTGCTAATAGGGGGTGGAGGATGTCAACCGGTCAATAGCACCCCAAAACCCATGAGAATGTTATCGTGGAATTGTCAGGGTTTGGAGAGATCCTGACATTTCACAACCTTAAAGGGATTATTCAATCCCACTCCTCCAAGTTAGTTTTTCTTTGTGAAACAAAAAATCAATCTCGACGGGTAAAAAAAATTCAGGGCCTGTGGCTACTCTGATTGGCAAATTGTTGATTCTTTTGGTAATGCAGGTGGACTTGCGTTGGCATAAAAGAATGATTTTGTTGTTCATATTTTTAGTTGTTCTAAATTTTATATTACTGTCTTAATAAAAGATGTCCCTTTCAATAGTGAATAAAATTTTGTAGGCGTTTATTTAAATTGTAATGAGAATATTCGGCTATCCAAGTTCCAAAAATCTCTTTAGTGCTCTCCCAACTCTAAGGTAAATCGGTTATTGTTGATGATTTCAATTTCATTATTGATTAAGGTGAGAAACTTGGTGGTAATCCTAAATCTCATTCTTCTATTGCTTTTTTTAATTACTTTAATTGAGATAACTCGTTAAATGATTTGAGAATGGTGGGTTAGACTATTTACTTGGAGTAACAGATGTAGGGAAGGTAAACTAATTCAGAAAAGGCTTGGCAGAGTACTTGTTGTTGAATCTTGGTTCCAATTATACTTTCATCCTACGGTCTTTAGACTATCAGAGACAGATTTTGATCATGCCCTTCCTTTTGGACACTAACTACCAACCGGAAAGATCAAAGAAGAGATTCAAGTTTCAATCCCGTTGGTGTGGTGAAGAACAAATTTGTAACTTCATTAGCAAGGTCTGAAACTCAGATATAGAAGGTTCAATAATGTTTAGATTATTTTAGAAGCTTAAATTGGTTGGACAGTGATTAGTTCTCTAACAAAAGAACAATACTACTAATTCTAAAAAGGAGATTATAGAAGTTTGAAGGTTGTAAAAGGTTTAGAGAATGGGAGGTTGAATCTATGACCTTTTATTACTTTAATAAAATAATCCTTTTAAACTAACTTTCAGTCTGAATCTATTTGAACTCAGTAGCAAAAATTTTATGAGACAATTTCATTTTATCTCATGAATATCAGAAAACAGAATAGAGAAGGAAAGAGAGAAGTTGACACCATCATGTATTCTGATTCAGTTGTCTTGTGCAATACAACCTACATCCATTCTCCACTACAACAGTGGTAGAATTTTCACTATAGTTAAAGTATTACATACACCAATTCCACAGGATTGACACAATCCTTTCCCATTCAAGTTCTGACCTAACTTGACTTGGCTATGCTAATTCCTAACTATTCACTCTTAGTGCTTACCCAACTAAGAAAGGGGTGCCTCATTGGTACAAGATACAAGACACAAAACCAATATAAAGAAATCTGAAATCACTCTAGGCATTTCACTCAAGTGTATCACTCAGCCTTTTTCACTCTTTGGCTTTTTCTTATGCTCTCTCTTTCAGCCTTTTACCACTCAAGAAATTACAGAAAGATATACATTGAAAGTGAAATTACAATCTGTAAAACATGAAGGAGATTGATGTTTCAACAGCCTCTGTTGCTATAAGATGAACCGGGTTGAGCAAACACTAATCAAGTTCTTCATCTTGGCGGAATGCTTCTTTCTTTAGATAGCACTGTCCAAAACGTTGAACTTTCTTAGGAAGCTCTCTATGAAACTCAGACTCAGGTTCTTTCTCCTTGTCTCAGTATGAGCAAAAATTGCTTTTTGTATCTCCTTACATGTTGCTGAGATGCTCTCTCCCAAGTCAACCCTCGAGCTTTGTGCTATACCAATTTAACTGTTCACTTTCTTTCATTAATTCCCAAATTGGAATTTTGAAACAGATCCCTTTTTCTTGACCGAAAGACATAGAACATCAAAGAAGAAAAATTTTCAATGGCAATCTTACATCTGAACCCTTGAGATACTACTTGGTCTCCAAGAAATAATCTTGACCTTTGATTCACAGCAGTGTATCTCAGAAATCACTTTTTTATATATCTCAAAATGAAGTAGCAGAGAGTTGGAGAAGGGGAGAAGAAAGTAAGATACATGTAAAAGGAAATGAATCACCTTTAGCCTATGACTTAGCTTGATGTGGTTTGATTTTGGTGATTAGACCTCAACTTTTTTGTTTAACCCTTCTCTTTCTTTCTTCTTTGATGATTGACTTAGGAACGAAGCACTCTCTCTCTTCTCTGAGTTTTGTCCGAATTGAAAAAGGAACATTGCTTTGGAGGCAAGCACTTGGAGAGATTAGCTTGAATTTCTTGCTTTGTTTTCTTTGGGCTTCCTTTGTTTAGACAGTCCACCAGCAGATTCATTTTGTTCCATAATGGGCTGCTGTAACAGTGAATTTTTTGCCTGCATCGCTTAAACAACATGATCAAAACTAATTGGGTAATCAACCCAATAAAATTAATGTTTGTCATCATCAATTATGTTAGTTAATTTATTAACTCAACAAAGTTATTTCTCTTCTAGAACAAAAATGGATATCAGGCATTATGGGAGACAGTGAATTACTTGAGTTTGAACAACGACTTGAAAAAGCATATTTGGATGAGGAACTTTATTAGAAAGACAAATCTAGAATTAAATGACTAAAGGAATGAGACCAAAATACAAACTTCTTCCATCAAACATTTAAATCTAGAATCAGAAAAAATAAGATATGGCATTTGTAGAGGGATAATGAGGATATGGCAACAACCAATACTGATATTGCTAAGGTGGTTGAGGACTACTTTAAGAGCATTTTCACATCTTCTAATCAGGTGGATCCGGGGCCTTTTTTCATAGACATCGAGTCTAAGGTTACAACTAACATGAACTATACGCTTAGATGATTTATTTTTATGGAGGAGGTAAAAAGAGCTACTTTTAGTATCCACTCTCATAGTGCACCAGGAGAGGACAATATAACGGTTAAATTCTTCCAATTCTACTGGGGTATAGTGGGAGAAGACGTGTACCAGGCTGTGGCTGTGAGGAGTTTCTTTGTCGGAGGTAGGATTTTGAAAAGCTTAACCACACCAATATCTGTCTAGTGCCAAAGGTCCCAGATGCGAGCGATATGACTCAGATAAGGCCCATCAATTTGTCCTCTTCTATCTACAAAATTATTTCGAAGGAAGTGGTCCACATACTCTAAGGGTGTATAAACAAGGTAATTAGCCCTACCACTATAAGAAAAAAGGCCTATGGCCACGCTTTTACGAGGGTGGCAATTGAAGAGAGATTTGGCCATGTTTTTTTTGCTACGCTTCAAAAGCGTGGCGAAAAGTGTCAATAGCCACGCTTTTATAAGGGTGGCAATTGATTATAGATTTGGCCATGCTTTTTTTGGCTACGCTTTGAGAGAAACAGGCACGCTTTTAAAGCGTGGCGACAGAGTTTAATTATTGTGTCACTTTAAAAGCGTAGCCATTTTCTACAAATCTTTTGGCACGCTTCAAAAGCATGGCCAAAATGTTCCAAAGAAAAAAATGTTTCAATTAAGTCCTTTCGAAATGACCTTGACTTGCACAATTGGCACACCCTCTCTCTTTGAAACTTCATCTTTCTCCATCTTCATGGTGCACTGGCCCTATCCCATTTCTTTCTCTTTAAAAGAACCTAAACCCTAACTCGTTCAGATGGTAGCGGTTAACCCTCTCTTCATTATCCCTCACCCTAAGCACTGATGATTAACCCTCTCGTCAGCACTCCAAAGAACATCGAAGAACCCTAGCACTCCACGAAGAACCACAGCACTTTGCGAAGAACATCGCCGACGCTCGCAATGCCTCCGTCGATGCTCCCTTCGCCGCCGCTCCCTTCTTCGCTGCAAACCCCTAACCCCTTTCCATTTTTCACTGGGCTATCAAGCCAGCAGGTAGCAGCGTCTTCATCTCCTGCGCCATCGCGTCGAGCCCCTTTGCCCTCCATCGTCGAGCCCCGTCTAGCCGTCGTCGTCCAGCGCCTCTCCCTTTCTGGGAGCCACCGCGTCTTCCTCCACTTCCTACACTACAGTCCTTTCAACACAGAGCTAGGGATCACACATCGCAAGGTTCATGGAAACTTCACAACTTTGAACTTCTGTATTTCCAATTTTTTTCTTCTTTTCATCATTCTCATTCTTCGATCTCTCCAAAAATCTCATTCTCCTGAGAGAGAGAGAGAGAGAGAGAGAGAGAGAGAGAGAGAGAATGATGATGATTTCCATTTCGAGAGGCTTGTTCGGGTGGTGACCCGCCGCACGTATAACCGCTCACGCCGGTATCGGAGCTGTAGGAGTCACCATCGTCGTACCTTGACATAATTTCTGCCACTCTCTGTCTGCATCATCAAAAATGGAGCCTCTGACTCAGGTTGGTTCTTGATTTTTTTTGTTTAATTTTTCACTGTTTTTATTTGTTTTTCTGTTCTATTCTTAAGTTCATTCTGGTTTGTTCCTATGTATTTCAGTTCTTGATTTTTGTTATGATTTTTAATTTGTTCTTGATTATTGGTTGGCATATTTTCTGTAGTTCTCTAGTATTCTCTAGGTTGCTATTCTTGATTCTTGATTTTTGTTATGATTTTTTAATGCTTCTATTTTTTCGTATTCTATACTTGAGTTAATTCTATTCTTGATTTTTGGTTCTTAATTTTTCACTGCATCTATTTTTTCATTGCTCGATTCTGCTCTTGATTTCTATTCTTGTGTTTTGTTTGCATCTATTTTTTACTGCTAGTTTCTGTTTTGTTCTTAATTCTTGATTTTTGTTGATTTTGAATTTGTTTTCTAACTTTTGAACAAATACTGTGCTAATTTCACTGTCTACATAACTAATTTGAAAGCATTGGCCATTTCTTTGGAGTTATATTAAGTTTATAGACTCTAACGGATAATGAATCTGGATAAACCAAAGTGAATCTTTCCTCTAATTTACCTCATGTTTTTTACCAAGAAAGTTAATCCATACATATATATCCACCAAGAAATTCTAGTTATGTCTTTCAACATTATAATGGGAAGTTCCAAAAATGGATATGTTCATCTATCTTTTAACTATTGTAAAATATTCTTAGGTAAAATACTTTTATTTATGAATAATAGTAGAATGTCATGATACCTCTATGATTTTTCTGTCTTATTTGCCATCAGTTGACTTAGCTAAAGAACTTGTAATATCATGTTATTTTATAAAATATGTAATGTGCTGCATATCAAAGATGGTTGCTATATGTATTTTGTAAAAACCATCATTCTAATATAATGGTTTGGTTATTTAGGTCCTGCTCAGTCAGTGGTTTGGGAAGCCATGGTGCCTTCCAAAAAGGGACTTGTGTGGGTCGTTCCTAAGGCTTCTTCTGTTGAGAAGCTAACAAAAGACTTATGCACTAGTTAATTGATGAGCAATGATGTCAATGTTAATTGAGCAAAACATCTCTTTGCAAAACATCATATTCATATTTTTCTGCATTTGATTTCCTGGGTGTCAACAACGCAAACAAATTTGCCAAGCCTGTGAGAAGAAGAGAGTTCATGGCTAGTGTCCCCTAGGGAACCACCGGGACTCTTACTTGCGCCACTTGTAGCTGCCATGGAAACTTCCATAGAAGAAAGGAACTAGCTGCACCATCCAGGTAGCTGCTATCTCTATCTTTTCTTTCTTTCTTAACACAGACATGGATACTTCAATTCTACTTAGCTTCTAAAATTAAACAAAATGTTTGGAACTACTATTGCTTCAATTATCTAGTTTTATTATTATTATTCAATTGTGGGGATTCTTGTTTTGTTATTGTTAAAGAGGAGTTTGATTTATTGACGGGGCTTATCAATGTGTAGAGTTCCATTTTGCTTTGTTATATGTTGAAATTTAATAGAAAAGTGTGGGCTTAAATGAGAGTGTTTATTTTTAGGCAGGAATATTATTATGATAAAACAAATTAAATATATATGGTGGGGATCCTAGATTCTTAGGGAAAATGTTACTTTAAGTAGCCATCATTTTGTAGTTCTATTCACGCTTTTGTCCTAAAGTAAGACCAAATTAAAATTTAATGGCAAATTTAAATTTCTTATGAAAGAAATAATTAACTTATCCCAAGCTTGATGTTATGAGAAAACTATCGATCAACAATTTGATCCTTTATCCCAACTCTAATAATATGTATTTGGATGGTAATTGATCCAAGATGCTGTCTAATTTGGCTTAATAGGGATTTATACATGAATTTAATGTACCTGAAAGAGCAAATCCAGCATCAGCTGAGTTTCAACCCTCATGGAGATTTGGAAATGGCATGTTTGCTTTGGTTCTGTCCTTTGGCCTACTACTTACAGCATTGAGAAGCCGAAAAGCAAGGTCTTGGCGGTATGGTTCAGATATCGATTTTCTTTTTGTATAGTCAATTTGTGGATTATTGACAGAAAGTTGCAAGAAATATTAAGCACTTCCATTAGGATATTCTTTAATCATGTTTTAAATAATTCTTATAACAAAATTTATGCGAAGATGATATGTGAGAACCGTTAAATTGATTCATATAAAAATATATATATTCATGTAAAATACTAATCAAACTGAAGACAAAAAGGACTTGATCTAGTAGTAATTAATTGATTTTATTAGTAAAAATCATAATATCTAATCAAATATATATAAATTATATTACAAAATTTACTTGGCAGGTGAGTGCAAACATGTACGGAAATGATACTTAACCGTTTTTGTGCGCTGAAAAGATTGGAGGGAACATGTACGGAAATGAAAAGTTGCTAGGTGTAATAAGGGGTTTTATGGAAAATATTTTTTTTCTTATTTCATTTTATGGAAAATACTTGGCAGTCCTGCTTTCATATTAGTTATACTAGAGGCCTATATGATAGTTAACCACTTTAAATAGATCTTTTTTTTATATACACACTTTTTTGTTAGGTTAGGCTAGCTAGGAGATTATATGAAAATGAAAAGATTATTCAAACTTATTTTAACAAATAGACAAATACATAAATATATAAGATGCCTCTGCCATATGACATACAAACTTATTTGTACATCTCTATCGTTTCAATGTTTTGTCATATTTTGTAGTCCAGAGATCGTGCCTATGCTAGGTTGTACACAATTTCTCAGAACAGTGCCTTAATATTGAAGTAAGTCTTTCTATTTTTGAAGTTTCAAATTTTATACATAGCTGCTGATCTATGTATGTTTTCTCTGACATCATGAGTTCCTATGGAGCTTGTTATTGTGAGGTGGATTTCTACTATGATGATCAAAGACATGCTATGTAATTCTAGTTGAGAGATTGAATTTTAGTTGTTAGTTAAGGAAATTTCTAAACATGTTTTTTGTTCTCTTGTTAATTTTGCTATTCCTGAATTGCATATTTTGATTGCTGTATGAGCTGACTGTTTTTTTTTTTTGCCATAGATCACTGTACTGTTTATGCAAAGATGGTGTAGTGATCAAGCACTTCAGAAAGCAATAGATTATGCTTGTGGGAACGGAGCTTTGTAGTGCTATTCTCCAAAATGGAGCTTGTTACCAACCAAACATTGTGCTGATGGTGTTGAATTGGAGTGAGGTGGGAATTGGGATTTAGGTGGGTGTTGAATTGAAACTCTTTTAACTATAAATTGTGCAAATTTTGATATGTTTTAGAGATTTATTTGTTCTTTATCAAAATATGCATTTGGATAGTTTAGTTTTAGAATTTGAACTCGAAATTTATTTTGTATTTGCGTATTAGTTTTTTAATGTATAACACAATTATAACAAAAATTATGTCACTAATTAGGCTTTGATTTGTCTTGTAATAAAAATTGCATACTATATTATAGGTTTGGTAATAAAAAAGGACTGAAAAATTATATTGTGCAGCGATGAAAGTAAAATCAGAAAAAGAATTTTTTTTAATTTGATAAGGCTATCGCCATGCTTTAAAAGTGTGGCCGTATCTCGCTATCGCCACACTTTAAAGGCGTGGCCCTATCTCGCTATCGCCAAGCTTTAAAGTGTGGCCATATCTATCTCTATCGCCACGCTTTTAAAGCGTGGCCATATCTATCTCTATTGGCATGCTTCAAAAGCATGGCGATAGGTCACCAAAAGCGTGGCAATAGAGCAACCGCCACGCTTGCAGTTGTGACCCTTTTAAAAGCGTGGCGGTAGCTCAAAAAGCGTGGCGAAAAGTTATCGCCACGCTTTTTTCAGCTTTTTGCCACGCTTTTATCTTGTAGTGTACTCAAAGTGCATTCTTGAAAGGTAAACTTAATTTTGATAACATTCTTATAGCACACGAATGTATGCATTACCTTAAACAAAAGAACCGAGGCTTCGAATACGAAATGATACTCAAGTTTGATATGAGTAAAGCCTACGATAGTGTGGATTGGTATTTTCTATGGTTTATTATGAAAAAGTTGGGATTTAAATCGAGATTCATTGATTGGATTTGTCAATTATTGACAACCATTTCTCACTCTGTTATTGTGAAGGTCAACCCTATAATTTTTTTAAACCAAATAGAGGCATCTGTCAAGGTGACCCTCTATTCCCTTTTCTTTTCTTCTTATGTGTAGAAGGACTTTTCTTCTTACTACACAAAGTAGATCAAAACAGTTTCATTTGGAGAATTCAGATAAATAGAAGATGCCCAACTATAAATCACTTACTATTCGCTGATAATTTCATTCTATTCGGTAAAGTCTCGAAAAATAGTTGTGCCTCTATTCTAGAATTATTGGAATCTTATGAGAGTTTCAATGGGCAAAGAGTTAATATTAATAAATCAGCCCTGTTCTTCAGTAATAACACTCTATAGCTAATTAAAACCTCCCTAGCAGTCCAGCTGAATATTTCTCACATAGGTGCATAAAATAAATATTTGGGTTTACCTTTCCTTGTCAACCGCTCCAAGAAAGCTACCTTCAACTCAATCAAAGATAAAATTCTCAAAAAGACATAAGGATAGAAAATGTGCTAGTTATCTAATGGAGGAAGACAGGTATTACTCTGAGTAGTTGACGAAGCCATACCAATATACACATTATCATGTTTTAAACTTTCGAACAGCTTGCCAAATGAAATTCATATTATTCTAACCCGGTTCTAGTGGCGACTACAAGGTTTTAAAAGATGAATGTTTTGAATTAGCTAGGATAAGATTACTAGGCCTAAGAAAGAAGGTAGGCTTGGTTTTAAAGATCTCAGGGATCAAAATCTGGCTCTTTTAAATAAATAATGCTGGAAAATCGTGACTTAACGTAACTTTCTTCTTTCTAGAATACTTAAAGATAAATATTTTCGATTTAATTCTATCCCTATAATAGAGATAGGAACCTTGTCTTCGTAGGGTTGGTAAAGTATTCTAGAAGGGAGGCGAGTTGTGGAGAAAGGCATTAGTAGAAAAGTAAGTGCTGGTAATATCCGAATCTTCAGTGAACCATGGCTCCCTCCTCCTTACCCCTTTACTATTCTTCCATCTGCGGCACTACTATCAGATAGTTACCATCAGTTATAGGTGAAAGACCTGTTTTTGTCAAATAAACAGTAAAATCAAATATTAATCTCAAACCGTTTTTCTCCAGAAATTGCTTAGTGAATCCTCTCTATAACCCCTAAGAGAAGGTGAAGACACAATCCAATGGGTTAGGAACAGAGTAAAAAAATATGATGTTGCATCAAGGTACATGATTACTCACCAATTTTACCATACCTCCATTGAATTTTGTCCGAACTTCATGCAACAGATGCCAGTTTGGAGTCATTTATGGAAGTTGAAAATCCTTCATAAGATTTTGCTCTTTGCGTGAAAAATTCTTCATGGTAAGCTTCCTGTTCTACTTCTCATCCACCAGCGATTTCTATTCATTCTGGCAACTTATCCAATCTGCAAGTCAGCTCCAGAATCACTCATGCATTATCTATTTTTCTATGGAGATGCTAATATATGTGGAAGAAGAGTTATTTGGTTTATCTCATTCCAAACCATAGATGTTCCTTATTCTTCGATTGGTGGAGGGATTCGATATTACAAATTGGATTTTAAGGAACAAACCCTCAAAGAGCTCGACAAATTTTGATTATTGCTTGGAATATTTGAAAGGAGAGGTGTCGGCGAGTTTTTAAGCATGTTTAGGAGCTTCCGAAAAAAGTGCTAGTAACATCGCTTAAGTTGAACCAAGAGCTATCTATTTTACGTTAAACATAGTGCCCTAAGATTTCTTTCCTATGTGCTTTTTTATGTTATTTTCTTCTTACAATTTTACCTGTTCGTAAATATTTGAGAGTTTTTTTGGTTTTTTGAACATTATATTTATTTTTCTATTGAATAATATCATTATTATCTTGAAAAAAAAAAAACTTTCATCACCTACTTAAGCCGTGTGACCAAAAACCATGTTCTTATGAGCCACAATTTCTTTATACGTTGTATTGTATGAATTGAAATTATATTTATGACATTTTTTTAGTATATATCATTAAATATATACATTTTTATTATAAACATAACAGTTTAATATTCTCTTATTTTTTTTATTCATGGTTAATATTAAAAACAAAAACTATATACATAAAGCGTATAAAAAATAGAGTATATAACATTTCTTGCGTAAAAATGCTCAAATCATCATGCAGTTAATAATGATAATAGTTTAAATAACCAAATAAGTGTAAATTATCATATATAACATATTCCGGATATTTACATAAACGTCCAGAGAAACATACACTACCATTCATAACCTGGCTAAATTCCGCTACCATTTATAACAAATAAAGCCAAAGCAAAGTATATTAGAAAGTATATATGTAATGTACTATTTTAATTTACTATAGTTTTCATCCTTACATGATGAAGCAAACTTAAACTTAATTACCCTCCCACATATAGCTAAAGTCTTCCAAGAAATCATCACGTTATTCCAAAATGTATGTAGTAGTTGATTCACAAAAATAAACGAAAAACACGAGAAGTAAATTACTGTGCTAACACTCATATATCACAGATGACATAACTAATACTTTGAGAAAATTGTGATCTCCAATAATAATAATAATATCTTAGGTTGCAGCTAGGCCACAAAATCACGCAACAATTGATGAGAAGCAAACCTCTTGGGATTTTGCATGTCAATGTTGTTGTTATTATGATCATAACTTGTTCCTGAATGAGAAGAAGGTGTTGTGGCATTGTTCTTCATTCCACAAAACTCGTCATCATTGGTTGCTGCTTCAATCTCGTGATGATGATGATGAATCCTTCCTCCTCCCAAATGCATGTTGTGTGAGGAGAGAAACCCTACTTGTTGCGATGGAAAGTTATTGTTGGTGTTGTTGTTATCACTTGGTGGAAGCCCTAGAGTGAGTGAAACACCATTCCCATGGAACCTTGGAGCCACCAATTGTTGATGGAACCTTCCAATGTCATCCATGGAGAATGTAGTAGAACCATAACCGCTACCGCTACCGCCGCCACCGTCGTGGTTTTCATTCCCAAAAGAAGCCATTAAAGGGTAACCGTCTTTATTAGGGTTCCCTAATTCAATTCCAAAATTGACGTTGTTGTTGTTGTTGCTATTTGTCTCTCTTATCGGCTTCATTTCCATGTCCACAGAAAGGATGCTACCTGCTGGAGTAGACTTTAATTAGTTTTTTGAAGTACATTATTCATGTTTTACGAAGATAATAATTAAAAATAATTTAATTTATTATATTTAAATAAATTATTTAACATAATACATTTCCTATTCTAAGTCATTTCTTTGATTTCACTATATATCTTAAAATTATTATCATTTATGTATATATTTCTATCATCTTATCTGTTTTTTATTTTTTATTATTTTTTTGGTCATTTCTTTGATTCGATGATATTAAAAATATAATCATTCATATGTATATTTTTATCCATTTAAATTTTTACATAAATGGTTTTATAATATAGTATTAGAATTTTTATAATTTAAAAATTTAAAATTTAATCTTTGTTAGACAAGGAAGTAAAAAAATTTAATATAAAGCTAGTTTAAAAAAAATTATGCAAAAAATTCATGTAAACTTTAAAATAAAACTCTTGTGTAAGAGAGTGTATATTAAAAGGGAAAGTATGAGGAGCCAATGAAATATTTATACAATGTGTATAATGGAGGTTTATGGAGTATTAGAGATATAATTATTAGTGTTACATTTTTCCATCAGCTGAAGCTTTTGGGATGAATGGTATCATGACATGGTATTAGAGTATTAGATCCGAAAGGTTAAGAGTTCGATCTTTGGTGAACCCCAAAATTAGTTTAAACTTTTAGGAAGATATTTATTATGCCTAGTACTCAGATGGTTACTTTAGATAATATGGAAGAGTGGGATTCTTAACACTATTACTTGATACATCAGCGAGTAACCATTTATCATCTAATAACAAAAGTTGATCTATTTATTTTTCTTAATAAGTGGGACCCCGATTAAAATATAAAAATAATTAAAGTACGCTATATTTTACTAAAAAAATATCAAAGAATGAATAAGGTATTTGTCCAATTTAAATCAATTGTCAAATTTAATTAATACTAATAAACAACTGAAATGTCAAACAATGATAATTGTTTTTTTTAAGAAAATAATATATATGCAATTATTTTTGTTTTTTTTTTGTTAGATAGTTCAAGTTAAGTTAAAAATGTCAAAGATGAAAACAATTCACTCATTTTTCAAGAGAAAAGAGAGAATATATGATGAACAAAATTCAGCTTCAGATTCTTTGAGTAATGTTCAAAATATTATTGAACAACCTGTGACACAACTTGTTGAGCAAGATATTCAACCCCCTGCTTCCAAAATAGTAAGGACTGAAATAGATCAAGTTAATATTGATACATTGATGCGTGATCCCGGAAAGCGTCCGCAAATTTGGAATTATCCTATCAATCAACAAGATGAAATTCGTAGAGCATACATAAAGTTTGGACCATAAAGTTTTAGTATGTAGTTGAACATTGACTTTTATATAATATAATTACTTTTTTGATATATATGCTACAAATCATATTTTGTTAATTTTTTGTTATATTTTATATTTAATTGGCCCCCTCTTATAAAATTTCTGGTTCCGCCACTGATGACATGGTACTAAAGCGCTAGATCCGAAAGGTCAAGAGTTCATTTTATATTTCAATAGCCCATTGTCTTTCTAGCGGGATCCATATTAAAAATATAATTATTCAAATGTGTCTCGTATTAATTTTAATTTTTAGGAGTGATTTTATGACAAATTTTTTATTTACATTTTTAAAGCATATAATTTAACTTGTTTGAATTTTTAAAAATTTAGGAAACAAATTGTGCATAAATCAAAGTTCAAAGGGTAAAATACAATTTCTTGAGGAAAAAACAGGAAAAACAAAGAAGAAGAAGAAAAGAATGGTACCTGGAGAGTTCATAATCTCATGATGAGGATTCCTTAGATTCAATGGAGATGTTGAGATTGAATTGTTATTGTTGTTGGAATTTGGTGAGATCTCAGTCATTGGAGTAGTGTTGTTTTGGTTGGTGTTTAAGTGGTCAAGTCTAATGGCACTACTACTACATGGTGGTTGTTCTAATTGTGATGATGATGATGACCATAATTCCTTGTTTGATGATTCTCTTATTAGCTTCTTCTTCTTCTTCTTGTTGGTGGTGGTGTCAATGTCATCATCATCATCATCTTGGGAGCCATTATTGTTGTTGTGTTGTTGATCCTTAATTTCTTCTAAGTACATTTCTTCAACCATTGGTTTCCATAGCCTAACTCGGGCATTTATAAACCAGTTTGATACCTGCATGTATGCATTACAAATTACCATGTATGTCACAAATCTAGCTAGTTCTCAAAAACATATTGATATATTTTTAGATAGTATAATATTTTGAGTATTTATTTTGTTTGGTATATTAGGATAACATGTATTTATTCACTATTGAATATATAAGATGTGAAATTTATTATATTTTATTTAAATCACATATTGCAAAAAAAAAGAGTATGTGTTAATTTATACAGTGAGAAATAGAAAACTAATACGAAGAACATATTTTTAGCTACGTAATAATTATCAAATTATCAGTTAACATGTGTAGAAATATTTTGGTGCTCAATCTCAGAGCAGAAGGGAGAAAAAATCATTTAAACTTTTAAAGATGTAAGATAAAGTGTTAAATAAAACAATAAAATAAAATGTCATTTTTTTAATATGAGAATATATAATGTTCTTCAATATAATGGCGGTTAAATTTGCCATAATAATAAAAAAATGACTATGTTAGATATACATCAAAATCAGTCACTAAAATTGATTATCAATATAAAATATAAAATATAAATGCACATCAAAAATAAATTAAATCATATATATATTTATATAAAAATATATTTATAGTTGATTTTAATGGTCAATTTTAATGTTCGAATAGTATTTTTGAATAACAAATATTGAAGCTGTTCTCATGGAAAAAGCAAAAGCTTTTATTTGGACATTTTATGCTTCAAAACGGAAGTGTATATAAATGGTGTGAGTGCTCAATATAACTAAACGATGGAATCACTAATAAAATTGCTTCATCGATTGAAATATATATACCTGGCTCCGAGTAAGTCCAGTTTGTCTTGCAAGCATAACCTTATCGGAGTCCTTTGGATAACTGCAAAAGGCCACAAGTAAAAACTCCTACTAAGTTATTGATATACATCAATGAGAATAGACCAGTTGAAAAAAAACAAAAATAAGAAAAAAAAAGCTCAAATTATAGTATTTTATAGAAGAAGTTATAACTGGATTTGGTTGGAGTAAGAGATCTGTTTTTTATTTATTATTTAATCATTTATCTTTTTTATAATTTTTTTTATTACACATACGAATAACTAATCAACCATAGATCTAAAATTTATTTAAAAGTTTATCGTTAGTCAATAAATTACTATATATATAAAACAGAATTTAAACTTTCGATAATTGTTTATGCTGAGGAGTAAGCTAATTGTTTTTTTTTTCTATTTTTTCTTGTTTCCTTATAAAATATTTAAAATAAAAACAAAGCACATTCTATGAAATCAATAAACACATTTTTATTTTATTCTGTTCTCTACTTGTCCTATCAACAAATTTTGGTGGTTAAAAAGATAATAATGTTGTTAGTTAGCACCTTCCTAAGAAATCAAGAAAAGTAAAGTTTTAAATTAATTTGTAACTACAATTGATAATTCAAACGTTTCAATTATTCGTCAACCAATTCTTTTTATTCCTTTCTCACTTTTAGATAACGATTAGTTATAATCAATAATTTACGAAATCTAAATAAGAGAGAATAGCACTTATTTTAGATTCAAGAATTTTTTGTGCTGTAACAATAATAATAATAATAATGTTGTATATGTATTTAAAATAATTAGAAGAATAATGAAAAGTTCGAAACAAATAGATAGGTTTAGAAATGTAAGTATAAAAGTAAAAATTTATTTAACTTGTATTTTCAATTTTAATAATTTTTGTTTTTATAATTTTATTAAAAATTAGAATAATTAATAAAATTTTATTATTTTCTGTTTTTTCTTCTTTCCTTATAAAGTACTTAAAATAATAAAAAAAATCTTTAAAATCAATAAACACAAATTTCTTTCACTTTGCATATAATAAGTTTGATGAAAACTCTGGTAAAGTCTGGTTAAATGAAAATTTAGTCAAATCAGTTAAATCATTTAATGCTTTCAGATATCAACTTCACATGAAGTCGACTAACTTGAGTTTCCACCGATAAATTTTACTTACGGGTGAAGAAAATGTTCGAAAAGCCAAGCTCGAAGAATAGAAACCGCTCGTTCGGGCAATCCTCTTTGTGGTCTCCAAGCATTGTGTTGTATCATTCCCAACTGTTGAAGCGCCCTTTGTTGCCGGAGATTGTGATCAATGAATCTAAGCCTTGAACCCTCCATTTTAACTCCCATGCAGTTGTCTTCACCTAGCGTCTTGCCCGTCGTTTTGATCTGCAAACAAATTGCATCTTTTAGGCACCGAAATTGCTTCGATATTGTCTTCAATGCAAGTGCTGTGTATGCTCTTGCAGCTCCATAACCAGCTGCTTCCTCAAATGATGACGTCACAATTTGCATTTGTTGTTTGTACTCTCGGTATCTTTGCTCCACCTAATAATTCCAAACACAAATTAAAATTTACATAGTTTTCATCAAGAATACCTATTTTTATAAGCGTCATTTGAATAGTCATTTTAGAAAAAGTTAAAAATAATTAAATAATAATTTAACATTATTTATAATTTTACAATTTTATCTTTTTATTATTTACACTTCAAAATACTGCTCTCTTTCATGTTGAGAAGAACTAAGAATAGTATGATAGAATGTCATTGATGACTGAAAAGTAAACGATGTTTAATTTTGAGATGGTTTCATGAAGGAAGAAAGAAAATCGGACCCATATAATATGAAGAAGGCCTCACTTAACTTTTTACAATAACCCCTTCCTCAAATCTCAATCAATAATGGTACAGAGATTTTACATAATCATCAAACTGACCCAAATGGGCCCAAACCAAAAATTATTCTCTGACATTCACCAATTCTAATCAATTTTTTTCTTTTTAATTCTTGTCATCGTTTTCATTTACCCTACACACTCTTTTAGGAAAAACAAGTAAAAGAACTTATAGTCACTATTAATTCATGTCAATCTCACACTTCTCTATGGCTCTATCTATTGCATTGTCGCATTCCCTATTATCATTATTTCTTCTTTGGTTACCCACTTACCCGAAATTAATGAGGGACCCCCTTCACAAGTTGAATCATACATAAATTATTTCCAAGAAATTGAACCAACACAACCCGGAACAAATGATAAAAAACAATCCACAGCACAATTACGCGACACTTTACCCACCTTTTAAGATTTTTTAGGGTTTAACCCCGTCAAAAATTAATTTGTCATTCACTAATGATAAATTGTTGTATATGTAATACAAACTTCAAATTTTCAATACTTAACTACACAACTAATTTAAGTGTATTATGATGATTATTAGATAAAAATTTAAGTATAATTAATTTTATATAAAATTAATAACTCATAATCTTTAGATGGCAATCAACTATCAACTTTATATAAATTTAATTGTATCTAAATTTTACAGTTAAGATATAAAGTAAGCATTTAGAGATTAGTTAAATAAAAACAATTATAAATTCATGTGTATCCAATCATTATATACATGCATGTAACTTATTATTATTACCTCATCAAGCATGGTAACAAGCTTGGACTTATTCATATGAAGTTCTTGTCTTTGAGCAGTGTTGAGTTCACTTCCTTGCTTGTTGTCACCACCACTATTTTCACCGCCGCTGCCGCCACCACTTGATCTATTATCATCACCGCCACCATCAGACGTGGATTCAACATTTTTATTCCCTTTCATCTTCTCTTTATTGTTGGAATAATCCACCTTATTATCGTTACCCACGTTAACGGCTTCATCAAGAAGCTCCTGTGCCGCTTTCAGAAACTTGGATCCAAGTACAACACTATTCAAAGCCCCACCGGCGTTGGAAAAAGACCTAAACGGAAGTTGTTGAGAGGAAAGACTAAGTGACAACCCTTGCGGATGATGATGGGATTGATGGACTCTCGCTCTATGAAATTCCATTTCTGTTGTTGCAGTTGTCACTGTATGTTCCGAATAATTATTCGGAAGAACAGTCACGGTTGCTGCAACAACAGAAGAAGAGGAAGAAGAAAGATCAGTTTGATCCATGATGGATCTCCAATTGTAGTGATGAACACGTGGTGTGGGCCCCACAAAGCCATGGAAGCCGGAGATCTCATTGCCACCGCCGGCAGGTCCTAGGATATTATTTGAAGCAACCCCGATAATTTGTTGTTGGGGCGGCGCGTGAGAGAGACTTGCGAGGTTGAGCGCGTGGGGAGTAGTAGTACTGTTGTTGGGATTGAGGAAGAGCATGTTTGGTGTTGGATTTTGTGCGGTGTCAGAGGAGAAAGGTACGTAGTTGTTTGGATTCATGAGGAACAGTGTCTGCAATCCCCCTCCTTCTGCGGAAGATTGATGATGATGAATATCCGAACTGCCACTGTTGTTGTTATTGTTGCCGCCATGAAAGTACGCTGCCATCTTTTTCTGTTCTCTGTGATTCTTCTTCTTCTGTACGGAAAGCCAGACAGAGAAACAGAACCTGCTGTGACATGATGATAATAACAGAAACCATGATGGAAAAAAAAGATATTAATAGAAAATCATTTTTCTTGCTTATTTATCTGCGAGTGTAAATTTATGTGTATTAGTTATTTTTAAATAAAATTAATAATTAAAAATTATTAGATAATAATTTTAATAAATTGATCGAATTATCTAATGATTTTTAACTATTAATTTTATATAAAGATAACTGTATTTTATTTGTGTCTTGATCTGTGCACACACCTTAGCTTGGTTTAATTTGGATTTGGCAACACTACAAGTAGTGTATGATTAGAATATCAGTAGTTGTGTTGTTGGATCTCATCACTTGTTGTGGTACTTGCAGATCCTGAAAACCAATCCAACATATTAAAGAATTGAAAAAGTAGTAGATAAGAAGAGAGAAGGTTGAATTTGATGTGATTCATGTTGTGATTGATGAAAAACGAAGAAGCAGTTGAGAAGGGAAGGTGTCCGTACCATTTTGTGAATGGGAAAGAAAATAAAGAAGCGTGGTGATTTGAGGATTGAGAGGAAGGTAGAAAGGTGCTATCTTAACTAGACAAAGTGTCCATCTCTCTCTCTCTCTCTCTAATAAAGCTATCCACCCTTTTATTCCACACAGAGAGATTCAAGGTTTCTGCTCTCTTTCCATACTTTGATAGATAATGTAGTCCATGTGTCTCAACTATTCCCTAATATCTCCTCCAACTCTTTTTTTTTTTTCTGATTTTATTATATATATTAAAAGAATATGTATTATTAAAAGAATTTGATTGTTATGTTGTAAAATATAGATTATTCTTATAATTTATTAATTATTTTATTAAAAAATATATAAGCTAATATGTATAAATATATACAAATATACAATAATTATTTTCTATATATGTTTATGAAAGGTTTTTGAAATTCTTTATAAATCTATAGGATACTAATACTACTTTTTTGATCTAGTGTATAATTTAAAATTTGTTTTCAAATTTTAGAAATAATTATTTTTAGTTTATTACGAGACACCTGATAATTTCAACCACATATATTATAAGAGTATTTACATTCTACCCTAATAATTTTCTTAATTTGTTATAATTAAGAAAGGTGGAGTAGAACCATAAAATCTAACACTAAGTAGTAGTTATTTAGTTTGTTTATATGTCATATTATTAGGGTTAATAATTAAGGGCATTATATATATGCAACAGATTTTGCATTTAACCTGCTAATTAAAGGTGTTGGGAATTAATCTTTTACTCCCAAACATATCTATGTCAAGAGCTAAAATCCATAAACAAAAATAAAATAAAAAATTGAAAACCAATATTTTCCATACAACAATTAATCAACATTTTTTTATTTTGGTTTTTTCTTTCTTTGCCTTAATTTTTTCGTTTGCGATTTTGTTTGCCCATAAAAAGTAATTAATTTTTAACAAATGGAGAAAAAAAAAGTAAGATTTTCGACCACGAATGAAATTTTTAGATCAAGATTCTCTAAAATAAAAAAGTTGATAAAATGATGAGTTAATCTTTTTTAAATTAGGTGATTTCTTCGATACTCAATTAATTTGAGGGTATTACATACTTTTTTTTACATGTTTCAATTAATTGGTGACATGTGTATTCATTAATTACAATCAGTAAATAAATTTTTTATTTTTAAAAATAAAAATTAATGAATTTAATATATGTATAAAATACTTTATATATGTATATCTTAATAGTTAATATACTGTACATACATTTAAGCATGGTTAAATCAAATCATCATATGTGTTAAACTTTAAATAAATTATTTTAAAGAGAAAAAAAAAGAATTAGAATTGGGCTGTTGTATATACTGCTGAAGAAAGAGGAAAGAACATAGAACCCTAATCTTTTTCATCTAATTTTGTCTTCTCTCTTTTCTATATTCACAAAAAAATTTGTTTTTATTTTTTTCCTCTCCTTCACTCTCAGGATATATCTTCTTTTTTCTTCTTCTAATTTTCGAAAGTCATCGATCTTGTTGCTGTAACCCAGAACAATCAATCGTTCTTTTTATTGTTCTCTTTTTTTTCTTCAATAAAAACACAGAAGACGAAAACGATTTTTTTTTAATATAGAAAAGAGAAAAAAACGAAATTAGATGAAAAGAATTAGGTTCTATGTTCTTCCCTCTTTCTCCAGCAACATATACAACGGTTTAATTCTAATTTTTTTTAAATAATTTATTTAAGGTTTACCACGTATGATGGTTTGATTTAATCGAACTTGTACAGTGTATTAAGATATGTATATATACAATATTTTATACATGTATTAAATTTATTAATTTTTATTTTTAAAAATTAAAAATTCATTTGTTGATTGAAATTAATGAATACACATGTCACCAATTAATTAAAATATGTAAGAAGGGTATGTAATACCTTTAAATTAATTGGATATCAAAAAAATTACCTTTAAATTAATATAGTAAGACACATATTTCATAAAAAATATAATATTAATAGTGATTAATTCTTCATTTTATTACTTTACCAACTTTTTCTCTTTAGCGAATCTAAATTTGAGATTTTTATAAGAGACTTCTACGATGTCTTTGATTATAAATTTATCATGCATAAACTACCTACAAGACCATTGTCTTCCTCTTGCCACCTATGATAGCACTTTCAATAAATTGCCACTATTTACTGTGTTAAATTTTTCTTTTCATTAATGATAATAATAATAATTTATTATATATTTAAATTTTAATATACATACAGTTTTACCTTTTACTTTTTTAAATATAAAAAGCTTCATTTTGTTAAAAATTAATAATTAATATTTAATACTTTTTTTAGTGATTCAATTAATAAAATTAAACAATGATATACCATATATATATTTCTGATTTGAGATAAAAAAAATTTGGTTATTTTTATAAACATGGTAAATATTATAATAAAAAATATGATAGAACTGGCAAATTATATATACTGAGCAACTACTTGTATTTGTTAAGCAATAATATAGACATACAGCTCGCAAGTTATTTTCTTGTTCTGCTGTACACTCTATTACTCTTACCTATATTACTATATATCATAAATTAATCATCCACCATTTAAATTTTAGTATTACTTTTCTTTTCTTGATCTCTGTCTTAAATATTTCTTTTTATTGATTAATTGAATCGATCTTTATAAACTTCTGTCATTCAGCTTGTTTTTAAAAGATATTTTTTATTATGAAAGTTATCATATTATTTTATGTTAAGATTCATTATGTTATAATTTTAAATTAACAATATCTTTCGCTTCGAAAAAGAAGTTTAATATATTTGTTATTTACATATTCTCCTATTATTGTAGTATACTATAAAAAACTACTTTTAGTAGTTAATAGTATTATGGTCACTTTTTTTTTGTTAATTTATTTTTTGTGACAATTATAAATATGGCACTATTACCATATATTATAATTAAAAGTTATAGAACTTTTGTAACCATTAAAAAAAGTTTTATCAAAGATGTTAATAACTAAAATCTTTTAACAATAAAGTATAAAATGATTAATGTCTAATTGTCAATAAATATATATTAGTAACTATTTCTATTGCTGCTAAAGGCCAGTGGTGGTGATTTGTTTATTTGTACTCTATATATAAATTGTTGACACAGTAATAATACAATACAATATTTGTATATCAGAAATTAAATAAACAATTTGTTAAACAATTTTATAATCAATTATGAATATTAAATTTTGAATTAGCATACAATTTTTAAGAATGACAAATATTAAAAAAAAATATAATTGGTTGAGAGAGTAAATAAGAAAAGAAATTCATTTTTTAATATATTAAATGCATACAAAACTTAAAACAAAACGAATATCTACTTTGTATCTTTTACAAAATTTTCATTTAATATGTGGAATCTTTAACTAGTATCAATCTACTATTTAAAAAAGGTAAAGTACGAGAAACCAATAGAATATTTATACAATGTGTACAATAAAAGTTTAAAGAATAATAGATATATAATCATTAGTATTATTTTTTTTAATTAGTTGAAATTTTTGGGATGAGTGGTATCATAACATGGTATTAGAGTTCTAGATCCGAAAGGTATCTGCTTCCGACACGCACTTGAAGGAAATAGGGATTTATTCAATTAAGTTGACACAATCGCTTAAGTCTTCGCTAAAAAAAAAAAAAATCAATTTGGAAAGAGAAAAAAGAAAAAAGAGAGTAGCGAAAATAATTTTTCAAG
>NC_029774.3:12411158-12411958 GCF_000817695.3 Arachis duranensis | reverse complement strand
AGGGGTATATATATATATATATATATATATTGATCGAACCTTGAGGGTGATAACTCCCCTTCTTTGCTCTCTAATACTTTCCTTTCACATTTACTCTTTTCTCAAAATTCCTAGTATTTTAGTCTATGTTCTTTTCTCGTTTTTCATTATTATGTGGTTGGAAACATGACCTACAAGAGATATAAACAAATAAAATACGTATAATAGTTCTATACAATCCATGCATACTATTTCACTTTTACTTTAATCAATAAATCATCCAAAAAAATGAGAGTAGTTGATAATGGAAATTTTATAAATTAATTGGTTTAATTTATATATAATTAAGATTTGTTTTAACTTTTATAATTCATGTGCATACTAAAATTAAATTAGATAATTATTTAGGATAAGGGGAGAAAATAATCAATAGAATTTAATATTAAATTTTCTACGTGATATTTAAACTCTCAATCGTGTATTCGGCTATACTCTTGTCCTTCCATCATTTAAATCCTTTAATGTGAAGATATTTTTGGAACGAAAAAGGAAAAAAAATACAAAATTAGAAATTCATCTGCAGCTTAAACTTGTGAACTAATTAATTTAGTTTTTCCTTTTTCTATTGATTGATGATATGAAAAGTTTATGGGAAAAAAAAAAAAACAGTTAGCTCAAGGCGTATACAACTTATTTGATGCACTATTACTAACATATTTGTAAAGACACCACTACTAAAGCAACTTATTTGTGCCACATAAATATGTATTTGGAAAATTAAAATTAATATATATAATTGTTCAAGCATATACATGAACTGT
>NC_029774.3:12395406-12411106 GCF_000817695.3 Arachis duranensis | reverse complement strand
AAAAAACACATGAACTGCATAATATAATATAATATAATTGTCCCCACAAAATGTCTATGTCACTCTCCATGAACGGCCACACACCCACCAATGAATTCTTATCTTTGCATGGAAAGGTAAAATAAAAAGTTGGTTTCAATTAATTACGATGTGTTTAGGGCCACATCCACTTAATTGCATTGTCGGTCTCTAAAATATCCAGCAATACGTTAATTATTGTGTGGATTTGAGTATGTCTAGACTCTTTAATTATTTGGATTTCCTTCACTATCATGTAAATAGTAGTTCAATTCAATGAGGGACTACTTCAAGCTTTATATAAAGTCAAAATTATTGATAATTTGATAGAACTAATACGAGTATGGTATAGTATCTTGCAAATATTTTAAAATTATTTTAAAAATGATAGTGAGTGAGGTAATAAACTTACTTAGCTCAAGTGGGTCTTTGCATACTTTTCTTCTCCTCTTATAAATGGATTGTAGAAGTCAGTTACAGTTTTTAGAAAAGGTCATCATCTATCTTATTTGTTGTTCGTTGATAATCTCTTACTGTTATACAAAACTAAGAAGACTTATGTCTAACTTACTTTGAATGCTCATAATACTTTTTTGTAAAGCGTCTGAAATAAAGGTTAATATTGACAAGTCTAGAACTATTTGTTTTCTAAATATAACTAGAACGCGACAAGAAATTTTTTCTCACATTTTGGAATTCTGGTTTACTCAGGATCTTGGCAAATATCTTGGGATGAATCTAGGACATGCTCGGATTATTAGCAGTGCTTTTTTTTTCGGGGAGTTATTGATAAAGTTCAAGCTCATCTAGATGGTTGGAAGGGCGAATTTCTAAATAATGCAGGTAGATTTTGTCTCATCAAATCAGTGACATCTTTTATTCTTATTTATCATATTCAAGTTTCTATGTTTTCTTTTGGAGTTTGTAATAAGATTGATTCTATGATGTGACAATCACTACAAAAAAAAAATGCTGAATATCGTCAAATATACCGTTAGATTTAGCGTCAACTTTACTCATGGATTCACCGACGATTTTGACGTGGAATTCGTTGGGTCAAATCATTACTGGCGGATTTCGATTTCCGACAGTAAATTTGTCAGTAATACTTGGAGAGAAAATGGGGAAATAGGTGCGAAATGTTGCATGGAATTTAATGTCGAAGCAATCCGTCGATAAACCCATTTTAGTAAAACGCTACGTTTTGGTCATCCGCAACGAGTTACCGTCGAATTTATCCGCCTGTAAACCTGACAGTAATGAGCCTAAAAATTCAAAGCGCGAACCCCTCTCTCCCCCTTTAATTCGAACTATTCTCTCTCTCTAACCTCTCTTCTCCCTTTCTCTCTCTAGTCGCATCTGAACCTTGCCAACGTTGTCCGCCCTACTGCCGCCATCGACGACGATGCCTACAAGCGTCGTTCTTTGCATCACCAGCTTCGTCATCCACTGCCAGGTCCAGCTTCGTCGTCGTCTGCCAGGTCCAGGTTAATTCATTTTTTCTTACTTAATTTTTGTCCTATTTTTAACCTGTTTTTCATTAAAAAATGTGATTTGGTTAACTTATTTAATTTGAAAGTGTTGGAGATGCAATATGCTTTGACAAATGACAGCTTGTAAGTCACACATATCTTTTGGTCAATATATGAAAATTTTTAATTTCATATAGTTTTCGTTAATCATTTAGCTGTGTTAAACAAAATTATCAAAGCATGACAAAAAAAAGTATATATCCATTTTGGTCCTCAAAGAATTTCAGACTGGACACGTTAGTCTCCAACTAAAATTAATTACTCGATTAGTCCCTAACAATTAATTCCGTCAGTCACTTAGGTCCTTTACTGCGTTAACTCTAACGGAGGACAAAATAGTCCCTAACAACGCTAACAGGGGACGAAATGGTCCCTGATCTCCTCTGTTCGGAAACGACACTGTTCTCTCCCGATTTCCATCATATCTCGCATAACACTAGCAGTCTAACACTGTAACTTCAAACTACACAATGCACACTCTATAAATTTAATATTCACAAGAAAAAAATTCTCAACTTGTTCTCAACCAATTCATATTCAGGAAATTAATACTTATGTCTCTCAACTAGTTATCGTCTTCGATGGATCCCATGAATCTTGACAGCAAGCAAGTCTGATTTGTTAAGATCCGTCGTTGTTGTTGCCATCTCCCTCCTCCTCTGTCCTATCATCACCATGACCACATTGTCCACCACCTCCGATCGCTTCCTTCAACTTCTTCTCTGAATCAATGTTTAGTAATCGCTTCAGTTTCCATATGAGCGGCAACGGCGACATTGCTCGTTGTACTGATAGCTTGGATGTGAGGTCAAAGCTGTCTGCCAACTTGGACTCTGGAAAAGAAGGAATAAAGCATTCGGTGTCTATTTCAAATGAGAATTTTCATATGATGTCGAAGGAGAATCTTCTCATGATGTCCTAATGTCCAACAATCTATATTGCTTGCCGGAGAGTGGAGAAAGGTGTACACTTGGAGTAGTTGTGGAACTTGGTCTTGAGGATGTCGTGGACGTGTCGGGGTTGGAGGTGATGTTATCAAAGACGTGGAAGTGGATGCTTTTGGTGGGTGAAGTGTAGAGGGGGTGGATGTACCAGTCACAAAGATTTAAGAAATGTGTGGTCCATGACCTGTTAAGGTAGGTGCGACACGTGTGATAATTACACCATGACTTAATCTTGGAGCTAAAGAGGAGGAAGGAAAAGATGGAAAAGAAGACTGTGAAGGTGAAGAATGAGAGTATGAATGTTAGGGTTATGCGAGATATGATAAAAATTGGGAAAGAATAGTGTCATTTTCGAATAAAGGAGTCAGGGATCATTTTGTCCCTTGTTAGAGTTGTCAGGGACTATTTTGTCCCCTATTAGAATTGTCAGGGACTATTTTGTCCTCTGTTAGAGTTAACGGAATAAAGAACTTAAGTGACTGACGGAATTAATTGTTAGGGACCAATCGAGTAATTAATTTTAGTTGGGGAGTAAAGTGTCCAATCTAAAATTCTTTGAGGACCAAAATGGGTATATACTCCAAAAAAAATTAAGATTATCAAATAGGATAACTCTAAGTGTATGTCACATGATATTGTTGTTAGAAGTTTATAGATTGAAATTGGAACACTACTAAATCTCGGTTGCTCATGCGCTCCTATGTAGGCAAGCTTCTTCCATTTTTAATGGTTTTTGAATAATAAAGCATATATACATCAGGTTGCAAGGTTTAAAATAGAGAATATTGTGATAAAAATATTTGTATATGTTAATGCATATATGATTTGTTTACTTTGAGTGGTGGACCTTTGATCAAAGAAAATGGGCATAGAAAATTAATAAATTAGTGAGATTCCTTAATTGGTTCTAAGTAAATGGTTTAGTACTTTAGTAGTCTAAGTTAAGTTTGTAGTTTCCACTCTCCAAAATTAATAAAAGTAGTTAGAAAAGGTGATGGAAAAAAGACGAAAACAGCGAGCTCAATATTCATCACAATTTGCATCATTGTAGCCTTGTTGAAAGCAAAGCCAGCAACTAGACTAAATGGATCACTCTTCATATTATATTTCTTATTTTGTTTTTCCTTTTATAATAGATTTTTGTTTGCCTAATCTATTTTCTGTTCTTTTCAAGCTGCATTGTCTTCACTTTTTGTCCGTTTTATGGGTTATGGCTAATTTTGTCATATTATATTTCCTAAGGTTATGGGAAGAATAATTGAAGATGGGAACATAAACAACTGATGCACACTTATATTAGATAGTTCTTCTTCATAAGCTTTTATTCAATTTTCTAACTATCTATGACATAGGATCTGTTAATATTCAATAATTAGTTTCATGGTTTGATTAATCATTCAATAATTAGTTCTGCCCTTTTTGAATTTACTTCAAGTTTTGCATATTGGTTTTGCATTGGATTATGTATGTCACATCTTATTGCTTTGGATTTGAATCATGAAGGCTCCATATTTAGTTGACTTTAATTCTTATGAAATTTATTATGTGTTGACTAATGTTGTGGGTTGAGATTAGTTGGATTTGTGGGAACTGTAAAGGTGGTTATATGTCCAATTTTAGGGGAAGTTATGTCCAATTTTTTTGGAAAGTTTTGTTGAATGATTCATGTGGTTAATATGTGCTGATTAGTGTTAATAATGCATTATTTTTGCAGGCATGATGACAAGTAGTAGAGGTAGACCAAGTGGGTCTTGTGGTCGTAGTAGAGGGAGAGTTTCCATCGATTCCCCTGCGACTGTTCAGTCCTTGCCATCTATCCTAACTACCCTGTCGACCCCTGTGATGTCACAGGCAGGTCTAGTAGACCAACAATTCATCATCGTCCCAAAGTCAAACTACGTGCCTCCTTCTGCTACGCCCCCTACAGATCCAGCGACAGAGCCCGCAGTGGGTGATTTCTCTAGTTCCCCTAGCAGGATGCCCCTCTACCACCACCCATCATCTAGCTGAGAATTTAGCCCGATGGCATACAGGCATTAGCACATATAATTTTTTAATCTTAAGTTTGTTAATCTTAAGTTTATGTGTTTTTATGTGTTTGTTAATGTTAGGTTTTTTCTCTAATAGCTTTGCACCAAAACCAGTGCTTGCACACAAGAGATCTCCGAGATCATTAAGTCGTTGTACGACCAGCCGTGGCTGACCTACACGTAGATTCCGGTTGAGATCAGAGATCAATAATTTCAGAAGTGGGCGGTAAGAACCCAATAATATTGAATTAATTAACTGTATTCAAATGTATTTTATTCCGACTAACTAATATTGTTGAATCACTTTGTGTAGTTGAATCACTTTGTGCATTCCTCAATGGTGAGCATCAAGAGGATGTGTTTATTCAACAATTACCACCCTCCTTTCCTCAAGGACGAGTAACTCAGGTTCGCAAGATTCACAAACTCTATTTATGGATTAAAACAAGTCCTAAGATCTTGGTTTACTAAGCTTTCTACAACTCTTTCTCATTTTGGTTTCACAAATACAAGGTCAGACCCTTCTCTGTTTATTCGAATAACATCCAAAATAACAATGCACATTCTCATATATGTGGATGATATCTTAGTAACTTGTGATGATGAAAATGAAATTGTTGTGCTCATGAATCAGTTACACTCTTTATTTGCTTTAAAAGACCTAGGTGAATTTAACATTTCTTAGGCATGGAAGCCTCCAAAACTAAAAATGGATCATATATTTTATCTTAAACAAAATATATACAAGACCTATTAATTAGAGCACATATGCATGACTCTCAACCAATGCGTACTCCTATGATTACTACCATTAAACTCTAAGCTTATGCCGGGGAAGCCTTTGATAAACCCATTCTTTATAAATCCATAGTTGGTGTTTTACAATATGCCACCCTTACTCGTTTGGGTATAAATATATACAGTAAATAAATTTTCACAATATATGCACAATCCTCTCTTGACACACTGAAAATGTGTTAAATGAATTCTAAGATACTTGGTTAGTACCAAGGATCAATGGATCTTCTTTCAACCATGTACTGCCTTTAGATTATTTGCCTTTGCAGATTCAGATTGGGGCTTGTACATAGATGATAGAAGATCAACCACAGGCTTTTGTGTCTATTTAGGATCCAATATGATCTCTTGGGGAAGTAGGAAGCAACATTCAGTCAGCAAATATAGTGTCAAAGATGAATTTAAGAGTATTACAGCTGCAGAAACAGATGTTCCTTGGATCCTTAACCTATTTACAAAATTTCAGATCAAATGCACTCATGTTCCAGTAATTTGCAGTGACAATATTAGTGTTGTAATGTTCAATGCCAATCATGTCTTACACAATAAAACTAAGCACTTTGATTTAGATCTTCATTCAATTAGAGAAAGAGTCAGTCGAAAACAACTTGTGGTAGTGCACATGCCAACAATTGATCAAGTAGCAAACCTCCTTACTAAACCTCTCTCCCTTCACAGCTTTGAGAAATTCAAAATCAAACTCAAGGTCTTGTCTAAAAAGACCATAAGTTTGAGGGGGTGTCAAGTATGAAAGAGTAGCTGAGAATACAAGAGAAAAGAAGGTGCTTAGCGCCCAACATCAACCGGCGCCTAGCGTCTGAAGTGACTTAGTCAACAGGAAGTAGAAGAATAATGTGTTTGCATCTTTTATTGTTTTTTCTTGCTTTTAATTATTGTTTTCTTAGGTTTAATTATAGTCTCAGCTTCTAATCTCATTACTTTTTAGTTTTCTTTTCCTACTAAGGTGTTTGTTAAGTGTTTTTAAGAAAATATAGTTAAAAGGAAGGCAAATCCAGTAGTAAAGGAAGGCTAATCAAGAGGTAAAGCATTACATGAAGAATCAAGATCCAAGCACGTAAGATCAAGCTAGCATGAGAAGAGAGGGTGAGGCGTGACACGCCCTGGACAGCCAAACAGGGGCGTGCCAAGCCCTGAAGCATGAAGACCAAACATGCCACATACTAGACCAAAATGCATTGGCGTGCCACACCCTAAACCAATCAATCAATGTATCATAGCAAAAACAAAAAAGAGAGCAAAATAGAACACTAATATTGAGAGGAGAAGAGAAAGGAGAAAGGAAACACCACAAGAAAAACGCTGAGTACCATCAAAATTATCGTTGAAAAATAGCAACGAAATTTTCATCGAATTTACTGTCGGACTAAGAAATAAATTCGTATTCCTAAAATATTATCGTCGGAACACAGATTCCGACAATAATACTAACAGTAATATTTGGAGAGAAAAAATAATTTTTGGCATGCTCAGTACCATCGGATTTAGGGTCGAAGTGGCCATAGTCATCGTAGCCGCCGCCAGCTTCTCGCCGACTGGAGCTCCCGCTACCATCGCCGCTGTAAGTGCTCATCAAATCTGCTGTTGTCCCTGTCGCATCCTCCGTCGCGGTTGTTGTTCACGTCACCGTTACCACCGCCTATGTCACCACGAGCCACCATTACTATCATCAGATTTGTTTGTTGATATGGTTATTATGTTTTTTCATATTATTTTGTGAGTTTAACATTTTGTTATAGTTGTGGTTAAATCTTGTTAGTTTGGTTGAATTAAGAATTGGGTTTTAATAAATTAGAGTAATGAGTTTTACCTATTCTTTTAAATTAGTTTTCCTTGTAAGTTTAATATTTTGTTAGAGTTGTTGCTAAATCGGTGGTTAAATTTTCTTAATGAATTATGTTATTAGGAGTTGTTGTGTTACTTTAATATAAGTAAAAATTAAATTCGTGATGCCTCTTGTTAGTTTGGTTGAATTAAGAATTATGTTTTAATTAATTAGAGTAATGGGTTTTACCTATTCTTTTAAGTTAATTTTTGAATTAGCTTCAGCTTGTAAATTTAATAAGTAATTCTTTTTTTAGGACGGTGCTATTTTCTTTGAACTCAACTGGAGTTTCTTTCTTTTGTTGTCTATGCAGTAATATTTGAGGTTTGTTATCTATCTCAAAATATAATGAATTGTTTAAATTTTATGTTGGACTTACTTTTTCTAGGATAGTGTTTTAGGACGGAAGTGGGAGAAGTTTGCATAGTGACGCCTTCTCAAAACCCTTGTTTGCTAGAAAATTATGGAGTTATAAGGGGTTGTACCTTAGAACGGTTAGGATTTGATGTCTTATTGAATGCCTGTATGTTAAGATTCATGCCTGCAACTGTTTTAATTTCTATATGAAAACTGTTGTATTTATTTCATGGATGTCGCTAAATTAAGCAGAAGTTTTGCCGAATTATCGTTTAAATTATCTAAAACGTGTTTGGTTTGTCAGAAAATAAAATGATAAATTGTTTAAATTGTTTAACGATGGCTGAGGGGTGTAAAACCCGAATTCTTTGAAGGGGTTGACGCATTTGTGGCACATGTTTTCAATATAGAACCATTTATATTCGAAGGGGGTTCTAGGTGTCTGTGTCAAAAGTGTCGGCTGACTAAGTGATTAGAACCTGCGAACATAACACTTCACCTATATCGTAACAGGTTTAAAGATGGGTATTGGATGTGAATGGAATACGGAGAAGTGGACAAGCAGGGAATAAATCGATCTGCCTTTAATTTGAATATGTCTAATTGTCAATCAACGAGGGTTCGGGGGGTGGGAGACCTAAACATGGATAAAATAACTTAGGAGACTAACCAAGAGAGACAAAATGAGATGGTAAATGTAACCAGAAAATATAGGCACTACGATCCTTTTATTCTACCTCAAAATGTACGTCAAGTATACTATTTAGTATTTACCTTATCCGGTTTCATGCAAGTCTAGTTAAATGGTTGTGGTTAAGACTAAGCCAAGAGGCCGTGTTGAGTCTGATGATATGATAAAGGGTCAGGAATAATATCAAATTGATGATCCAACTCCTTCGAAAATAGTGATTGATACCAGTGAGTCGATCTCCCTACCTTCGATCTGCTGTTATGTATACGATGACATTATTGACCTTGGACTAGATGTCGACGCACTTCCAACAGAGGAGGACGATCTTCAAGAGGAAGACGGGGTCGATGGCGATGAAGAAGAGGAAGACGAGTTTGATGATAATCAGGAAATTACATCGGAAGACGAGGATGGTAAACCAAAGGAAGAAGATGAATCTGATAAGGTTAATCTAAATATAGTTTTGTGATAGGTATTTTTTAAGAAACTTTGCGTATTTGTAATATATGTTTCAGTGAATGTAAACATAATTTTGTGAATGTAATATAGTTAGTATTATTTCAGATATTTCAGTTATTATCATTCGGTATTCATAATTTAAATTTTTCGCACGTCACATCAGGTTTGAAGCATTATTTCAATTATTAATTATTAGGGTACTAGAAATGGAGGGAAAAGATAATTTAAAGTTTAAAAAAAAATACTGCCGACGGAATTACCATCAAAATATTCCGACGATACCATTATTTTTTAAAAAAGTTTAAATAACATTTTCGTCGATATCAACGTCGAATAAATCTGCCAGTAATATGGCGGGAAATCATACGAAGTGGCGCCAGACGTTACTGTCAGATTATTCCGATGGTAACGTTGACGAATGATTCGTTTTGTTTTTACTATATTCCGTCGGACGCAATAAATTCGATGGTACCCGTTTACCAACGAGGTTTATACCGGCAGATATGTTCTGACGGTAAATCCGACGATACTCAGTGTTTTTCTTGTAGTGAAAGAGCAAAAAAAAATTACCAATATTGATAGAAAAATAGAGGGGAGAGACCGAATGCCATAAGAGATGACGATGGAATGAGAAAGAATAGAACTTTAGTTAGAGGCAAATGCAACAGAAAGACTTCAGAAGTAGAGACTAAAGGAATAGTGAAAATAAAGCAAGACTGGGGTTTTGGAGGCCTGGCCTTTATCTCTACTATTTTGGATTGGGTTTTTGCAACGGGCCAACAAAATATTCTTCTGAACTCAGATTTCTCGTGACTCGCCTACAGAAGTACGATTTTAGCGATATTAAAAATTTTTCCGACGATTCTGCACAAATGTCATCCTCTTATTCGAAGAATATAAACAAGACAGAAAAGGAGAATAAAACCATAAATTCGTGCGATTTCACGAGTTAACTCGCGATTCTACAAACCTTGATTTGGAGTATAAAAAATGAAAATCAAGTTCATTTTTAAAACCAATAAACTTCTAACCATTTCTATTTGAAATCCTTTCCTTTGTTTTATAATATTAATTGAGGTGAAAAATTGATACATAAAAATCATTTTAGTGTAATATCTTAAAATCGGATTTAGTGTTAAAATTTAGAATTGTAATATTTTTTAATCATTTCATAATTCACAAAAAAAACGTATTTTATTTTATTTGTATTTGTTTTTGCTTTTCGAAGTTTGAGAGAAGTCTTATTTTTTTGTTTTTTTTTTATTATCCAAAAAAAATATTGAAATAACAAATTCAACATTTTCAAGGGATCCAATCAAACATACCGTGCATCTCGACCATCTTTTAGAATATACAAAATGCTATCTCATATATGCGTATATCATCTCTAATACCGATATTCATGTATTATACTAACTCAATTTGCATATGAAAATTCTATTCTGACATTTTGAATCTAAATAATTAGAAGGATTGTTTTGACCTTTAAATATTAATTCAAAGATAATTTGAAAAGAAAGGTGACGACCATGATGACAAGTTTTGCAATATAATTGGAGAAGAGCAAAATTGTATATTAACTTGGTCAGTGTTTTTTTTTTTTTCACATGGAAGAACGAAAAGAAAGGATAAAGATAAGAAGGAAAGAAAATGAGTGATGGTAGTGGTAGCTTTAGGAGTAATTTTGGAAGAAAAAAAATAATTATTGATTATTAAAATTTTAATTGTGAAATTAAAAGTTAAAAATTAAAAATTATTTTAAATATTAAAAATAAAGTAAAATTTTAAAATTTTTTAAAATTTTAAAGATAATAAACTTACTTTACTCAATTTAACATTTTATTATTATTATTATTATTATTATTATTATTATTATTATTATACAAACTTAATTTATAGAAAAATAGATTTATAGTTACTTAGTATACTAAGGTAGCGTTTGTTTTGAGATATTAGGACGAAAACTGAAAAATTAGAGCTCAATATTATGTTTGTTGGTCCAAAAATTGGAACTAAAATTTCAATTTCTGTCTCCAAAATTTTAGTATTTCAGTACTTCTAAAAAGTGGAAACACAAATAACTGAAATTTTTGAGAGCACAGACTAAAACTTTAATAACATTTTATACCTAAAATACTCTCATTTTAATTAATTAATTCTAACTTTACCCTTTGTGTAAATTAAATTAGAGTTTCATTCTTATTTCAGTTTCTGTTTCTTATTTTACACCAAACACAATATTGAGACTTATTTCAATTTTTGTCTTTAAGTTTCTGTCTCTCAATTTTAATCTCTAAGTTTCTGTCCCTTTTCTAAATATTACCTAATACTAATGAAATGACAATATTTAAAGGCTAAATAACTCTTTTACAAAATAAATGTTTAATAAATACATAAATAAATAATGCATAATTTGATGTCATGAAGTCGAATGGGTTGACGACAGGTGTGATTCACTATAGATCTATCAACATTGTTTACATCACTTTTAATTGCAAATATCTAATCAAGAAGCTAATTAAGACAAGGAATCCATTGGGCATTATTAAAAAGGGTGGATTATTAGGGTGGATGATGATTGAAACCAGAGACTTAAGGGTCTACTTTAGCATAATTTAATCTGAAAACTTTCAAGTTTGGGTGCCCATGATGGGCACAACGTACCTTTATCATTTTTCCTTCGTTAAATCACTTCTATTATCATTTCTCCGTGACACTAATTCTACACCTTACGACAAGCATCATAAACATGTACATATTCACGAATCTGATTTAACGTATCATTAACGATTAAGCAGCTTTATTTAAGATATGATATGATATGAATTTGCAACAAAGAAAAAAATTTCTTTTTCTTTTTCTTTTCAATTGTTTCCTTGTGGAAATTAATTAACAAAAGGGCTATTCTCGTGCCTTCTATCTCCCAAAATATTTTATTATTCATGGTTAAATAACATTGATTTTTCCTGAAGATATATAGATAAAACACATAATACTCCTTTATTTATACAAGCATACATAAATGGTAACGACGCAACTCGCTTGTAGATATTGTCCATTTTAGCAAATGTGAAGTCTCACATGTCACATCAACGGAAGAAGAAAACGAAATATGTTCATGTAAGAATATAGAGTCCTCTCCCTTGTAGTTGTAGATATGAGATAGGTGAGTACAAAGAATTTTGCTAACATTCTACAGTTCAAAAACAGAATAGTGAGTATTGGAGTGCCAAAATAGACTATTATAGATAATATTAAAGCCAGTACCCAAATTAATGTGAACGAAGATGTTGGGCCCTATTAGAGTGGAATGTGTGAAGTCTCACATCAGTTAGAAAAAGAAATGAAATGTACCTTATAAGAATATAAAAGATCCACCTCTTTTTTGTGTACTCATTTTGATAGATAGGGTATAAGGAGTTTTGCCATCTGACAGAATAAGCTAATCAGAATTAGTTAGTGTTGTTGTTCATGTTAAATAGAATTGGTTAGTGTTGCTATTAGTTAGTTTGTGATTAGTTTGTAATTAAGCACGTGTCAATTAATTAGTTTAGCTTATATGATTCACAATGAGACAGATGATACTCTCTTACTATAAGTAGCTAGAGCTAAATTACCATTGTATTGATTTTTTCACTTTACCAAAAACTGAATCCAAAATCAGTTTTCTTTTTTTGTTTTCACTCTCTCTTTCCTTTTTCTTCTTCTCTTGTTCGAGTCTGATATCTTTCTTGATATCAGAACTTTTTCTATTCAATTCAATGGTAGATAACAATCTACGAGCTGAAAGTTCAGTAAATCAATCAAACACAACTCCGAATTTCACTTCTTTCTCAATTTCTATGAAACTTGACGATGATAATCTTTTATAATGGAAAGATCAGACATAACCAACGATTGAAAGTCACAATTTACTTTATCATCACAAGAGAGGGAGTTCCACTGAGGTTTGATGGATCGGGAAAAGTAACACCAGAATTTGCTGCTTGGAAGAGATAGGATGTATTGCTCAAGTCTTGACTTCTTGCTTCAATGACCAAGCTTTTCATTACTCTAATGGTAATGTGCATCTATTCATATGAGGTTTGGAAAAGGTTAGAAGATCATTTCTCGTCACGGATTAGAGCAACGATAATACAGTTGAAAAACAAATTGAGTAGTATTAAAATAGGAAGTTCAGTAAATGAGTATGTGTTAGTCTTAAAAGGAACAATTGATGCTTTAACTTCAGTAGGAGAACCGATGCGTGAAAATGATCATGTTATTGCTATTCTTAACGAGTTAACTGAAGAATATGGCCCGATAATCACTTTAGTAGTAGCAAGACCAGTGAGTATTTTAGTTGGAGAACTAGAGGCTTTGTTATTGACTCATGAAAGTATGCTGGAGAGGTTCAGAAAATCAGAATCGTTCATACAGCAAAATGTGGCACAGAATGCACCAGGTTATTCTCAGAGCTACAACACAAGAGGTGGTTTTAGAGGAGACTATAGGAGTAAAGGTGGTGGCAGACTGATGAGAGGTGGTCGAAACTTCTATAACGAGAGTGGATAGTTTGGTGGAAACAATTCCAGGTTTGAGGAGAATGGACAGTTTAGTGGCAATAGTTCCAGGTTTGGAACTCAATTCTACAGTGATTCAAGATATGACTCAAGGTTTGGAGGTGGTGATGGCTTAAGGTTTGGTGGTACTGAAGGGTCAAGAATGTTTAACAGTGAAAGGCAGCATTATAATGGTTCAAGAATGTTTAATAGTGACAGACCTGTTTGCCAAGTATATGATAAGCTTGTGCATACTGCAAAGACATGCTGGTATAGATATAAAAGAGTAGAAAGTTCCAGGACTCAATATGAAGGCTCAAACTCACAAAGAATTTACTCAGTGTGTATAAATTACTGTATGTCCCTAACATCACAAAAAATTTACTCAGTGTATAAATTCTGTTGTGATAATAATGTCTATTTTGAATTTTAACTCTAATCGTTGTTGTGTGAAATCTCAAGGAACTAAACAGATTGTCATACATGAAAAGGTTGAACAATTTTACTCCATCAAATAAGTCAGTTACGTTTGTCTCAACCGTGTCCACTGTTGACTAGTTTCTCTTGTAGCACAACAGATTAAGTCATGCTGCAAATAGTGTTGTTTCTTCTGTCTTAAATTTTTGTAATATTGTTGCTTCTTTGAATAAAAATCTCTTTGCACCTTGCTATATTAGAAAGTCTCACAGTCATACTTATCCTCCTTAAAATTCTTTGTACACTATTCCTTTGCAGTTAGTATACACAGACATTTTGGGTCCTGCCCCCATTCTTGATTTAAATGAAAATTTTTACTTTGTTGTCTTCATTAATGCTTACAGTAAATACACTTGGTTCTATCTTATTAAGAGACTTGCTCTCAAATCAAATTAGCTTTTAAGTATTTTCAACAAATGGTTAAGTTGCAATTGAACACTAATATTAAAATGCTTCAATCTGACAATGCTGCTAAATATATGAGCTTAGCCAACATTTACAGATGGAAGGTGTATTACACAGATTTTCTTGTCCATATTACCATCAACAAAATGGTAGTGCTAAAAGAAAGCATACACACATAGTGGAGAAAGGTTTAGAAATGTTAATAAGAGCTGAAATGCCAATTAAGTATTGGGGAGAGACCTTTATGACAATAATTCATCTAATAAATAGACTGCTAACACAAGTTTTGCAAGGTCAGTCACTATTTGATAAGCTATTTGAGAAGTCACTATTAGAATAAATCATATAATTATTTTTTTGTATAATAACATACTTATATATTACAAAATTTACCAATGTTAAATTATTAAAAGAATTATATAATTAAAACTAAAATCTTAAAAAATTTTATAAAAGTACTTGTATTTAAACGATATATAAAAAAATAGAATTGAAATTAGTGTATCCAAGATATTAAAATTTTAAATTTAAAAAAATGAGAAAAAATTAGTGAAGGACTAGTTTGGTGCACAACATTCAATTTTAGGGACTAAAATGAGTAACTTAATGCAAAGTGAGGGACTAATTTGGTGCATATACAACGATGGCATAATAGATGACACGTGGATGAATACTGTTGCGACACGTGACACAATCGGACACGTGGCCAAATAACATTGTGACACGTG
Organism: Arachis duranensis; assembly: GCF_000817695.3. NCBI lineage: Eukaryota > Viridiplantae > Streptophyta > Magnoliopsida > Fabales > Fabaceae > Arachis > Arachis duranensis. The sequence goes on along the minus strand of NC_029774.3, from coordinate 12,396,283 downwards.
GCACAACCATCCACGTCAGCATGCCACATGTCACTGGTCACCACATTATCATACAATTACATGTGACCAAATCATGAAGTGACGCGTGTCACTTACAGTCTATGTCATCATGCCATGTCATCACATCGTTAATGAAAAATAGGCCAGGGATTAATATGGTGCATTTTTTCAATTTCAGGGACGTAATTGGTGTAATTAGAATCTCGGAAACGATTTTAGTGCAAAACGTCAATCTCAAAAATCATTTTGGAGTTTAACTCAAATAATAGGGGTCATGACAGAATAAACTTAACAGAATTAATTAGTGTTGTTGTTCATGTATTAAACAAAATTGGTTAGTGTTGATGTTAGTTAGTTTGTGATTAGTTTGTAATCAAACACGTATAAATTAGTTAGTTTAGCTTATGTGACTTACAATAAGACAGCTGGCACTTTCTTAATTGCTATAAGTAGCTAAAATTAAACTACCATTATATTAATTTTTTATTTTACCAAAAACTGAATCCAGAATCAGTTCTCTTTTTCTGCTTTCACTCTCTCTTTCCTCTTCAGACTCTCTTCCATTTCTGCTTCTCTTGTTTGAGCTTGATACTTTTTACCATCATCGCTATTATCAAAAACAAAATTGTAAGGGATGGAATATCAATCTGGATAATATCTACGAATATATAGACTAGGTTGGAATATATATATTATATAGATGATATCATAACCAATACTCGGATTAATGTGCCAACGAAGAAATTAGGCCTATAGGAGATGAAATGTGAAAACCTTTTTCTTAGAGTATTTTTATTGATGAGTGTGAGAAATTTTGTCAACATATCTACTATTAAAAATAAAATTTTGTGAGATCTAGGATAGGCAGCTAGCCTAT